>NC_068303.1:41868781-42198197 GCF_025860055.1 Xyrauchen texanus
TGTCTGTCTGTGTGTTTGTTTGTCTGTCTGTGTGTGTGTTTGTTTGCCTGTCTGTCTGTGTGTGTGTGTCTGTCTGTGTGTTTGTCTGTCTGTCTGTGTGTGTGTGTATTTGTGTGTGTGTTTGTCTGTCTGTGTGTGTGTTTGTCTGTCTGTGTGTTTGTTTGTCTGTCTGTGTGTGTGTGCGTGTGTTTGTCTGTCTGTGTGTGTGTGTCTGTCTGTGTGTTTGTCTGTCTGTCTGTGTGTTTGTTTGTCTGTCTGTGTGTGTGTTTGTTTGTCTGTCTGTCTGTGTGTGTGTGTCTGTCTGTGTGTTTGTCTGTCTGTCTGTGTGTGTGTGTTTGTCTGTCTGTGTGTGTGTATGTGTGTGTGTATTTCTGTGTGTGTCTGTCTGTGTGTGTGTTTGTCCGTCTGTGTGTTTGTTTGTCTGTCTGTGTGTGTGTTTGTCTGTCTGTGTGTGTGTGTGTGTTTGTCTGTCTGTGTGTGTGTATGTGTGTGTGTATTTCTGTGTGTGTCTGTCTGTGTGTGTGTTTGTCTGTCTGTGTGTTTGTTTGTCTGTCTGTGTGTGTGTGTGTGTGTGTGTGTAAGCAATCATGTTATTTATGTGTCAAATTACACAGCTAGACATTAACCAAACAATTAAATTAGCACATTTATAAGTTGGTTGTGTAAACATTTGCAATGAATTAAAGAACAGAAATATGGACTGATGTTCTTTTGCGCATTAACTGCATTCATAACAAATATCAGGCATATTACTATGACAGTGACACACCCCGTACATATGAATGGAAAATGTGATTCTCCACAGAATTTGGATGTACGCTCTTTGAAATGAAAGAGAATATAATTATTAATAATCATTTTCATCTACTGACACACAAATCATGACTAGTATTAACAGTGACTGGATCAGCACACACTTCACATGAAAATAGAGTTCTTAGATTTTCCAGAAGCATGATATTTTTCTGTATGAACAGAGTGGAGTGTAATGTAAAGCACGCCTGGACGTGCATGTGAAGGAGTATTTTGTATTGACAAATTATTTGAAATATTAAAATTCTCTTATATTTTATTCATATTTTAATTATTTTATAGATAAATCATTTTTCACAATGTAACTTAAAATAATAATTGCTTGTTATTGGTCAATCACAGCATTCTTAGGGTCAAATATTTCTTGTTTATCTGTAATCAATATTTACAATAATATTTCATGTCTATCTATTTCATACAAAGTTGTGTAATAAGTTTAGTGAGCCAGCAAAATAAACATCTGCAAGGTGCATCTAGCGCTCTGTGCATCCGTCAAGCATGAGGAAGTGTATCATGATCTCCAAAGACACTGCTGAAGTCAAGATTTATAGTGACAAATAGTTACATATTGATCTGTTCTCACACACACACCTCTCATATCACTTCTGAAGACATGGATTAAACCACTGGAGTCTTATGGATTACTTTTATGCTGCCTTTATGTGCGTTTTAGAACTTCAATGTTCTGGTCACCATTCACTTGCATTGGATGAACCAACAGAGCTGAAATCTTCATTTGTGTTCTGCAGAAGAAAGTAAGTCACACACATGTGGGATGACATGAGGGTGAGTAAATGATGACAGAGTTATTGAACTGAGTGAACTATTCCTTTATCTATTAATATCAATGAATAAACTTTCACACATGTAATAAACAACTGTTATGAGCTTGTTATTACCTCCAGTTCTCACTGGAGATTTGCCAATTCAAAGTGCGCAACCCCACACGTGTTCTCGTCCAAACCTTTCAGTGCATCTTTCTCTGCGCAGCCACAAATGATATAACAAACCACTGCCGTGACCTCTCACTGTTGTCATGGTTACTGTTTGTGCTTCAGATGAATTGGCTGTGAATGTGAGGTGTGATAGTAAAGTGTGAGCAAAGTCAAAGGCAGTTGTTTAGTGTGAGATCTATCTTCTGTTCTTAATCTGTGAATGTGACAGGCCCACCAACTGAGGACGACAAGACCAACAACTACAGTCTCTAAGTGTGACACCCCCCAATAAATCAAGTTATTCTGAGTGTGCTAGTGTTACACCGGCTTACTGGTTGGCAAGATTTACTGGTAGTAGTCTGGAGGCGTTGCACTTCCTGTCGTGTGCTGAACTTACATCAGTCACACTGTCATAACATCACTTTATCATCGTTCTGTTTTCAGACTCTTATTTTGAAGTTTTTCCCTGATTACTTACAGCTGTCTGTAGTGTATTCATTCATCTTCACTTGTGTTTCATGTGTGACGTCATATTTGTTTCTTTTTCTGCTGCTGCTGGAATTCATAACAACAATTATAGTTTATTTACAACAATAAATTATATTTTTCAATCATTTTGAGTAGTTTTTATGAATAAACATACAATCTAAGATTACATGAAAAGAGAATTGTAATGTTATAAACATGGATTGTGAGAGTTAGCTCAACTGAAGGTATCAGAATAAACATCTTGAGAATAGCACACTACAATCCCCCCATTGGCCCTTCTCAATCATGGCCTCCTTATAATCCCCATCCATCCACTCTCTCCTCTCCGTCAGCAGCTGGTGTGTGGTGAGTGTACTGGCGCACATCATCCAGCTGGATGTTACACACTGGTGGTGGTTGAGGAGAACTGTGTAAAGCACTTTGAGCATGCCTGAGGATGATAGAACCCAAAAGCTGAACACTGTTGCGGAGAGAAAGAGAGAGTTCGATGAAACGGTTTATTATAACAGACAGGTAGTTTGATGAATGATGGACAGACAGATGGAGGCTGCGGGCCGAGCGGAGCGGTCAGCAGGATGGAGAGCGGATCTGAAGAGGTAAGTGGTCGAGTACAGCTTGGCTGTTGGATACTGGATCTGAAGCACAGGAAAACACAAATAAATACAAGAACAAATACTGAACAAGATTAGCAGAGTAACTTGAATCTCATTGGCTTTACCTCTAGTACCGCTCTAGTAGACTGAACAATCTGGCGAAGAACGACTGAGAACTGGATTGAAGTAGAGCAGACAGGTGATGAGATGATGAAGGGCAGGTGAGATGTAACTCACAGACACACAGAAGAACACAGATGGCCAAAGCAACATCCTGACATTGAGTGTAGTGTCAGAACATTGCTGTATAAATGTAACGTTCATACATTCAATCATGTAGTATTTCTGCCTTAAGGTCCCAAACCCCACACTTGTGGACTATTCTAGGTCATTTTGTAGTGTAAGTAGTGCGAGTAGTATGTTTACATTGAAAAGAAGTGCACTACGAGTACCCTGATGATGCACTTCTTCAACTGTTAAAGCGGACAGTGGAATGTTGGGCGCACTCAGCGCTCATGGCTTGCCGTAGGTAGCAGAAGGGGTGGAGTTACCGGCTGCACTTAAACATGTGTAAATAATAGAGACACTTCAGTGGATACAGCACCTTACAAATGTAAGTGGAATGATTTACCATCATTGTACTCTGTTTTAGATTAAAGTGTTGAACTGAGGTTGGCAAACGGGCCAAAGCAACGACAACATCTCGCACGCATTTAAACGTCTCTCCTGTCAGCTGTTAAATGGCGAATGCTTCCGTGTAGTAAAAAAACATTGTGTGATTCATATGGGATGTTACTACACTTTGAAAATGTGCATGGCTAAGTGCATAGTGTACATTGCATCATTTGGGACACAGCATGAAATAAGAGAAAGAGTAGTATGGGCAAAGTAACTGAGCATTCTTACAGTGTTTGCCTACACATTCATGGGTAAGAACATAAGAAACCAAACCAATTGACGTATTAGCAGAACTTCTCTCTTGTTCATTAGATATAGCAGCTCACTGTATATTTTTATTCAACTTCATTGTCGTTGTGCAGAGTACAGGTACAGGGCCAATGAAATGCAGTTGTTTTCACATATCCCAACTAAGCTGGGGTCAGAGTGCAGGGTCAGCTGTGAAACAGAGCCCCTGGAGCAGATAGGGTCAAGGGCCTTGCTCAAGGGCCCAACATTGGTATCTTGGCAGTGTTGGGGCTTGAACCCACGACCTTTCGGTGAGTAACCCAGAGCCTTAACCGCTGGGCTACCATTTTCCCCTTTATATATATGTATAGTGTGCTGTTCACACATGTACCTCCAACCTGTCTACGTACGAAAATGTACTGCCCACACACACACACACAAACACAGCGCAAAGTTACTAAACGTGTGGACACATTTACATCGCACAATTGCGTGGGTGAAATACAGTCAGTGGGAATCTGCACAACCATGAATTTTGTGCTATAGACATCGGCAGTTTAAGAATTCCCCCTCAATGGATTTCACATTGAGTTTAAGTTTGGAGAACTGTGACAGATGTAATTCGCCACATTGACCAATAGGGGGTTGCTTGATTTGGCAGTGACCTCTGAGTGGGCGGAGCTTCATACACAGCTACACTGAATATTTACAATGGACAAGCATATCATTTATTTTGACCTCAATTTTACTTAGTATAAAGTGCAGCATTAAAAAGAGGCTGATTTGCTATTTGTTTGTGCTGCTTTCACATGTGCTCAACGTGCACCCATGCCTTCATCGCCCACAGAACAAAGGTACAGTGCTGTGAAGAATATTTACCAAGGAACTGCAGGCCTGTCTCGCATCAATAAAGGTCAGAAACACACTGGGCAAAAATGCCATCCATGGAAGAGTGGCGAGGAGAAACCACTGCTGACCCAGAAGAACATAAAGGCTCATCTGAATTTTGCCTAAACACATACTGATGATCCTCAAACCTTTTGGGAGAATGTTCTGTGCACTGATGAGTCAAAAGTGAACTGTTTGGAAGACAGGGTTCCCGTTACATCTGGTGTAAACACAGAATTCCACAAAATGAACATCATACCTACAGTCATGCATGTGGTGGTCATGTGATGGTGTCAGGATGCTTTGCTGCTTCAGGGTGATTTGCAATAATAGAGGGAAACATGAATTCTGCTCTCTAGCAGAAAATGCTAAAGGAGAACTTCCCGTCATCAGACCGTGAGTTGAAGCTCAAGCTCAACTGGATTATACAGCAGGACAATGATCCAGCGCACAGGAGTAAGTCCTCTGAATCAGTGGCGGCTCCAGACAATTTTGATTGGGGGGGCAATAGGGGACCTGGTCATTTCAAGGGGGGGCTCATGAAAACCAACAAAAAATACAGTGGACATGGCTAATAACTGCATATTACTGCTACTTAACAAAAACAACACAGCATATCAACTACTTTGTTTTTATTTAATTAATCAATTGCAGTTTGCAAACAATATGCTCAAACTTGAATTGCCATAGCCACATCCATGACAGAAAACCATCCATCCATCCATCCATCCATCCATCCATCCATCGATCAACCGCTTATCCTGTGTACAGGGTCGTGGGGGGCTGGAGCCTATCCCAGCTAACATTGGGCGAAAGGCGGGGGACACCCTGGACAGGTCGCCAGTACATCGCAGGGCCACACATAGACAGACATGTGTCTCAACAGGTGTGATTTCCTGCCACAATTGTGTTTATAGCACATTAAATACAGTACAATTTAAACCTTTTAAAATATAATGTAAGGAGTGTACTCACCACTTAAAAGAGAACAATTCGCCTGTTGTTATGATTGGCTGCAAAGCGATCAATAACAACATCTACATCCATCTCTTTTGTTCTTCTTGAGCTGATTGCCAGCACAGCAAGATTGCTGGTTCGGACATCTCCACTTTTGTTTCTGAGGTAGGTTTTTAAACGCCGTAAGCAGGAAGTTTAAACGCCGTAAGCAGGAGTTGATCCGGTCGCACGTCCTCATCCTCCAATTCCTCGGTGTCCTCTGTTTCTAGGATCAAGCAAGGCTCGCCCTCCACTGCAACGGGTATATTTTCACTCCTATTGCTATTTCCGTCTGCTCTCAATTTTTTTTTAGGTATGACAAAGCGATCCATTTTTAGCTTCAACTTGCTATAGCTGTAGCGTAGCAGCTCTTGCGAGCTCGCGGCAGCGCCTTGAACGCAATGACGTAAGGCGCAGTGACGTTCATGGAGCGTCGCAGTGATTCTTATGTTTATATTTTTTATATGTTGAATAAATTATTAATTATTATTGTTCTCATGTAGTTTGAAGAGAAACATTTTTAAATCTTTATCCCGGATATATATATATATATATATATATATATATATATATATATATATATATATTTTTTTTTAATTAGGAAGGGGTGGGGGTCAAAGTGTTTTTTGGGAGGGTCTTGAGACCCCCCAAGACCCCCCCTGGCGCCGCCACTGAGTATAAGACACACCCGCTACACTCAAAACACAGGCTTCATAGTAAAAGACATACCCTCTACTCTCAAAACACACCCTTCATAGTATAAGACACACCCTCTACTCTCAAAACACACCCTTCATAGTATAAGACACACCCTCTACTCTCAAAACACACCCTTCATAGTATAAGACACACCCTCTACTCTCAAAACACACCCTTCATAGTATAAGACACACATCTACTCTCAAAACACACCCTTCATAGTATAAGACACACCCTCTACTCTCAAAACACACCCTTCATAGTATAAGACACACCCTCTACTCTCAAAACAAACCCTTCATAGTATAAGACACACATCTACTCTCAAAACACACCCTTCATAGTATAAGACACACCCTCTACTCACAAAACACACCCTTCATAGTATAAGACACACCCTCTACTCTCAAAACACACCCTCATAGTATAAGACACACCCTCTACTCTCAAAACACACCCTTCATAGTATAAGACACACATCTACTCTCAAAACACACCCTTCATAGTATAAGACACACCCTCTACTCTCAAAACACACCCTTCATAGTATAAGACACACCCTCTACTCTCAAAACACACCCTTCATAGTATAAGACACACCCTCTACTCTCAAAACACACCCTTCATAGTATAAGACACACATCTACTCTCAAAACACACCCTTCATAGTATAAGACACACCCTCTACTCTCAAAACACACCCTTCATAGTATAAGACACACCCTCTACTCTCAAAACAAACCCTTCATAGTATAAGACACACATCTACTCTCAAAACACACCCTTCATAGTATAAGACACACCCTCTACTCTCAAAACACACCCTTCATAGTATAAGACACACCCTCTACTCTCAAAACACACCCTCATAGTATAAGACACACCCTCTACTCTCAAAACACACCCTTCATAGTATAAGACACACATCTACTCTCAAAACACACCCTTCATAGTATAAGACACACCCTCTACTCTCAAAACACACCCTTCATAGTATAAGACACACCCTCTACTCTCAAAACACACCCTTCATAGTATAAGACACACCCTCTACTCTCAAAACACACCCTTCATAGTATAAGACACACATCTACTCTCAAAACACACCCTTCATAGTATAAGACACACCCCTACACTCAGAACACACCCTTCATAGTTTAAGACACACATCTACTCACAAAATACACCCTTCATAGTATAAGACACACATCTACTCTCAAAACACACCCTTCATAGTATAAGACACACCCCTACACTCAGAACACACCCTTCATAGTATAAGACACACATCTACTCACAAAATACACCCTTCATAGTATAAGACACACCCTCTACTCTCAAAACACACCCTTCATAGTATAAGACACACATCTACTCTCAAAACACACCCTTCATAGTATAAGACACACCCTCTACTCTCAAAACACACCATTCATAGTATAAGACACACCCTCTACTCTCAAAACTCACCCTTCATAGTATAAGACACACCCTCTACTCTCAAAACACACCCTTCATAGTATAAGACACACCCTCTACTCTCAAAACACACCCTTCATAGTATAAGACACACCCTCTACTCTCAAAACACACCCTTCATAGTATAAGACACACATCTACTCTCAAAACACACCCTTCAGAGTATAAGACACACCCTCTACTCTCAAAACACAGCCTTCATAGTATAAGACACACCCTCTACTCTCAAAACACACCCTTCATAGTATAAGACACACATCTACTCTCAAAACACACCCTTCATAGTATAAGACACACCCTCTACTCTCAAAACACACCCTTCATAGTATAAGACACACCCTCTACTCTCAAAACACACCCTTCATAGTATAAGACACACCCTCTACTCTCAAAACACACCCTTCATAGTATAAGACACACCCTCTACTCTCAAAACACACCCTTCATAGTATAAGACACACATCTACTCTCAAAACACACCCTTCATAGTATAAGACACACCCCTACACTCAGAACACACCCTTCATAGTATAAGACACACATCTACTCACAAAATACACCCTTCATAGTATAAGACACACATCTACTCTCAAAACACACCCTTCATAGTATAAGACACACCCCTACACTCAGAACACACCCTTCATAGTATAAGACACACATCTACTCACAAAATACACCCTTCATAGTATAAGACACACCCTCTACTCTCAAAACACACCCTTCATAGTATAAGACACACATCTACTCTCAAAACACACCCTTCATAGTATAAGACACACCCTCTACTCTCAAAACACACCCTTCATAGTATAAGACACACCCTCTACTCTCAAAACACACCCTTCATAGTATAAGACACACACCTACACTCAAAACACACCCTTCATAGTATAAGACACACCCTCTACTCTCAAAACACACCCTTCATAGTATAAGACGCACCCTCTACTCTCAAAACACACCCTTCATAGTATAAGACACACCCTCTACTCTCAAAACACACCCTTCATAGTATAAGACACACCCTCTACTCTCAAAATACACCCTTCATAATATAAGACACACCCTCTACTCTCAAAACACACCCTTCATAGTATAAGACACACATCTACTCTCAAAATACACCCTTCATAGTATAAGACACACCCTCTACTCTCAAAACACACCCTTCATAGTATAAGACACACATCTACTGTCAAAACACACCCTTCATAGTATAAGACACACCCTCTACTCTCAAAACACACCCTTCATAGTATAAGACACACCCTCTACTCTCAAAACTCACCCTTCACAGTATAAGACACACCCCTACACTCAGAACACACCCTTCATAGTATAAGACACACCCTCTACTCTCAAAACACACCCTTCATAGTATAAGACACACCCTCTACTCTCAAAATACACCCTTCATAGTATAAGACACCCTCTACTCTCAAAACACACCCTTCATAGTATAAGACACACCCTCTACTCTCAAAACACACCCTTCATAGTATAAGACACACCCTCTACTCTCAAAACACACCCTTCATAGTATAAGACACACCCCTACACTCAAAACACACCCTTCATAGTATAAGACACACCCTCTACTCTCAAAACACACCCTTCATAGTATAAGACACACCCTCTACTCTCAAAACACACCCTTCATAGTATAAGACACACCCTCTACTCTCAAAACACACCCTTCATAGTATAAGACACACCCTCTACTCTCAAAACACACCCTTCATAGTATAAGACACACACCTACACTCAAAACACACCCTTCATAGTATAAGACACACCCTCTACTCTCAAAACACACCCTTCATAGTATAAGACGCACCCTCTACTCTCAAAACACACCCTTCATAGTATAAGACACACCCTCTACTCTCAAAACACACCCTTCATAGTATAAGACACACCCTCTACTCTCAAAATACACCCTTCATAATATAAGACACACCCTCTACTCTCAAAACACACCCTTCATAGTATAAGACACACATCTACTCTCAAAATACACCCTTCATAGTATAAGACACACCCTCTACTCTCAAAACACACCCTTCATAGTATAAGACACACATCTACTGTCAAAACACACCCTTCATAGTATAAGACACACCCTCTACTCTCAAAACACACCCTTCATAGTATAAGACACACCCTCTACTCTCAAAACTCACCCTTCACAGTATAAGACACACCCCTACACTCAGAACACACCCTTCATAGTATAAGACACACCCTCTACTCTCAAAACACACCCTTCATAGTATAAGACACACCCTCTACTCTCAAAATACACCCTTCATAGTATAAGACACCCTCTACTCTCAAAACACACCCTTCATAGTATAAGACACACCCTCTACTCTCAAAACACACCCTTCATAGTATAAGACACACCCTCTACTCTCAAAACACACCCTTCATAGTATAAGACACACCCCTACACTCAAAACACACCCTTCATAGTATAAGACACACCCTCTACTCTCAAAACACACCCTTCATAGTATAAGACACACCCTCTACTCTCAAAACACACCCTTCATAGTATAAGACACACCCTCTACTCTCAAAACACACCCTTCATAGTATAAGACACACCCTCTACTCTCAAAACACACCCTTCATAGTATAAGACACACACCTACACTCAAAACACAGCCTTCATAGTATAAGACACACCCTCTACTCTCAAAACACACCCTTCATAGTATAAGACACACCCTCTACTCTCAAAACACACCCTTCATAGTATAAGACACACCCTCTCCTCTCAAAACACACCCTTCATAGTATAAGACACACCCTCTACTCTCAAAACACTCCCTTCATACTATAAGACACACCCCCTATATTTTTGACTTTGTGTCTGGACAAAAGGTAAAATCTCATGATGTCAGAGTAGATTTGATGTTCTCAATAACATGATTCATGACAAAAACGAAAACTGTCCGATCCTCTCGGTTACTCAGTTTCTCTGTATTTACTTTGAGCACATCTGTGCTGTTGGGAGGTGAGGGCAAACAGTTCAAAAAGAAGTGTGCTTGTGAAAACATTGTCTCACAGTTTCCTTTAGATTTTTATTAGACTTTGCAGAGAGTAAATCTTTTACAGTTTTCTCAATTGTTTACACACAAATTCTGGTACTTGAGACACAATGACCACAACATGTAACTCATTCACCAATCCCCTGAACCAATTTTGCTAAACTACAAGCACAATTCCTGCTTTACACTTAAATTGCAGTTCTAAAACACACTTTTTTCAAAACACTACACACAATTCTCTGCTTTTGGCACAATTTTCATGCAGAAAATATCTTGTTTTCACAAGGAACACACTGCCATTCAAATATGCACACTGACTCATCACAAGGGCAAACACCCGTCACACAGTTTTACAATTAGCAATCAGAGCTTTAGCATAAAAGGAGTAAGAGAGTAAGAGGAGGAGGATGGGGAGGACGAGGACGAGGAAGGCCAAGGACCGTAATCTCTGATGAGATCCGAGCCACTTTGGTTGATCATGTGGTCAACCATGGTCTAACAATGAGGGAGGCTGGGCAAAGAGTACAGCCAAATCTGAGCAGGTACACTGTAGCATCCATCATCCGGACTTTCCGAAATGAGAATAGGTAAGAAATCTACTCTCACTAGAAAATTGCAGTACTGCATATCAATACAGTACTCAATGAGTACAGTAGTACAGTATTGCCTGTGGACTTTTCTGTAGGACTGTAAAAATACTGTAAAGTATGTTTCAATTATTTAGGAAATGTATACCTACTTTGTATTTACAGTATTTTACTATTTGTTTGGCAGAACTGAAAGATTAACACAAGGTGGTCGGGAACGTGTTCTGTCTCCTGAACAGGAAACTGAAATCATAAACATGGTCCTGGAAAACAACGCCATAACATTACAGCAAATACAAAGAAAAATAATAGAAAACAATGACATATTTCAAAATATTGATAGGGAAAGCTTCTCAACACTGGACCGTGTCTTGCGCAGAAATCATCTCAGGATGAAGCAGGTCTACAGGGTGCCATTTGAACGCAATTCAGAAAGAGTCAAAGAATTGCGATATAACTATGTGCAAGTGAGTCCCACAATTGATGCATACTCTCAACACTGTATACAGTAAATTATACATATTTCAATATTGTAATCATAATGATTGTGCTTCACAATAGTGACCACTCATGTCTATTTCTGATATTGTCATGAGTGTTTCAGAGAGTCCTTGAGCTAGAGGTGGCTGCAGTGGAGCACCAGTTCATCTTCATTGATGAGGTTGGGTTCAACCTCACAAAAGACGAAAGAGGGAAGGAATATCATCGGCCAGCGTGCCATTGTTGAAGTCCCTGGCCAGCGTGGAGGGAACATCACAACACCGCCCATCTGATCACATTCCTGGACACCCTACACAACACACTCATTCCACCAGATCAGGTAGATGGCCCAGAGCAGCTCAGGTACGTTGTCATTTGGGACAACGTAAGTTTCCACAGGGCTGCTCTGGTTCAGTAACTGGTTCACTGCCCACCCACGCTTTTTAGTTGTTTATCTACCTCCATATTCTCCATTCCTCAATCCTATTGAGGAATTTTTTTCTGCCTGGAGATGGAAAGTGTATGACCGAAATCCACAAACGCGTATACCTCTTCTCCAAGCTATGGAGGACGCATGTGGCGATATAGCAGCTGATGCTTTTCATGGCTGGAATCGCCATGCTAGGCGATATTTCCCCCGCTGCTTGGCCAGGGAAAACATTGCTTGTGATGTGGATGAGGTGCTGTGGCCAGACCGCAACAGAAGAGAGGATGCAGCATCGTTTGTTTTTACTGTAACTGTGTACAGTAAATTCTTCTGTTGTTTTGTATGTAGTGTATGTGCAACATTGTGTTGGTTGGGAATGGGATGTACACTGTGTACATTGTTTTTGTGGGAAAAATAAAATATATTTGTTACCGTGTATTTGTGTGTTCTAAGTATAAAAACAATATTCTCAAATATGTTACAACACACTTATGTATGTACTGTCTGTAGTAAGTGTAACACTGAAGTCATTATGATGAATGGAGAAGAAGTGTTTTCCATTGAGCACATCAGTGTTACACTGATTCTTATAAATGTCTATTCATATGATGGTTTGTGTGTGTCATTTGAAAACAAAATACCATTTTGAGAAGAAATAACATTGTTTTGAATGTAAACTTTCATTTTGCAGGAGAATTGAGGGGTTTTGCCCATTTTGTGTGTGTGTGTGTGTGTGTGTGTGTGTTTTTTGATTTGTGTGTAGAGTTCTGAGAATATGAGGCATTCTTTCAGAAAATGTGTGTAAACAATCTAGAAAAACTGTAATACAGTCTGAACAATTCTTTGTTTCATTGAACACAAACAACAGAAGCTGAAATCATGCAGGTCACGAGTGAAGGTGAAGACATGTTCCCAATAAAGTTCTGATGGAGACATTTCAATGTTTATTATCATCTATATCTTAAACATTTTCAAGCATTATGGTCAAGTTGAAAGTGAATTTTGGAGTTGAGATGAGAACTGAAGATGTTTTTACCCTGAGACTGTCGAGTTCACTCAAAACTGATCCATATTCATAATTCCAAATATCACGACGTCTTGTTTGGGTTAAAGGATGGATTGCATGAATAATATGATAAAAGATCACAAATACATGAAGTATAATAGAGATCATCTTCCCCAAAACTCAGATTGTTTAAATGATTGAGAAAAAGTGTCCAGATGGCTTTTAAACACAGAACCTTGTTCTAAATGAACCATGAGGATGATCATTCTTTAACTTATTTCAGTTTTTGTAATGAATTGTTTTGTACATGAACATATTGCCATTGGTTGAAATGATTCATGCATCTCCGTCCAATAATAATCCGACTGTAAATGTTCTATTACTATTATTACATGTGTGTAAACAGTGGAACACTAAACATTCCTAAAATGCAAAGAATAACATGAAGTGAGTTTGATGAAACTGGAGAAATTCTCTTGTGAGAAACATTTCATGAGTAATGTCTTTGAGGTAGATTACAAGACAAAGTAATCCTCTGATAGAATGATTATGTGAGATGCGGTCATGTGTATTTCATCTGTACATGTGTACAGGGGAATTATTTGTGTACACAACAAACATTTAGATCATTCATTATATGTTTAAAGGTATTGAGCACAAAACCTGCCAAGATTTTCATGTTGATAAACATGAAAACCTCTAACCAATTTATTTCCACAAAGTGTCTGTAAAATATTTGCTAAAATGTAATTCAATGATTTTATTTTCACAGTGACGGTGCTGACAACCTCTGTGCGCCCTCTAGTGTGAGAAGCACTGTATTAAATATTCTCTGCTGAGCACCGCCCACTCATGATGAAAATGATCAAATAGAAAATACAATTAAAACTGAACTTTGAATTTTAATTGTCACTTTTATTGCGCTAACATTGAGAAAATGCTTCGGAAAAAAATATTTTGGAATTTGTTTTTCACATTTGCTCTTTCATTTTAATATTGGCAGTCTTGTCTCAAGATTGAAGTGAAAACGGGATTTAAAATCAGCATTTTAATTGTCACTGTAATGTAATAATTTAATTAGATTTTTAATTTTGGCACATATTTTACAGACACTGTTGAAATAAAATGGTTAATAAAGTTTAAATTTTCATTTTTATCACGGCATTCATATATTTAATATTGGCAGATTTTATGCTCCGTAGATCCTCAATTTTCTCAAATTAAATTTAATCAACTTTTGGCATGTTTAATGCTCCATATTTAGGGAGATATTTTATATATATACACACATACAACTTGGCACAGTTCGCAATCAAATGTGAATATATATATATATATATAAAAAAAAAATGAAGACTTTAAGAATTAGGCAACACTTTCCTTTAGTTTTACTCATTCAAATCAGTGCCTGAACCAACAAGGAACAATTATTCCATGTTTTAGCGTCATCCTGAGCCTATCCTACACATATTTCTATTTCTCTATAAATCTCTCTCAAACTATTTTTTCAAATCAAACCTCTCAGATTTGTATTATTTTTTGTTTGATTACTAAAAATGAGCAACCTCGGCCACCAGATGCCACTAGTTTCACTGTATGAAAACTGTCAAGTTGTGTGTGTTTTTTAACTGACCACAGCTCTGCCCAAACTTGAAAACTGCTTTATCTCTGATGAACGCAAAGGACAACTCAAATCTGTTCACTTTATGATTTTTTATTTCTTCAAGATGGTTTGATAGATTAGGGATGAGACAGAATAGGTTGATAACCTTTAAAATACACAAACCAAAAGCATGAATTAGTTACAAACAAATCACAAATTAGTCACGAATCAATCTCAACACAACTTTCTCAAAGTAATAAATAAATGCTACTGAATCCTCAAACCAAACAAAGTCATTCAGATCAACCTGGGATGTCTAATAATAACAATAACAATACCAATCCCGTAATTAAACTTATACAAATGCTTAGAGTAGCGTCACAATAATAAAGTCTTCCTTATTTAATTTAAATTGTATGTTACAACCAAGCAAAAGCAAACATATGAACATAGAGAAGCCTGAACTCAACACATTCAAACACATTTTAACCTTATACTGTCCTACCAGTTGCGTCTTTGAGATGATCAGGAGCTGTGGTCATAGTAGCTTTTCCCAGGAACAAGTGAGAGAGAGTGAGCCAACTGAGCTCTTCACAAACATTTCAATGCCATGCACTTCCTGTGGGCAGGCAAATATGGTCCCAAGAGCACTTCCCAAAAGTTGGTTCCACCAACTTTTGTTGCATGGTTGCCCCCTGCAGTTTGGGAGTGTTCTGGGAGTGACCTGAATATAGGCTTAGAGTGCTCAGTACACTTGTAACCACGAATTGACACAACACCTCCCACTTGACCTCCTGGTTCTTCAACCCAAGGAGGTCACACCAGTACTGTAATGTGTTGGATGTAGTCACTCCATTTTTGATCCTGTTGCTACTGCTGCTCTTCAACTGGAAGCAGGACAACTATCCGTCTGACATCTCTGTGAAGAACCGTTGCAGGTATCTTGGTTGAGTGTGTTTCCATCTTTTAGTGGGCTTCACAGTTGCGACTGGGTAGCTGGGGAAGGATCGGAGATATACATCCCTCACAATTCCCTTCCTGTCAGTGTTCACGTCAATGACCCTGGCAAGCCTGAACTGACCTCTCAAAGCGTTCTGGTCAGCCAGCCAGATGACATCTCCAATTGCCACATTTCTATGAGCTGTGTGCCACTTGGTCCGGACAAACAGGTTTGGTCCGGCTAACTGGCTCCATTTCCTCCAGAACCGGTCAACTTCTGTTTGGATGGTTCTTAATCTCTTGTAAGGGTAGCCTTCAAAGTCAAAGGTCCCTGGATCGCCTCTGGGACCAGTTCTTCCGAGCAGAAGTGAATTTGGGCTAATGTATTCTACACAGTCTTCCCAGCTCTGAGTCCTGGCATCAATAGGTCGTTCATTGGCGAGGTTGGAAGCCATATAAAGGAAAGTTTGAAACTCACCCCATGTGAAGACTCCATCACCCCCAGATTGTGCAAAGCCCGCTTCACAGTCCGGACAGCAGCCTCAGCAGCTCCATTTCTGTGAGGTGAGTCCGCTGGATGGATCTTCCAGCTCCATTCTGTGCCATGCTTGGAGCCTTCATCTTCAAGCTTTGATTTTTCCAGTCGGTCCAGAAACAGGTAGAGCTCTTTGAGGGCCGGTCTTGCTCCGACAAAGTTCTTCCCAGGATCCGACCACAATTTCCTTGGATGTCCTCTCAGTGCTGTAAATCTTTGGTAGGCTAACAGGAAGCCTTCAGCTGACTGATCACTGACAAGGTCTGTGTGCATAGCTCTAGACGCCATGCAACAAAAGACGATTCCCCACACTTTGAGTTTCACTTTCTTTCTCACCTCATCCTTCACTTCATACGGTCCAAATAAGTCCACTGTTGTGTACTCAAATGGATTGGTTGGTGTTATTCTCTCCGATGGAAGGTCACTCATGATCTGTTGGCATCTTCGGGCCTTAAGTCTCCTGCATGTCACACAGCTATCAACGATCTTTTGAGCTAGTTTCCGGCCTCTTACCACCCATGCTTTCCTTCTCATCCGGAGAAGTGTGCCTGCAATTTCTTCATGATTTGCCCTGTGGGCTTCTTGAGGTAGAAGAGTGGATACCCATGATGTGCAGGGCAAGACTGGTATTGCAGTTTTCTCTTTATTAAAGATTTGGAATCTTCCTCCACAGAGTAAAAGTCCAGTGCTTTCCTCTCTGACCACAGCAAGCCTGCTGAGTGTGGTGTCTGGCAAGGTTACCTCCATTTGAGCTGAAAGGAAGAGATCGCTGAGAGCATCCTCACACTCCATGATGGTAAGTGTAGTTCCTTTGACTCTGGACTTGATCTCAAGAGCTGAAGGAACCTCCCTCCTCTTTGGCTTGCTTCTGGTTGAGGTCTTGGCCAGCATTTCTTTCCACTTTGTGGAAGCTCTCCACACCCAGGCAACGACTCTTATCAACCTGGTTAAACTGCTGAACTTACTGATGTTAAGGATTTTCCTTATTGAAGAACCAGAAGGTGGCCTCCGGACTTGGATTTGGTGCCCTCTTCCACTAAGGTTGCTTTGCAGGTCCTTGTCTTGGTTAGAGGTCGGGGACCTTGGCATTGCAGTGGCAGGTCGAGCATATTGGACCTGTGCTCGGGTCAGTGCTGCTGTAAAACATTTCCTTTGGAGCTTGTTTATACCTTCTTTAGCATCTGCAGCGACATCTTTGGCTGACTTTGTCGGCCACTCCTCCACAGGTCGTTTCAGAAACTCTGGGCCATTTTGCCACACAGAGTTTTCTTTGAGGTCTTCTGGGGTTGCTCCTCTTGTTGTGAGGTCAGCAATGTTTTGCTCCCCTGGAATCCATCTCCAGTCTTCAACTGATGTGGACTTCTGGATTTCTCCCACTCTGTTTGCAAAAAAGGTCTGGTACCCATAACTGTCCCTTTGGATTGCACCCAGCACAGTTTGACTGTCCAGCAGATGGAGCCAACGTTCCACTTGCATCCGACTGTGCTTTTCAATATATTTTCTGAGTCTCGCAGCAAACACAGCCCCACAGACCTCAGCCTTCACTGCTTCTCCCTTTTGGTCAAGTGGTGTGAGCTTGGCTTTGGACTCAACAAGCCGGACCAGAATGCCTTGCTCAGTCTCCCACCTGAAGTATGCAACAGCTTCATAGCTCTGGTCGCTACCATCTGAGAATGTTATTCCCAAGGGTTCCCCAATACTTCTGACTGGTGTGAGGCTTCTATGGAAGGTAATTTGGTTGAGGTGTGTGTATTCCTCAAACAGATGGATGGCTTCTTCTCTAAGTCTCTCAGACAGAGGTGTGTCCCATGTGTCTCGTGTTAGAGTTTTGCCTCCAGCTTCTTGAAATGCCTTCCTGACTAGAATGGCTCCTTTCTGTTTGGCAGGTGTTGCAAGGCCTATTGGGTCATATAAACTAGCTACTTGGCTAAGCAGTTGTCTTCTAGTCAATGGATTTGGAGTTTTTGTCTCACCTCTTCTTCGACAAGATTTTTGCTAATTCTCATCTTCTTTTTCCTCTTTGAGAAGTTTATCGAGGTCTTAAGGTACAGTTTGTCTGGTTCGACCAGGTAACCAACTCCAAGGGCTTTGTTGTCTCCTTCTCTCATTTGGTTGGGGAGAATGAAGACTTCATTTGACGATGCTGGATGTTCTGATGTAGACGTCTGCCTCCCACTTTGGCCTGATTGGACCCACGGCTTAAGGAAGAATCCACCTGCCTTCAGAATTTCTTCGACTTTTTTGGTGGTTTCGTTGAGCTCTTCCAGGTCATTATGGGATGTCAGAATGTCATCTACATAAGAATCCTCCTCAAGAATCCTCCGTTCCCCCTCCAGATGATTGAAAATGGGCAGCCTTGCTGTCTCTCTCATGGCCAGTTGTGTGATGCACCCTGCTGGTCGATCACCAATGTTGACCCTGGTGATAGCATATTCCTCAATTTCTTCATCTTCCCCATTTCTCCAGAGAAATCTATGGAGGTGCATCTCCAGGTCTTCAAGCCACACAGAATTGTACATCTTCTTAATGTCGCCGAGGGCAGCATGGACTCCTCTCCTGAACCTTAGTAGCACTGCCCGGATGGGATTAAGTACATCAGGCCCTTTCAGGAGAAGGTCATTCATGCTGATTCCTCTATACTTCTGGCTGCTGTCCCATACCAGTCGGACAGGTGTTGTTACAGAGTGTGGGTTCGACGCCACCAAGTGACTGACGTACCATACTGGTCCTTTCCAGGCAGCAATGGTCTCTCTAGTCAGTTTCTTTGCTGCCCTCCTTTCCACCATCTCATGGACTTGAGTTGTGTATGCTGTACGCCACTCTGGTTCCTTCTTGAGTTGTTTCTCCGTCCTCAGAAGCGTGGCTTCCACTGCGCTTCTGTTGTTGGGCAGGGAACTTGGATCTTCAATCCAGGGGTATTTTGTGTCCCAGTGAGGCTCCTGACTATGTGCATCTGATTTCACATAGCTGAGGCCTTGCCTGATCATCTCAAGCTCTCTTTCTTCACTCAGAGTCATGTCTTTGCCTCCTGGCTGACAGTTACCACACCGGCATCCTCCACACATGGGTTCGCAGGCCGCACCAATGCTGTCCCACTTCCACCAGTCCAAGAACTCCCTGCCAATAACAGTGGTTCTGGTCTCAGCTCTAGATTCTTGCATCTCGGCAATTTCTTGATACTTCACTGCTGTCATTCTCATTGATCGTGCAAAGTGGGTCTCAGAATTGTGCAGGGCCATACCCACTACTTCACAGAGGTCCGGATGTGCTCCGCCAGCGGTCTTTCCTAAAGGGCCTTCCCACAGGACAAGATCTCCTACTACCTTTACTCTCTGTGGAGCAAGTCTTCCTTCACGGTGGCTTATGAGAAGCTCAACATGTTCTGGTCTGTGCAGATCTTCCAGGTTGGTCTCGGGAAAAACTTCTCAAGTTGCTGTGCTTTGATTACTCTGTGAACTTTTGCAATTTCATCCAACCCATAACAGATCAGCTCATGAGCTCTCTCCGTGCCTCTAGGTGTCTTGACTCTTACCTTGAGTAAGTATCTTTTGGTCTTTACCTTCATGGCCATGCCTCCAACTCCATGGACGACAAGCGTGATCTTTTCACTCTGAAGCTTCAATCTCCTGGCAGCTGTATGAGTGATGTAGTTGGTATCTGATGCTAAGTCAATGAGAGTTCCAATTTTCTGTCCTGCGTTGGTGGTTACTCGAGAAGCATAAGAATAACTGGTAACTCACGTGTACTTGAGTCCATCACTCCAGGAAGGCTTCTTCTAGTGCCGTGTGATCTTGCAGCCATATTGGTGAAGGCTCTCCTGACTTTTTCTGCCATGTCAGGGGTAAGCTCAGACATCAATTTCTCTTGCTCCTCTGTGAATGTTTGCCTCCTGGTGCTGGGTTTTCCCACTTTCACAGATTCTTTCCCCTTGAATCCTCCTTTCAGGCAGAGAAAGAAATGGTGATCTGAAGAGCTTCCTCTTCTGCAGTCTCTGTTCCTGCACAGGTAAATGTCCGTACATTCCTCATCCTCTTCATGACATCTGAGACATCTTCTGCATGCTCCCAGCCTTTCGATAGCATTCAGTTTCTCACCAGGTCTCAATTCTTTAAACTGCTTACAAAAGAAGATTTTCTCACGATGCTTCTCATCTCCACAAACAACACATCCTCCTTTCCTTGTGGACTTTGTGGAGGCATACCTCTTCTCCAGGTATGTAGCTTTCTTTTCAGGTTTTTCACTTCCACCCAATTGGTCTAGTTTCTCTAGAATGTCCTCTTGTGTCTTCAAGAATGTCAGAAGGATGTCTAAGTGATTGTCATGTGTGACCCCATTTCTTGGGTTGACCATAAACGCCAGCCAGTCCCTCTTTATGTTATCTGGGAGCTTGCTCTCTATGGATCTGATCACAAGGGGATTCTTTATGGCTCCAATGCTTTCGAGTTCCGTGAGGTCATTCAGAGCTTTTTCCACAGCCTGAATTAGGTCAATTACCTTCCTTGGCTGGTGTGACTTTAAAGGAGGGATCCTCTCTAGGTCCCCAATTATCTCCAAAGCAATCGTTGGCTTGTTTCCATACCTGTTTTCAAGTACTCTAAATATGTCTTCAGCACTGTTGTATGTTGTCAAGCTCAGGTCCCTACCTATCCTCTCGTCCACACTGTCAAGGAGTTGGAACTTCTTCACTTCCACTGATCCAGTCGGCTCTCCCTGCTTTTGTAGACTTTCCCAGTCTCTCCTCCATCTATGGAAACTCCTCCTAATCCCAGTGAATTTAGGTAGACTGGTTGGCTTTATTCTCACCACTGGTTGGGGATCTGCGGTTGGAATAGGCTGTTGGTCTGGACCTCTTCTTTCCTCTTCTGCAATTTTTTGTGCGGTGAGGAATTCTGCCCTTCTGGCCTCCAGGTTGCTGCCGAATATTCTCAGGTCTCTTAATCTGCCTCTCAGGTCTGCTGTCTGATCATGTGGGATCCATTTCTCCCAGTCTTTCAGGCTTTCAGTTGCACCATGGATTAGCCTCCTTGCTCTTTCCAGCTGTAGTTCATAGCCGTCTCTATTGATAGCAGTGATGGGGCTTACCTGGGCTCTGTCACAGGCTTTTTCCGCTTCTTGGATTGCAAAGTCTACTTCCTCTTTACCATATCTTGGCCAGAGGTTGGATTGGACTGCCTTACGGATGTCCCCCAGTCTCATGTCGCACTCTTCTCGTCGAGCTTGACTTCTTCATCCTCCTCAGATCCCGCTTCAGCCAGTAGGCCAGCCCTGTAGTCCTCATTTGCATCGCTCACATATCTTGCCAGGGAACTGAGCTTGCTGAACTCCTCTTGAAGTTCATGCTTAATCATACTATCTGCAGCTTTGCTCAGATAGTTTGCTTGCTTGGTGAAAGCAGATTTAGCTAAAGTCCGCTCTTGCTTCAGTTGCTTGACTGTTTTCCCAAGAGTTTCCTTTGCCATGGTGCAGAGTTTCCAGTCAATTTTTCCTTTGCGTTGACAGCTTGACCTCAAGCCTTTGATCCTTGTTCTCACTGCCACGCTGGTTATCAACTGTCAAGTTGTGTGTGTTTTTTAACTGACCACAGCTCTGCCCAAACTTGAAAACTGCTTTATCTCTGATGAACGCAAAGGACAACTCAAATCTGTTCACTTTATGATTTTTTATTTCTTCAAGATGGTTTGATAGATTAGGGATGAGACAGAATAGGTTGATAACCTTTAAAATACACAAACCAAAAGCACGAATTAGTTACAAACAAATCACAAATTAGTCACAAATCAATCTCACCACAACTTTCTCAAAGTAATAAATAAATGCTACTGAATCCTCAAACCAAACAAAGTCATTCAGATCAACCTGGGATGTCTAATAATAACAATAACAATACCAATCCCGTAATGAAACTTATACAAATGCTTAGAGTAGCGTCACAATAATAAAGTCTTCCTTATTTAATTTAAATTGTATGTTACAACCAAGCAAAAGCAAACATATGAACATAGAGAAGCCTGAACTCAACACATTCAAACACATTTTAACCTTATACTGTCCTACCAGTTGCGTCTTTGAGATGATCACGAGCTGTGGTCATAGTAGCTTTTCCCAGGAACAAGTGAGAGAGAGTGAGCCAACTGAGCTCTTCACAAACATTTCAATGCCATGCACTTCCTGTGGGCAGGCAAATATGGTCCCAAGAGCACTTCCCAAAAGTTGGTTCCACCAACTTTTGTTGCATGGTTGCCCCCTGCAGTTTGGGAGTGTTCTGGGAGTGACCTGAATATAGGCTTAGAGTGCTCAGTACACTTGTAACCACGAATTGACACAACAAAAACTGATGGTTATAATAACATGTGCAGACCTCGAAACTGATGTGACCAATTTCAATTCTAGTGAGACTTTTCTAGTTTAAAGCGTTACGGAGGAACTTTAAGTCGAGCCTCTCAAACAGTAACAGTCCTGACATGCCAAACAGCACTGAGGAGGAAAAGAGCAACACTGTGCTATGCACTCATTTTTCACCTTTACAAAATTGTTTCAGGATTTTTCATGAGTAAAAGTAACTGTTATATTTTCACAAAATGTTTCAGTTTCATATGAAATAATCTAAAAGGTAGAATCTATTAGACCTCATTTTATATCAACAGTGACAGTTGTAGTTAAAGTTTCAAGATGCGTTTCAGCTAGTATTTATTTTTCATAAATACATTAATTTATTATTCTTATTACTATTATTTAAGACTAGCTACACTGACCTAACCATGGTCATGGTCTTTCCTCCTGTGTAATATGTATGTTCTGTTTGAAATGAGGAAACAAATGGGATAATAATAGGCTCATAAGTAAATATGCTCTTCCATTTTTAAAAGGGGGAGAAAAAACTTCCTGTCGGTAATAATGTCACTTGACACATGTCCTTGTATTGGAAAACCATGAACAAAACTATGCAACATAAAAGGAAATGCGACCCAGGATACATTAAATACAGGTTATGTTTTTACTATGATGGGTCGCCACTTGATTTCTAATGTAAAATCCGTCCTGAAGCAGAACCAGTTGAGAATCACCAAGTTAAAGGTACAGACAGGAGCAGTCGCGCACATACAGTATATGTTTCAATTATAATAAAGCATTTGTTCAACCAAAAAAATTATAATAATTGTGTAATACTGTGAAACCGTCATATTTTCTGAGACGGTTATCGTACCGTGAAAATCTCATACCATTGCACAGTAATACAAAGTGACAGCTGTGCTGCTTAATGTGTTGATTTATAGTTGTATAATAGTCTAACAAGAATGTTTTGCAAACGTTAATCAAGTAAAGAAACATATAATGTTTGATAGTCTGCTACATGAATTTCGCTCAGGTTACATGTGTGTCATTGGTTGTCAACGGGAGTTATTTCTAGTTGTTTGATGACGTTCATGTGAATATTTATGCTGCTGTTTTCATTTGTTGGCCCATGTAAACATGCGCCAGATAGACGTGTTTGTTTGTTTATTTGTTTGTTTTCTCATTTTTGAGGAAAACAAAAATATATTTAAAAAAACGAATTCTTTGATCAGACTTTGACTTTTTTTTTTTTTATTTAAATAAAAAAAGTAAAAAAATAAAAAATAATTTTGAGAGAGTGAAAAAACGATTTGTAGGCTGAGGAGAAACTAACACTCCTAAAAAAACATTTTTTCAGCTAGTGAATGTTTTTATTTTTTACAGTGCGCTTCAGGGCTTCCATAATAATCAAAACCAGATTTAGAAATGAACAATAATCAAGCATGATAAATGCTGTAAAAACTAATATTAATGTTTAGAAATGTATTATAAAGTGTGCCAAGAATGATATGAAATGATGTTGCAGATGTGCACATTACACACACACACAATAATAATCACATTTGATTGACACTGCATCTGTAATGGACAAGTCATGGTCACTATGGCAACATGTGTGGATCAATGACACACTTTAAGATCTTTCCCACATTAGTTCAATTTAGAGCGTCTCTGGATCCTCGCCGCATACAAAAGAAAATTCCAATCGCTGCACATCCTGATATCTGTGTGTAAAACACGTGTCATCATTCTCAGACACGCTTCATTAAAAACAGCAACACAAATCCTGCATTCTTAGGACAAACAGTGCGATGGGAACGATGCATTCATACATCTAGACTTTTTCAATACTTTCATTTCAAAACTTTACACTGAATGACCGATTCGGCTTGAAATCAAATCTAATAAAAGTAATTCAGATGAAGTCAAATCAGCATTAATGTTTCCTCATTTGGAGTCCATATCCGGACATGTCCCGTAATAAACACTGCTCAGCACTCCTGTTGAAGAAATGTACATATGCAAATACACTCATTAAGTTATTCAAGTGCAGAAGGAAATACATATGTACAGCAATTATTCATTTCTATGCCGCATGTAACCAAATGAAATCTGGATTCATTGTCAGAATTCATTTTCCCTTCTTCATGAAGAACTGTTCACATGATTAAAACATGAATGATGCATATCTTCACATCTTCACTCTTCATGTTCCGCTAAAGTTTCTTCCTGTAGTAAATAAAGGGCTAGAAAAGCACATGGTTGATATTTTTATTGAACCTCTGTTGGTGATATTGTGTTTTCCTCACACCACAGATTTGGGGTCGTCAGTCTTCACTCTGCTGTCTGTGTCGTCCTGTGCGTCACTCTTGTGTTCCAGCATTTTCTCAGTGGTGTCGGCAGCTTCCTCCTGCTCTTTCCTCCTCCTCTTCACCTCCACCCATGGGATCAGACACAGAACGGCTCCACCGATGATGGGAGGGATGCCCGCAAGGTAAAACGCCACGTCATAGCTGCCCAGACGGTCCCGTAGGAATCCTGGGTACAAAAGCACAGAAAGAAATCAGGTGAATGATGTGTTACATTTCAGTGTTAGGAAGTAACTAACTAAAAGTAGCGACACCGGTGTAACTTTTCCCAGCGCTACACGAGATGGAGAGGATGATGGAGAGAGTGTGTTTGATGACTTGTTTATTAATACAGTGTGACAAATGAAGCGTTTTCTTTTTCTGCTACAGTAGATGCATACATGTCAGACTCGTCAACTTGCCCGACACACGCGCACACACACACACACACACGCACACGCGCACACACACACACACACACGCGCGCGCACACACTCACACACACACGCACACACACACGCGCACACACGCACACACACACGCACACACACGCGCACACACACACACACGCACACACACACGGACACGCACGCACGCATATGGAACGCCAAGCAGTTCAAATATACGCAAATTTTAACACGTAGACAACGTGTAAACAACACGTCAACAACACGTTGTTAACGTGTTGTCTACGCGTTGTCTACGTGTTAACTTTTCACGCGTTGTTTACGTGTTGATTTCATGTGATTCTGAGCCATTTGGCCACTTGTCCAGTTTGAAGGGGTGAGTGTTGCACTTTTCCATTGGCTGCTGAGTAGTAGGGTTAAACCATTTCTGTAAGCCTGGGGGGTTTGCCTGCCACTATTTAACATACTAAGATCCTCTAATTTCTTGGTCCTTTTCTTCCTTTTGTGTGTAGCCTATACAAATGTAATATTTGGATTGCAGTTTTAGGACTTAAAATAAATTATTATTATTATTTTCATCAAGATAAATTGCCCCTTTTGCTCCTTTACTGCCTATTTTGGTAAACAAACACATTAGAGGGAATTCATGCTTTTACACCATTCATCAACTTTAGTTTTATATCTTAAAAAACATTAACAGTTGTGTGGGGAAAAACTAACAGCAGTGGTACTCATTTAATGTTGGTGTAAGATACAGACCATTGTAATAAATACTGTATATGTCTTTGGAAAACAACATGAACCTTTTTCAGCATTTTAATTTAATGTAGGGCTTTGACCAGCAGAGGGCACATTGTGACTAATTATGGGGCTTGTTAAAACCTAAACGGACCTCTTTTTGTTTAGATATTAAGCACTCAGACATATGCACACAGGTGATATTACCCATTTTGATGAAATGTACAGCCTTCCAAAGACTGTCAGTATTAGAATGAAAGTTTGTAATTAGGTCAGATAGTAACTGATTTGACAGTGCTGACAGCAGATGTACACTACGGTGCCAAACTCCTAGGTCATGCTTAAAATTCTTATTAAAGCCTAAAACCTGAGAAGTAAGTGTTTAGCCAGTTACAGCCTATTTATACATAATACATTATATATATTAATGTGGTTCAACAGTTTTAATTGTGCCCAATATTGTGCAAATGGTCTGATGGCCCTTGTTAAATATCAGCAGACTTCTCATCTAATTTTTTGGCAATTAAATCATGAGTCTGGCTATCCATAGCTGTTTTCACACTGCATTATTTTCTGGGAGTATTGTCTCGCTATATGAAAGGTACGGAGCGTGAAAGGGGGGTCTGATTTGATCCACCTTTGCGCCGGGAACATGAGTAGTAACAGAGATGGAACAATGTCTGTGTGAAAAGCCACAGCCGGCATGATGGTGTTGTGTCTGTTGGGTCTTTTTCTGTCACACAGCTGGTTCCGGAAAATCGCATCACTATGTGAAAGCATGGTTGTGGGATTATGCTGCAAGTTTTTGTTTAGTATGAATGAGCGCATGCAGCATATTGGAGATACTGGGGGAATGAAAAATCCAGTGCATCAAGTCTTATGTATTTTGAAGCTTATATTAGTGAGAACCTGTAAGACAGAAACTATGCCGTGTATTAAGCATGTTGAAAGTAAATCCATCTTGAAGTGTCTCCAAGCCTGAAAGCCTTGAAAACAGCCATCAAATCCATACACTATATCAGTCATAAATAACTATATAAATACAAAATAAAAGTTTAAATTGCACTTTAATAAATCAATCCATGTCTTTTCACTGTTTTATTATCAGAGACAGAAATAAAACAGGATGACCACTCCTCCACCCGGCTTAATTTTTGCTAAGGTGCTGGAAGCATCAATGAGTCCAAACTGATAAAAGAGATATCAGCACACTTAAATCTATGCAGTGTATCAGTTTGTTAAGCTTTCGGTCTAACAGACCTTCATCAGAGCATACACAACTCAACACTGGATAGACAGGCAGAAATAACCAATCACATTCCAGTCACTGGCAGTGCCAACACATCTGTGCACGCCAATAGACTGTAAGTCTATGTGCAAACCCCGATGACAGACGCTCCACTTCCTGGGAATTGAGGTTTTGAGTACTGAATGGCGTACTGTGATGCATGCCATTAGAAGCCTTGCTTGCCCCTGATAATAGTACAATACAATCTAATCACAAATTAAATGGGGATTTGAGAGGGATCAGGCTTGAGCCATCAGAAGTCCCCAGATCTATAAGTAAAAAACATCTCAGCACAGAGGGTTAATGGAGAGTTATCAGGTGAGGGGCACCACAAACCATAGACCCTAAACTGTACATGAGAGATGAAGAAAAGGAACATCTTGGATTACAGCACAACACATATCACAATCCACATTGAGGATCTTCCCTTGTTGTTTGCCAGATGGATTATTCCCATCTTTTAGAGGAGCTAAAATATTCTGTTTAGGACCTGCCTTAATGTTAGTCCTGCACCAGCTTGTTGCATAAGTTAGGACCTCTTCTATAGACAAAGAGGGGAGGATCATTAAAATGCTGGGTATGCTAATGCTTATGCCGGATCAGAGGCCAAAATAGGCCAGTGTTTAAGAATAGTGTTCTGACAGAGTAAATTTTACCCTATTTGACACTTTTTTGTAAAAGATCAAACTAGAATTGAAATGCACCTTGGTAAACCTCATCAACACACTGTAAAGAGGAGGCTCTGTCCCAAAAGCTTTATTTTTCATTGCAGCAGCTTTATCAATTAGTTCCTCATTAGAATGACATCTGAGCTCTTGGGTAAACCATATTCCAGAGCTCGATGAGCACTGCTGGCTAGGCAGATTGTAGTCTTATCTGTTTATCCCACTGCATAATTCGATCCACATATCCAAAAAAGACAAACGATTATGATCATATTTAACTGAGAACGTAAGGTCAGGAGGTGTCTGTTAGTGTTAAAAACATAACTGTGTAAAATAGTTATTCTATGAAACGCCTGCCATTTATGTCCGCAACGTTTGATGAGATGCATAAGGCACAAAAAATGTCCCAAAGTGTGTTTCCAAAGCTTAAAGTTATTAAATGAAGTGTTCTTGTTAACATGATATATGATAAAAATACTATTCTTAAAGAGTAACATACTATATTTAATCATTTTTCATTAGTACAATTTCACATGTCCGTGTTGACCAACATGACACTTGCATCTAAAATATCACCAAATAAGTTATACATTTTTTTCAAACATTTATTATTTTCAGGATTTGTCCCTGTATATATAAGATATATTTATTTAAAATAAATATTATTTTTTGGTAAATATTTTATGATTTGTGTGCGTCCCTCAGTTTGACTTACCACCCGTCACACTAATTGTTTTACTTTCACTCACTCACTCACTATATCTTAAGGGTATAGGCTAGTCTGGTATGCCCCCCTGCTGGTCATAACCTACATTCAATAAAAATGTTCAAAGAGTAAAATTTCATGTTTTCCAAATACATTTATTACAATGGTTTGTATCCTAAACCATCATTTAGTGAGTACCACTGTAACTTTGCAGCATCACAATTGTTGAATGGTGTAAAGCAAGAATATCAGTAGTGAAGCATAAGGAGGCAATTTGTCTTTATGAAAATAATTTATAACTTAAAATAAATTGTAAAGTCTTAAAACTGCAATCCAAATATTACATTTGCACACAAAAGGAAGAAAAGGACCAAGAAATTAGAGGATCTTAGTATGTTAAATAGTGGCAGGCAAACCCCCCAGGCTTACAGAAATGGTTTAACCCTACTACTCAGCAGCCAATGGAAAAGTGCAGCACTCACCCCTTCAAACTGGACAAGTGGCCAAATGGCTCAGAATCACATGAAATCAACACGTTGATAACACGTAAACAACACGTAAACAACGCGTGAAAAGTTAACACGTAGACAATGCGTAGACAACACGTTAACAACGTGCAAACAACGTGTTGTTGACGTGTTGTTTACGCTTTGTCTACGTGTTAAAATTTGCGTATATTTGAACTGCCTGGCGTTCCATCATACATGCACGCACGCACGCGCACGCCCACACACACGCGGTGGATTAAATGTCAGAGAGAAGCGAGGCGAGGGGGTCTGACATAATTGAGTGTGTGAGTTAAAGCAGTGTTTCTCAACTGGTCTATTCGGACTGGGTCACAGGCAGCAGAGAAAGAACAATATCATGGTCCTCCCATTGAAGATAGTTCAGCGGCCGTCCAAGTGATAGCCTCTTTAGGACTGCCGAGTCAGATTTAACGATAATCTCGCAATCAGTTCAAAGCTTCTCATCCGCACTTTCTCACGTGCAACGAGCTCGCGATCATCTCTCTGACACGTGCGTGCAACAACCGGGCTTTCCTCGATTGTGGAGTGCAGACCTCAAAAATGTAACATTAAAAACATTGATTTAAAATGTCTTAATGGTGACTGACCCGCAGAGAATGATTTAATATTCATTCATTCATTAATAATCATATGAGCTGAAACTACACATAACTAACAGCATATTAACTGTCATGGATTGCTAAAGTTACACAAAATAGAAAAACTAGTTGACACAATTTCTAAAACTTTTAGAAGTTAGTAAACCTGTAATATATTGTGTTTACTGATAGAAAAATGAAACTTACTGTCTAAAAAAAGTGGTGAAATTTTGCAACCATAAACATTTTTTTCTTCAAAATTCACTTCAAAACTAAATATGGATAAAAATAAGTTCTTAAATTCAGTTGACAACATTTATGATACAACGTTGTTTACCACAAAAGTGTATTTTGACTCGTTCCTCCTTTCATTTAAACAGCACAGATGTGTGTTCCAGTGACACTCTTACAATGGAAGTCAATGGGGTCAACTTTTGGAGGGTTTAAACACAGAAATTAAAAAACATTTAGTTATAAATCATGAATTATTTAAGCTGTAAAGTTGTTTAAATAATCGTTTGTGGTTGTTCAACCTTATGCGACGCCACGTCTACATGCGTGCATTTTGGCTTCACTAAACGCAACACATATTTGAAATGGATAAAAACGGACTTATCTCAGTTTAGAACACTCTAGACTGTCATTTAAGGGTTTAATGTGACACAACAACATGACGTTGAGTTTCGTGAAGCGCTTCAACAGGTGCAGCACCAACAAAAGTGTTTCTGGGAAGAAACCTCTTCAAGTGTTGTCATCGAAACCTGTTTGGTTATCAAGAGTCGCGTCTCTGGTTTCGTTTGATATGCCGCTTTAAAATAATGATAAACCTGATGTCCACATGCGTGCATTTTGGGACATATTCATTGAGAATAAATGTATTAATGTGTCTTTCAGAGGCTTTATATGGAGTTATGATGAAAATAAGATGCATTTCAAACTGTTCTGAGACCAGTGCAGACAGACAGCACACTGGAGGTTAAGTCATGCACTAAATAGGGAGCAAGGGAGCATCCTATAGCTCTCTATAACTGTTCTGAGACCAGTGCAGACAGACACACACTGGAGGTTAAGTCATGCACTAAATAGGGAGCAAGGGAGCATCCTATATCTCTCTATAACTGTTCTGAGACCAGTGCAGACAGACTTTAGTGTATTTAGTTACATCTTCAAATTTCTCTCTAGCTTTCCACAGATGCGGTTAGAAAGTGATTTAATGACAGTAAAATAATGTTAACACACATATTGTGTCTATACTTTTGAAACTGTGAGTATTTGAATGTTTACAGATTAAACCCCATTGACTTGCATTATAGTGTCTCCACTGATTTTGCTTCATTTAAAGAAAAAAACTTTTATGTGAACAATATTATGCCACAAATGCTTTCAGTTGAGCTTAACTTGTATTGAACACAGAATACTCATGCCTTGATGCCTTGACATTTGTGCTTTTTTCAGTTGCTTAAAAACATATTAATGGCTAAAGTCTGATAACACTGTATTCAACACAAAATGGGCTACAATAATATGTGAGCAACATGTGTGTACATGTTTGTATTTTTGAGAAAATACCGTTAATGCATGTTTTTGAAAACTTTTTTTTAAGTCATTGAAATAAGGCCATATAACACATACTAAACATTTGTCCACAATACTTTTGAGAACTGGATCTTGTAGCCTAGAGTTTATGCTACAAAATGATGTGAAAACCATCCTGATCACTCATTCATACAAAACAATATAGTAATTGAACTTTTGTAAGACACTTTTAGTGTTAGAAAGGTCATATGTGAGGAGACGTGAACTATCATTAATACTGATTGTAATTCACACCTGAGGAGACAAAAGACCCCTCCCCTGGGCCCATCAATGAGGAATGTGACAAAGAGAATGAATGTGAGGAGACTTAATGATTAAAAGTTTTAAGTTAAAAGAAGTAATCTGACAATACATTTTCTTTACTTAAAGACTTTACTTAATTTTATAGCTACACTACCATTTAAAAAGAAGTTTCTTCTGCTCACCAAGACTGCATTTATTTGAGCCAAAATACAGTAAAAACAGTGATATTGTAAATAGTTTTCTATTTGAATATATTGTAAAATGCAATTTGTGATCAAAGCTGAATTTTCAGCATCATTACTGCAGTCTTCAGTGTCACATGATCCTTCAGAAATCATAAGATGGTGATTTTCAAATATGGGCATATTTAAAGTTAAAGGGGTCATGACATGGGTTTTTTTATTGTATTATTATGTTCCCTTAGGTGCAATTATAGTATTAATATATATTTTTTTAAGAAAAACTTTTAAAATCTAGTGATTTATGACCTTTTCCCACCCTGTTTCTCATCCTCTGATTCAAACAGTCTGTTTTGGGGGCGTTTTCCATTTAAGACTTCAGTGTTAACGCCCACTGTTATGATTGGCTAACGCCAGTGCCTATGTATCAATTATTGACGCCTCCAGCCAGAACAATATGCAAGTAAACTAAGTAAAAACACTGTGATTATTCATAATGAATGAAATTGCGCTTTAAAAAGTAGTTTAAAGTTTAAAATAGATTACTTACAGTTTGCGTCGTCGTTGTTCCCAGAATAGTCGGCACGGACTTATCTTTGAGCAACAGTTTTCTGGCAAAGCCAGCATCATATTGAGATTTGTTCTCAAAACAGTCATCCTTAAAATGTACAGAACAAACGCTTAAGTTAACACTGCCGTGACTGGGACGTCCGCAAAAAATAAACTGCATCCATTTTTCCCTGACGCCTGGATCTTTCGGCAGCTTATTCAGAGGTTTTGTTTGACCACAGCCAGGAACAGCACATCTGTGTGGCATCGTAATTTTCCTGTGCACAAGTAGTCTCTGTCAGAGCTCGCTGTCCATCGACTGAACACTTGTGAGGCGACGGCGATACTGAAATGAGCGTGAGTTGTCTTGGCGCTTAAAGCGTAGTTATCTTGTGCTGGAGGCGGTCATATGCAAACGCTGGTACGTCACTTCTAACCGTCACGTCACTTCTAACCATGAATCCAGAACGAGCTGTATTTTGAGCTTGATTAAATAAATGATTCGTTTAGAATGGGGAGGACATCTTAAAATATTAAACTTGCAGGACGTTTTAATGATACAAAGACCTCTTATATACCAAAAGATCAAGGCAAATTTGGTTTCTCATGTCATGACCCCTTTAAAGTTTTTTTTACTCATTTAACCTGAACACATATTTGCAAGCACAAGCTTTGATGATGATAATGAGGCAGCACAAACACTAGTTAAAATATAATCTAAACATTCATATTATTTTTATATCATACAGCATACAATTTAAATACCTGCTTTAGCCAAACAGCATTTCAATGTTACTAAAACTTGCTTATTAGGACATATTTCAAATGTCAATACTCTGAATCCTGGCTGGTAAGTCTGGAAACAGTCCCACTAGTAAATATGTACATGTTTATATAAAATAGCGTGTCAGCTAATGAAAACGAACTGACTTACTCGTCTGAAATTGTATCCTCGGCCAGATCAAGTCTCTCTTCAAAATACAAATGTTCATCGGAGTCTCGCTCTTCTTCTGAGGAAAATGTTAACTCTTCGTCACTATCTAGGAGTTTTCTCACTTGTGTATCGTACTGTCATTCAAACGCACAGAAAAGTGAATGAATTTTGTTTTTAAGGCACAGTCGGGGGCGTTTAGCATTTGCATTGATCGTCTCAGCACATTAGCGTATGAATGGCGCGCTCTGCTGGTGGGTGTGATCACATTAGAGATAAATTACATCGCTTTGTTTCATACAGATTACATTGCAGGAGAATATTTGTTTTAAATTTGACTTGTTTTATTTAAAAGTAGACATTTTAAGCTTTCTTTAGACATATGTTTCATGTTTGTGTGATAAGTATTCGCTGAGTTTCAGTTCATGTTAGTGACGTGTGTGACAGAGCGGAGGCTTGATTAGCCTGATAAGGGACCGGGTGTGTAGAATCACGACCCGGCCCCGCCGTCCGCCCTGCCACAACGTGTTTCTGAAATATGCTCGTGAACACAGAGACTGCTGAAAGCTCACCCTTTTTATTTTCATTATTTTACAAAAGCACAAGGTTTTGTTGTTATTGTGAGTGTACACAAATAAAAGCAGACCCTTTAAAGTCTCTAATGATGTCTTACACTTACCGTAATTTCCGGACTATTGAGCGCACCTGAATATAAGCCGCACCCACTGAATTTAAAAAAATATATTATTTTGAACATAAATAAGCCGCACTTGTCTATAAGCCGCAGGTGCCTACCGGTACATTGAAACAAATGAACTTTACACAGGCTTTAACGAAACACGGTGTGGCAGCGGGGGCGTGGTCAAGCGCCCGTCCGGGAGAGAAAAGCGGTAAGGGCGCTTACATCAAGTGCTGAAAACTGTCACACTGGTGCCAGTGTGACAGTTTTCCCAAGAAGGACACGTGAAGAAGGGCACTTGACGTTCCAGGTAAGGCTTTTAATGGCCACAGCAATGTTTACAATCAATTTTATAAAGTTTCTCAATTCTTGGTCTTCTATGCGCCAACACTAGACTGACGTGTTTCTGTCTGTCACTCACTCACTCTCTCTGCTGCCTTTTTATGCCGATCTCCCCACGCTTACTGAAATTAGACACAGGTGTTAGACATTAGGTGTAAGCGCCCTTACCGCTTTTCTCTCCCGGACAGGCGCTTGACCACGCCCCCGCTGCCACACACGGCTTGTAACAAAAAATACAAAATTAGCAGTAAACAGTAGCCTAGCAAGAAAGTCATTGGTCACTATCTTCCTCCTCTTGTGCACATGAAACCACTGAAGTCATCTCCTTCGGTGTCAGAGTTGAATAGCCTCAGCTTTAGTTGTCTTTTTGCACTGAGTCAATTCCTCACGCTGCTGTTTCCAACGTCTCCCGTGCAGCAGCTCCATTTACTTTTTCAACAGCCAGATCAATCGCCTTCAACGTGAAAGCTGCATCATATGCGTTTCTCCATGTCTTTGCCATGGTGAGGGTGACAAAATGACTACCGTAATCAGAATGATGGGAAGTTTGAGCGCGCTCGATTTAATCTAAACAGTAAACAAAAAAGTTGTTTGACCTTAACCCGTTCGGCAATTTCAATTGGTCTAATGAAAGCTTCATGCCGCCAAAAAACTGAGCACGTCACAGAATGTTTTTTTTGTTTTTTTTTTAAATACAATTTGAAAACGGGAAAAATCAATATATTAGCCGCTTCGTTGTTTAAGCCGCGATGTTCAAAGCGTGGGAAAAAAGTTGCGGCTTATAGTCCGGAAATTACGGTATCTGTATGCCCCAAAATGACGGAGAATTTTATGTTGTTTCCGCAGTAATGACGATAAAATCCAGCAGGACGCGCCAGCGCATCCGTCTACACCAGAGGGTTAAAGACTCTCTGTACAAACCAATATGTTTCAATCAATCTTTGGCCTTTAATGAGCTTTATTTTAGATAGATTTTTATGAAAAGTGCCTATATGTCTCCTATTCACTGAAGTTCTTTTGTCTAAATGAGAGTAAGGGGGCTTTCACACTTGGTTCGATTGCCTGTTCCGAACCCGAGTTCGATTGCTCCCCCCTCCCCCCTGCCCCCGATGGCCTGTGTTTACATTATATATTTGTATCCGAACTGCGGTACGCTTGCGTCATCAAGCTGCAGCTGGTGCGTAATCGTGTTGCTTGATAACCGCGAAATGAAAAGGCGTCAAAATTCAATGAATAGACTTGCTCGGTTCACATTTGTTCTTCTTTTTTCTTCTCAAGATACTGAAACACACTTGCGTCTGTCTGCCGCAAAAATACTGAAATTGTTCAAAAGACAGCGGGCTGTCCGCCGAAGACAATTTTTGGCAAGCAGAAATCATCTCTCTGCTTGCAGTGCGTGTGCGTCAATCCCGCTTTTCGTCAAGGTAAGTGTATACACACACACACGCACGCACGCACGCACTCACGAAAGTAAACCCTTTCCGCTCATTTTGAAAGTGACGCGTGTGAGACTGACGACCACATTATACGTCATCAATAGCGGTTCACTTCCGCGGTTTGGTTCGATTGCGTTCATATCAGCAGCGAATCGTACTGGAGTTCACATAAACCGTACCCCAGACCACCTTTTTAAGCGGACCCGAGTACGGTTCGCGGGTGCGCACCCGAGTTCGGAAGACAGCGTTCACATCATCCAAACGAACCGAACTCTGACGTCATTCGAACCGGGGTGTGCACCAAAAGTGCTAGTGTGAAAGCCCCCTAAATCTCTGAAGCCATATTAAACATCTGTGGGAAAACTGAACCAGAAGAGTTCAGTAAGCACATACCCGTGTGGTGTTCAGGAATCCACATACTTTTAGTCATAAAGTGTATTCATCTAACACAAGTTTGACTGCTGCAATTTGTAGAACGGTGCAGAACCACGTTCAGAACATACAATAATAAAACATCACACAATACTGCATTATTGCCAAAGCATGTGAAATGACTTCAGCATAGAAGTTCACATCATGCATTACCTGCAATCGGAGGTCCAACGGTCATGGGGATAGACATCATGCCCAGGAGGAAGCCAATGGCCTGTGACACGTTTTGAGAGCCCACCAGCTCAAAGGCGATGGGAGCCATGATGCTGATGAAACAACCATCAAACAGACCCATGAGCAGACACACGGAAATCAGCCCACCAAAGATGTGACACAGAGGAATCATCATAGACATCACGCCGATGACCAGGAATGAAGACACCTGGAGATGTGAAGCGGACAAAGAGAAGGATTAGAAATGGTTCGAAAAACAAAGTTTGTGAACTATGTTTGTTGTAACGTAACAGAAAACTGAAAGAAAATCCAGTTCAATTATTCCAGACTGAAAATGGTATTTTGAAATACAGGTTACCTGTTATAAATGCCAGGTAATTCTTCTCTCACCTGTAGGTAGACTTTGTTGACTCCAGGTACGTAGTCTGCCACTCTGCCGAAGATAAGACGACCCACTAAAGACGTGATGCCGATACATGTGAGCAGAACCTCTTTATTAGCATTCACTCCAAACCGCTCCTCTACATGTTTCATCTGATATCACACACACATACAGACTTTAAACAATAATCTACAGAAACGAGTAATGTCATATACAATATATTCAAGAACTAAGTTATAACTTAAATAAAAATACAATACAAATAATAATATTAACAATGCTAATCATACGAACGCGTACTTCACACTACTAAAGGATGGTGACATAAGTGTCTGTAACGGTAAAAGGGAAAGGAGGAGGCGAGAACCGGATGAAGCATCAAAATAATATTTAATTAAACAAAAACATAAACACATACAGGGCAGCTGCCTGTAGCTCTCTCCCTCCCGAAACTACCGACTTTGGCCACCTTTATCCCTCTTGTCGGCTTGATTAGCATGATTAGGTGCATCATCATGGCCCAGCCCCACCCTCCTACTTGCCACAGTGTCCCTTTGCACCTCCTGGTGGTGATTTGGCGAACGAGTCTCATGTGTGACGATTTAAAGCATTAACGCAGAAGTACTGAACACGGTAAAGAGGATCATTTTGCTTGAGTACCTACTGTATGTGTAGTATTTTGCACAAAACCTGTTAAAAATGTCCAGGTCATATTTAAACCCAAATGTATTTTTCAGTAATCCTAAATCGCAAATGAATGTAATCCTGAATTAAGGATAGTGTAAACACGCATGTCTTGCTGTCCTGGGCGAAGGGCTCAAGGCTCGAGACATGACCCGAGCTTGAATACCACTGGATTACTATTGATGGAACAGATCAGAGAAGCAGGGATGCCAAAAACTCTCAATGCCACAAGCACGCTATCCGCTGAGGTAGACAGGCACGAATAATTCTGGCCAAATTTCTGAGATCATCTGATAAAGATCTTGTGTTACGTGAGGAGTAAAGGAAGGCTTTCTTGGAAGAACCACAGTATTTTCTTGTTCCCAGACTTTGCGAATTCGACAAGAGAGAAAAGTGATCGATTCAAGGAATGCAAGAAACTCTCACATCAACGGAAGGTCGCTTTTGCACTGATGTTCCTGGCCAAATTGAGAATAGATATTAAGGATGGCCGTAAAGTATTTGCATGTCTCCAACAAGGGTTGTCCTTCATAAAGTCAATGGAATAAGTAAGTCATTTTGTGATACTCATGTTGCAGCCAAGTGAGCCTGACTAACTGAACATTCACTTGACCATCCGAGGAAACTGAGCACCTTTTCTTTTTTGTTTTGTGTAGCAGCACTCCTTTGGAACAGTGTTGTGGATGAATCTGTATGTTCTTTATGCTTATGCCTCCTATTGGTTGGAGTTTGTTTTATGGAGTATTTCTTGCAGGACATTGGAGTGATTGGGTCATTTGCTGCACTCATATGGCAGTTCAAAGCTCACTGAACATTTGTTTGACTGTCTGAGTAAACTGAACAGCCTTTTTTTCTTTTCTTTTTTTCTTTTATGTGTGCTGGTTCCGCTGGAGCTTGTTTTTTGTGGAGGAACACTCCTTTGGGACAGTTATGTGGATGAATCTACACGCTCTTTGTGTTTATTCACCTATTGGCTGGAGTTTGTTTTATAGATTATTTTCTGTTGTGTAATTCTGTCTTACAAAATTTGTATAGAAACACCAGACTTGAGCAATCCAATGGCAAAGTTGTCACGGGGGCTCTCGAAGGTGTACATGGACTGTTTGAGTTTAGAGGGATGGACGCCAGTTGGCACTATCTTGCACGGGGATAATGCGCACGTTTTTCTTTTTTCTGTTTGTTTGGTTCTGGGGGAAATTTGGGGTTTGTTTGTTGAACTAATGTTGGAATGTTTTTTTTTAATAATTTTATTTTTGACACACAATCTATTTTTCTAATATGTCAAAATATCAAATGTTAATTTGAGTGGATTGTCTTTCCACGTGGAATGTGAATGGGTTGGGGCACCCCATTAAAAGGAGGAAGGTTATTTCTCTTCTTAAGCTTAAGAAATATGATATAGTGTTTCTTTAAGAAATGCATCTTTCCCCACAGGTAGCTGAAAAATTTGGGAAGATTTAGGGTGGACATGTTTTCTTTAGTGCTGGCTCAAGTAAGAGCAGGGGAGTCATTACATTGATACGTAAACATCTACTATTCAAATGTCTCAGATTAAAGAAATTAAGAAGAGTCATTATTGTTTTTGCTGAAATTCAGGGGAAAAGTCTTATTTTGGCTAATATTTATGCACCTAATGCTGATGATCAGGGCTTTTTTATAGATCTTAAAGGGATGTTGCAAGCCGCTGGCACCCCTCATGATATAATATTGGGAGAAGACTTTAATCTTTTGATGGACTCCGTCCTTGATCATAGTGAAGCAAAAGTGTGTAAGCCCCCTAGAGCAACATTGATGCTTCACAGGATTTGTAAAAATCTTGGTCTTACAGATATTTGGAGACTTTTGAACCCATCTGGTAGGGACAATAATTTCACCTCATTTCATCTGTTGTTGATTGCAAAATTGGAAATATTTTAGTCTCAGATCACGCCCTGGTGTGTTGAGATGTTGCCACATACGGAGAAAAAGAAATCATATAGTTGGTGCTTTAATGAATCCATTTAGCAAAATCCTGAATTCCAAAAATTTGTAAAGTCTGAAATCGATGTTTATATGGAGACCAACTGGTCCTCAGTATCCTCTGTGTGCGTGGCTTTGGAGGCACTTAGGGGTCAGATCATACAGTATGCCTCATTCACCAAAAAATCCAAATCACAAGAACTTGTGGAGGTTGGAGGGACTATTAAAAGTGCTGAGGCAGAGCTGAAGCGCCAATGTCATCTAAAGGTCTTAGAGAACTGACTGAAATAAATATATAATACTATTTTGACGCAGAAGGGGGAGTTTTGGCTATTCAGGGCAAGACAGTCATACTTTGAGTTGGGGGACAAAGCAGGAACGCTTTTGGCTAGATATATAAAGCACTCTGCTTTATATATCTAGCCAAAAGCGTTCCTGCTGTGGAACCATTAGCAGCCACGAAAAGAAGGGAAGATAATTTTCCAGGCGTGATGGTGGGAGGTATGGCGCATAAGCTTTTGCTTTATGCTGATGATATTTTATTATTCATCTCTGACCCCATTAGATTTATACCTTGCCTCCACAGAATTATTAATTCCTTTTATAAGTTCTCGGGATACAGAGTCAATTGGTCTAAATCCAAAGCTTTGGCTCAGACAGCATACTGCCCAGTACCGGCATTTACCCATAAACCCATTATTTTTAAACTTGGGTGAGTGTAAGATTCACAGATTGTCGAACGCTTTTAAAGTCATGCAGCAAATAGGTTCTATGGTCAAACTTGGGTTTGATAAACCATTGATTAGAGTAAAATTGGTGAAGACTTGTCTGTAAGAATAAAAATAATGAATGGTTTCAATGCGTGAAGCGTTTATCCAGAGCGGGAGGAAAGTCATGTTAAAGTCTAAATATGAATAGAAGTTTTTTGTGGAGGCAGGGCATGCGATGGACGGCTCTGGGTGGAAAGTTTAGATAAAAGAACTTATGAGTAATCGTAGGGAGCTGTTTCACATGTATACAGCGCCAAAGCAGCCAGTTTGCGGAAGCAGCTTCACACAATAATCTTCTTTGGTGAATAGAGATTAGGAAGAAAGAAAGTGGTAGCCATCAATGCTGTAAAATAAGTGAGCTGCTGCGGCAGCTTCTGTTGAAAAACGGGATTATTTAGATGGAAGAGCTGTTCTGATGAAGGCGAATGCTTTGTAGCGAAGTTGCATCCAATGAATCAAGTCACTTGCATGGGTCTGTTCATGGGCAATGAGTGGGGCCGAGTGCCGAAAACTCTCAGTGCCACATACAGGTAAGCAGCTGTTTATATAGTCTTGCTCTGGCTGTGTGATTGGTCAGATTAAATGAACTTACTCCTCACGAACCTTGTTAATGAAATTACATACTGCATAAATATATATATATATATATACAATTATATTTTGCATAAAGAAATGACGACTACATTTGGTATCATTCATATTTTTCGAATTGTAATCATATTTTTAGGACACATGAGAAGATTTTACCCCTAAACTCTCACTACAGTAACAGAAATTTTGTACTGCATTAATTATTTTTTTTATTAAAATCAGAGAAATGAAAGTCAGTACAAAGAGAGTACTATTGTGCTGTATAAATACTTTACAATTTATATCAAATATATACAAAAATGTGCACATTGTGGTAATGAGAATTGTGCCCTGTGAAAAATCTAAATGGCCAAACAACAGGCTTCATTTTCTATATTGTTTGTCTCTTTTGATTGTGGAGTAATATAGGAGCGGCACATTTTCTTGACAGGTTTCATGAGAATCACCCAATCTCAAGTCTTGCAGCAATCCCTTTTAGTTATCATTATCAAGTGCTACAGTTTAGGTTTCTTATCACTGTTGCACACAAATATGTACAGTACCATTGATTTGGTGTACTATTTAGTTTGTTTTACAGGTAGAACCAATTACTGGGGGGTGGGGTGATTCCTCAAACGTTTTATTATTGGAATCGAGATTTCCATCCATACTGGTGTGTGTGTGTGTGTGTGTGTGTGTGTGTGTTTGTGTGACTGATGAATGTGTTACAAACGTACAGGAATTCACTTGGAATGAACAAGCAAGAAAAGGGGCCCGTGTGAGGGACTGATCCGTTAAAATATTCCAAACAGACACCTGAACTCACACACACACGCACACACACAGGTGGGAGTACTCTTTAATATGTAAAGAAACACAAACCTCTAACTACAAATGATTTCAATATAAATGTATTGCTTATTAAGAAACACTTTATTATTAACTAGTGTACTGATAATGTAGCAGCAAAATTAACAGTAATTCCAGTCTCAGTGTTCAGTAGAAAATAAGGCAGTTCCCTATCTGTCACTCACTTGACATTGTGTCGATATAATGACACTAGGGGTCAAACTTGGGAGCCCCAATCACCTCTGATATTTGAGAAAAGGCCAATGAGAATTGGCAAGGGGAATTTGTATGCCACTCCCCTGGACATTCAGTGTTGACTTATCCACTGGCGTTCCAATCACCTCTAACAGTGTATATAAAGGCTGTTACATATCTGGCACATTACAGCGGGTTCACCCTTCTCGCACCGATAAGTGCAGAGAACGCCCCTGGGCGCTTCAGCAGCCACACTAATGGTTTATTTTCTCTAAAAGAGTAAGCACTGATGGAGGGTGTCTTTTTAAAGATGCCTTTCCGTTTATGTGCTGTTCCTGGGTGCGGTCAGATTCTCTCTTCCTCTGACGGCCACGATCGATGTCTCATGTGTATGGGTCGTAGTCACGCTGAGACAGCATTCATGGATGGTTCATGTTCTCACTGCGAGAACATGACCATGGCGGCGTTGTGATCGCAGCTTTCTTTCTTTCATAGAGGGAAAGCCACTCCAGCCGCTACCTGGCCATTCTGCTTACATGTACAAGGCTGTGGCAGCTAGCGCTGTGCGTGATTTGGGGGCTTCAATGGGAGAATTTCCACTGGGTAAATCCCCATGGACCTCCCATTCCCAAGCATGCTCGTTTCCACCAGTTGAGTTCATGGATGAGTCAGGTGGCTTGCCCCAGGGTGGGCTTAATGTCTTATTCGGGGCTTGTGAGATGAGGATGAGGTATTGATCACAGCGCCAGAGAGCGGGCTTTTGCAGTCTGACGCTGAGGACTTAGAGGGCTCCCACCATCTGGTGCGATAGCCCAGTCAGAGGCCGATGCGGAGTGGAACCCTCCACCCTGCCCTGAGTGTTCACGGTTGGACGATTGGTTCCTGGTCTCAGAGCACCGCATCAGCTGCGCTCTGCCCCATATCCTTTCTTTCCTGAGGTGCATGAGGAGCTCACAAAGTCATGGTGGGCAACTTTTACTGCCCGGTCCTGGTTCGTGAGTTCCTCCACTCTCACTACCCTCGATGGAGGGGTGGCCAGGGGGTACATGGAGGTTCCTCGGGTGGAGCAGGCGATTGCGGTGCACCTGTGCCCGCAAAACACCGCCACCTGGCAGAATGTCCTAGGCTCCCGTCCAAGAAGTGTAAGTTCACGTCGTCCTTGATGACCAAGACTTACAGTGCTGCTGGACAGGCCGCCTCCACCTTGCAAGCAATGACCCTCCTGACCCTCCTTACACGCCAAGGCTCTGAAAATGCTGCACGAGGGTAGTCCTGACCCGGGATTGATGCAAGAGCTGCACTCAGCAACCGACCTACATTTCAAAAGTAACCCTCCCAACCCAGTATATGTAATCACAAGTCTTCAGTTTTTTTGGCAATTTCAAGCATTGAAAGCATTTTTGAGCATTCCTCAAAACAATGATTGACTGATGAGCTTCTAGAGAAATTGGTTTCTTTTTTGCCATTTATGACCTAATATTGACCTAAAGACATGCCCGTCTATCACATACTGTGGCAACTCAAAAACAAACAAAAAGACAACGTTAAGCTTCATTTAATGAACCAAATATCTTTCAGTTGTGTTTGATATATTGACAAGTGATTTTCTAGTATCAAATGATCAATTTATCATGATTACTCAAGGATAAGATGTTGGAGTGATGCTGCTGTCTTGATTTGATAAAATTGACTTTTTCAAATAGTGATGGTGCTGTTTTTTACATCAGTAATGTCCTGAATATATTTTGTGTTCAGTTGAATGCCACTTTGGTGAATTAAAGTACCAATTTCCTTCTGAAACAGCAAAATCTGAACATTATTTCAAACTTTTGGCCGCCAGTGTATTTATATATATATATTGCCTCCTCTCTAAATAGTTTCAATATAGTTGTTTGCAGTCACCTAACATATGACATTTAACAATGAAAGTGGATTGTGTTTTACATGGGTTTGAACAACATGAGGGGAGGTAAATTACATTATTTACATTTTTTATCCCATTACTGTTTTACTGAGTGAGAAACCACTCATTCAGTGAGATATTGGCATGGTTTTCATTTCGTTTTGAGATAATTGTGCAGCCGGACAGTGAATCAATCAAGAATACAACCCTTTGCGTTTCCACTGACTTGTTGTATTTCTTGATTTGTTCTTTTGTTTTCAGATTTGTTGTTTTGTTTTGCACTTCCTGTCCACTGTAGAGTATGGCCAGTCGATGTGTTAAACGGATTATATGTCAAAAGACCGATCAGATTGGGCCATGTAGAGATTTAATATACCTAAAGAACCTAAAGTCAACTGAACTACTTGAAATTAGTACATTTTCAACAGCGTTTCCTCAACACTGTGCTTTAAGGAAAGTTCTCCAAGGAGAAAACACACATGTTCACATAGAGCAGGAGAACAGAGGTGTAAAATGAGCACTGGAGAAGAAAGAAAGGAGGGTGAGCGAAGTCATGAGTGAGATGTGATCCAGATGTGTTTAACGGTTCCTGGGCGTTGGGGTCCTCCTACTAAAATGCACCAATCTGAGAAGTGAGAGAGGGGAACGGCCCAGCCACTGTCCCGTGAGAGCACTCAATCCAGATACACACACGCGCGCACACACACACACACACACACACACACACACATCCAAACACACTCACACACACTCAATCTCACTCTCACACACACACACACATACATATACACACACAGACACACACACAATCTCACACACACACACACACACATATATACACACACAGACACACACTCAATCTCACTCACACACTCAATCTCACTCACACACACACAGACACACACTCAATCTCACTCACACACACACACACACATACATATACACACACAGACACACACTCAATCTCACACACACACACACATACATATACACACACAGACACACACTCAATCTCACTCACACACTCAATCTCACATACACACACACACACACACACACACACACACACACACACACACACACACACACACACACACACACACACACACACAGTGTTAAAAATGAGGAACATTATAAAACATGACAGTCAGAACATCATTTTGGGCCATGTCTGCCCTGACCGAGTTGGCATATAATTACTGTTTTACAGACATTATATAATGGCTGTTTATAGTTTGACTCACATTCATAGTCACTGTATAAGAGCTGATTTACACACACCTGTGACAGCACATCAACTGCTCCAAACTGCTACAAACCATCTTAAAACCATAAAACAATCTGTAATCTTAACAGTAAAATAATGTACAAATGCTACAGTAACAATTATAAAATACATATATATTTTACAGCAAACTTGCTCAAATTACAGTAAAACATTTGAATTGTACTTTCCCAAAAGTCCCTGAGTGAACATTACATTTCATTAGATTTTATGAAAATAGATATTTTTCTTCTTATTTTTAATATCAAATATGGACAGTATATTGGCGTGTTCTGTGTTATATTAAATGTAGATGTGTTAAGGTTTATTGCATTATTTTAGTGTCACGTGTGTTCCTCTGATGGTTTTTTGTGTTTGTGTGAGTGACACTGTGCATTATCTGTATATTATTGTAATATTAATACATTATTGCTCCTGGAAGGGACACTCTTGGTAAAGTTATCATGTGGCCTTTTTTAGTTATTACAGTGATAGTTACAATACATGTAAAGTGAAAATCAGACTTATATAGATTAAGAAGGTTAGTATATCAAGTTAGTATATCACTCTATGCTTCAGTACATGAGTGTAAAACAAGTTCTAACAAGTTCAAGGAATTTCACAGTCTATTTCAACTCTAAAGCTGCAATTCTGCAGTGCTGAATGATGATAATGAATGATGGTGAAATGTTTTATGCATATACACTCCTTCAAAAGTGTTTAAAAAGCATCTCAGGGTGCAACTAATGAAGTTGCTCGAAAGAATGACCAAAATGTGGGGCGCTCCTTTCAAATATACCATAGTTTTGATCGGTTTAATATATTTGGTCACTATGTTATTCCTATACTTCCATTTAGTTTAGAGACTTTGCAGTAGTAATAATAAAGAATGAGTAGGTGTGTAAGATAGCAGTATGTTTGTGACTACTTGACCATAGAGACGGTCATAAAACAATCAACTGCTCATTTGCACTTTTTGATGGAGCATGAAATGGTTTCCCAAACACTTCCCCATCTGCCATTGGTCAGACAAAAAAGAGAGTCCCATCCTAAACTTACACCGCTGATGACCTGTGTTGGGCTAGTCAGGATGCTCAAAGAAGACAACGAACTGTAGTATCAGGAAATGCTGTCACGTGTGCGCTGGTGAAGAGACAAGTCATGTGAAACTACTGCAGCTGTTTATTGATAAAGTTGCTCAGCTATTTTCGTTTGTCCACCAATCAGTGGCAGATTTGCCAAAGATAATTTTAGAAAGCTGAGCCAATAAACAACTGCAATGTCCTAAACATCCTTGCACAGAGGTGTGGGCGTCTCAAATCCCACAAATGAAACACGTGAATGAATGCATGGGACGGCACATAAAGTGAACAACCAGCACATAAACATACTGTGGCAGCGGGGACGTGGTAGAGCACCTGTCCGGAGAGAGAGAAAGAGGTAAGAGCACTTACACCTGAGCAAAATGATGTCTAACACCTGTCTCTAATTCCAGTGAGAATGGGGAGAGCAGCATATAAACGGCCACGCCACCGCCAGATGACAGACAGCAAACCAGAACGCAGCCGACCGTTGTACCGTCTGCTTAAAAGTTCATTCACTGTATGGCCATGAAGCCTTAGGCCTTCCTGGGCCCTCCTTTCCTTGAACCTCTACACATACATACATACTAAAGAATTTCAATGAATTATTACAAATATTAGCAAAAACATTTGGTTTCATATAAATGTATATAAAAGGAACACAGTTCATATCAGAGACCAGTTTTCCCTCACAGCACCATTAGTAAGGCTCGATTAACCAAAGACTACATATCGTTTAATGTCTTCATTAATATTGATTATTATTGTTCAATTGGTAATTGGTTGGATTTATTGACATCCCTATTAGTGCTGGGTATTGATAAAGATTTCCCAATTAGATGTGATTGACAAACTCTCGATTCTTTTCAATTAATATTTTGATTAAATTCGGATTCATATGGGTATATTTCAGTTATAATGTCCAATTTGCTTACATGTGTAAAAAAAAAATCTCTCTCAGCTAATACTTTTAATTATACAGTATATTTATAACAAAATATAATTTGTTTTATTTAATCAAATATTCTGTCATGACAACTCAGAAAGACTGTCTGTGTAGGTATGACATATAGATAGGATATTGGTCTTGGTGGACTAGATCTGCTACACTGCTACTGCAGAGCGAGTACAAAGTCATGCTACTGCTAGAACATACACAGACATACTGAGTTAAGCATGTGGGCATGCTGCTGCTACTGCACAATTACAAAAACACAAGATCTGCTCCTTCAAGCATGTAAGTCATTCTGCTGCACAATTAGATGCAAATGCAATACCCCAACAAAGCAGGGAAGAGACACAAAAGCATAACACAAAACACAAACCCCCAAACAAGTAGATCTACCTCCAAAACCTTTGTACTGCTGCTGCTCTGAAGAGCCATGTGCACAGGGTGTATGCTAGCTAGGTGTGCCTGGGCCTGCTTGGCCAAATGGCTTAAAACCAGGAAAACCCAGAGCTTATTTAACTGTAACTAGTGACTTAGACTAGATACGTATGGATTTATTTAAACTAATGACCCTAGATGGCAATGTGTGCCAATGTCTGATTTGACTACAGCTTAACCTTCATAAAGATGCCCTTATATGTGTCATGACTAAAAGCAGACTTTACTGTGCAAGCTCATAGCAACCATCTAAGCAAATAGCATTTTCAGAGAAAAAACGTACAGTATGCTGCAGTGAAACTGGCGTACTTGAAAACTGTGCAAATTTCAAAGTTAGGCAAAGAAGAAGTACACACAATTTGATTGGCTGCCTGATTACATGTAAAAAGACCAATCAGCTTACACAATTTATACTGATTGACTTGAGATTTCACATGTGTTTCAGCTAAATGGCTAGATTGACAGATAACAAGTTCAAAGAACCTATCAGCTTGCGAGATGTAGTTTCCTGCATGAACTTAGTAAAAAAAATATATAATTATTGTCACATTTAGCTTTTAAAAAATGTACAAATTCCATGTATTCAATCAATAAATGTCTTAAAATGTTATATAATCTATTTCATATACAGTATATTAGGGCTGGATAATGCCAAACTTTGCGAGCCGATAGGTATTGCGATACAAGTCATAATTCGATATATAACATTCGATTCCGATTCACAAGCTTTCAGTTTCAATTGATTTGGGTATATATCAGTTATAATGTCCATTTTGCTTAAATAAGAAAGACGTTGTCATTGGGATGTAATGATGCACTCTGAGATGGTTGAAAATATGTGACGGTTGAGATTCATGTTTTAAACAGCAGGGGCGCTGAAGCTGTATAATTTGACCTCGCTTTATAGGCATGTTGTAGCGTTAAACAGTAGCAAACATGGCGGCAGCAAGTGTAGATGTTGAAGAGGCCCAATCCTCATTCAAATCGGAGGTGTGGCTTTCCGAAGACAAAAAATGCAGTGAGGTGGTAACAGACACAACAAAAACTGTGTGCAAATACTGCAAGAAGATGTTAATATACACTAATAGCACAACAAACATGATGCAGCATACAAACCGACACCGCAGTGAGAAGTTCCAGTCACCTCTGTCTGCACGTAAAAAGCTATTAATAGGCCAAAACCACACTGACCGTGGATTTGCAGCCCCACTCTCGGCGACGAGTGCGAGAGCCATGGAGATCACAAGGTGCATCAGTGTTTTCATGGCAAAAGATATGAGGCTGTAGAAAATGAAGGATTTCGGCTACTGGTCAACACACTGGAGCCCAATACACCATCCTATCATGCCCCACTTCAGCCAGACTGTCATGCCAGTGCATTACAGGGAAATCAAATCTAAGGTGGTTGAGACACACAAAAAAGCAGATAGCGTATCAATTACAACCACAGCTGGACAGTCCCCTCATACAGTCCCAGCCCATGTGACAACCAGAAAGTGGGAGATGGTTAATTTTATTCTCCAAACTCACCTTCTGTTCAAAACACACACTGGGACAAATATTGCTGAAGTTTTCAAATCAGCTGAGTGAATGGGGGCTTCAAAAGTCCAATCATGTAATTGCTGTTGTCACGGACAACGCGAGGAATATTGATGTTGCTGTCAGAGAGGCTGGGCTAGCCCCCATAGTCAGGTGTTTTGCCCAGAGCCAAGCAGGTTTGAGTGTGCCACGCATGGGCAGAGTGAGGCGCATTGTTGCGTTCTTTTACTGAAGCTTAGTCATCGATGTCACTATGCGCTGGAACAGCAGTCTGGATATGATTGAACGCCAAGCGGCTATGACAGCGACTCTCCTGAGCAATAGCCTCACCATGTCCTCCACATCACGGATGTCTGAGCTATCGAAAGTATCGATGACACGGTGAGGCTTCTTAAGCCACTCAAAACGTGCTGTGCTGTGATGAATAAAATCCAACTCTGTCTCTCATTGTGCCCTTAAAGCATACGATCGAGCATAACATGGCATCCAGTGAAGAAGATCCCTCACTGTGAGCAACATGAAGAGAGCTCTACTGAACAACCTTTCAGACAGATACACTTCAGAGGACACCACCTGCTGGAGTGCACCGCATTACACCCCAGATTCCGGGCTCTGCCTCATCTAGAGAAAGACCAGCGTGAGGATGTATTCCACAGACTGAAGGAGAAAGCTGTGCTGATGTTGCAGAACCAGGTATTGTATTGATTTTACTCTCTTTCTCTAAATGGATTTTTTATGGAATATTTTTCTAAATGTGTTCGTGTTAACTCTTGCAAGAGTAATGATAGAAATGATAACAAATGATATTAAAATCTTGCCTTTATAACAATGTGAAACCCCTGTCACTGTTGTCCCAGACAGATCAGGAGCTGAGCTGAAACAACCTCCTTCCAAGAACACAGCATTGAAAGATCTCCCTTGGAGGGACTTTTGATGAACCAGCTGCACAGCACATCAGTCAGATTGATGCTAGGCTGTACCCACTGCTCTCCACACCAGACACCTCTGCCCCTAGTGAAAGGTGTTTTCAACAGCAGGGGACATTGTGAACGTGCAGAGATCTCAGCTTCTGACGGAAAATGTGCATATGCTGATATTTCTTAAATGAAAAAAAAATTCAAAGCTAGGAAAGAGCACAGGCAAAGCCTTAGTTTGTTTATATCAAGAGATTTGTATTTGTATTATTCTTTTATTTATTTATTTGATTTGGGATTTGTTTTCAATTTCAATTTAGTTTTGTTATTTAACATCAAATATATTTCAATTTCACAAAGAAATGTGCAGCAATAAAATAAAAGGACACTTTTTCATTTAAAATTGTCTTAAACCTCATTTTTTTAACAAAAATCGTGAGAAATCCCTACTATTTTTATTTCAAGCCATACATTTTGTTTTGTAGGTTCAACAAAGCAAAACCCAATTTTGGTTGGAGGTTGGAATGACTGCTCTAGAGCGCAGATTTAAAGTTTGTCTCAAAGTTTTGAGTCAAGCAGAAAGAAGTGTGAGAACGTGGTTAGGGGCCTTAATATCGAAAGCCAAATTCAACAAGGCAAGGAAGAGTCTGCCTTCTAACCCCGAGGAACAGCTTAAGTGTGCTCCTCCGACTGAGAAGCATGTTTGTCAAAACTAACCTCACCTCAATCCCAGCGGAGAGAAAACTTCCAGAGGATTCCCTGGAGAAACTGACTTTTCCCAGCAAGAGAACTGCTCTCCACACATAAACAACCTCTTTCCCTTCTGCAGGGCAACTTAAACACCTCTGTAGATCCTACAAAAACAGAGCTGATGTTTGTGTAAGCACAGGCCGTAAGTCTAGTTTCCTCAGATCAATTAGTCTTTTTATTGAAATAAACCTCCCGGGGCAGGAGTCCACAGTGCGGATGAAGGAACTGTATTGATACTTTAGCAAACGTGACTACCTGTGTGTCCTTTGAGCAGCGTTTCGTTCATTCAGGATCAACATCCCTCACTTAATTATGGATTCTTCCCTAATGGCGCTTTTCCACTACACAGTACCTGCTCGACTCAGCTCAACTCGACTCGACTTTGTTTGGTTTTCCACTGTGTAAAAGTTGTACCTGTACCTGCTTTCGGGTACCTTCGGTGCACTTTTTTCGTACCACCTCGGCGAGGTTCTGAGCGAGCTGAGGCGATACTAAAATGTGACGTAAAAACAATGCCGACTGCTGATTGGTCCGAGAGAATCGTCACTATTCACTGCGTCATCATTGCGCAGCCAGACGGAGTATCCAGAATAACCCGGCATTGTTAAATAGTTTGCACAGATATAGCCTACAGAAGTATTATTATGGCAACTCTGAAGAATACGCCGTGGTCAAACGAGGAGGTGCAGACTTTTCTTTGTTTGGTTGTCGAAGAAAGGATCCAGCGAGAGCTTGATGGGGCAACGAGGAACGAAAAAGTTTTTCGAGAAATCTCCGAACTGCTGTCCACACATGGCTACAACAGGACTTTCCAGCAATGTAGGGAAAAGTTAAAAAAACTGAAAAGTGACTACAGAGCTGTAAAGGACCACAACGGCCGCAGTGGTTCAAACTGAAAAAGCTGGAAGTGGTACGAGCAGATGGACTGTATCTACGGCCATAGACCGGCGAGTAACGGGAGGGAGGGTGGACTTGACTCGGCCACCAGTTTGTTGGAGTCGCTGATGGAGGATGGTAAGTGTTTTAAGTTTACATTACATTAATTCTGTAGGCGCACTCAGCTCGAGAGTTATGTTTTCTGTAGGCTGGCTTTTGAAAAGCTGAAGCTCACTTATAACAACGAAGACTGTAAACTGTAAACAATTGCTGCTACCTCTAGCTAGCTGCTAACTATCTGCCATTGCTATTTTTCAGTATTGTGTTGACTTTTGTATGATCTTTCTATCTAAGATTCATTTTCGACGAGAGAATGGTTCAGTGACACCAACTGATGCCACGTCGGCACCAGAACCATCGACACCAACAAGATCAGCAGCGTCGACACCGAGACCCGCAGCAGCGTCGACACCGAGACCTGCAGCAGCGTCGACACCGAGACCCGCAGCAACCGGTTAGTATAATTGAGAAAAAGTAAACCCTTCTAGCCTGTTGTCTGTGAATCTATACACACTTATTAATATATCATTAATCGTATCAATTACTCATTAATAACGTAAACTTACTTGCATAACAACAGGAAGCATTCCCAGTTATGGGAATACAGGATTCATTAATATACCTGTTCAGTATTTTTATAACTTTTCAGATCGAACACAGTGTACACCTATACTGTACACATAGTATTTTAAAGTTGACATTTACTAAAATAGTTGGGCTCAGATGTTAAGTCGTTACATATACTATATAACGTAATAGTAAGTTGTGGGCTTGTCTTTTTTGTGTAGCAGCTGTAATGATAATACATGTGAACAATTTAAAACACACACAACCCCTTTGAATGAAATGTGACTTGTCCGTTTTTCTTTATAACTCATTCATTGTAATTATTTTTTGGCCAGGACGGAGGAAACGAAAGAGGGAACAGGAGCATCTGACTGTCCTGAGGGAGATGCAGACATCGGATGTCGAGCAGCTGGAGTTGAACCGGGCACAGCGGGGCGCCATTTACAGATGGCACTCGATGATGCAGCACATGCCCGAGAACTTCGAGCGGCTTTAAGGAGAGAGGAGATTGCTGCAACGTCGTCCTTCAACAAGGCCTTTCTGGGAACCCTGGGCCAGCTTGTCCAGGCACTGAACCGGCGGGATGCTGTTCCACCGCCCCTGGACTGAAACCCCTTTGTTTATTTTAATTTAATGTTTGCACTACATGTAACATATGTATATAGTTTGATGTGTGAATTTATATTTGTATTATAATTTTTTCTATTTGTATGCGTGTTTAAATAAAACCTTTTTGAAACTTATTACAAACAGTGTCTTTTTTGATGGTTTGCTTTTTACAAGGGTTTGAACAAGTATTTTCAGATTGTATACTGTGATAACCTTTAATGAAAAACAGCAGAGACAACATATTTAATGATAATGTATTTATTTAGTAATTAAAATAACGCATCAGACCCTCTCGTACATCTCTGCCCTCCTCCTCAACACCCTGTGCCACTGCCACCACAGGCTCTGCTGCTGCAGGTGCATCCCAGTCATTGTCATAGTCCTCTCCGTGACTCTCACAAAGGTTATGCAAAGCACAGCAAGTAAGAATCATAGATTTCACAATTGTAACATCACAGTCATTTCTTTTCATGAGGCAACGCCACCTTCCCTTCAGTCTACCAAAAGCGTTTTCAACCACTACCCGTGCTCCACATATTTTCTTGTTGTAGATCTGCTGTTCTACTGTCAGCCGTCCAGTGTCAGTGAATGGCTTTAGGAGCCAGTTCTGCAGGGGATAGGCAGAATCTCCCAGGATGTAGTAGGCAACATCCACCCCACCAATATTCCTGGTGTAAGCTGGAAAGTGGTTGCCACGGCTGGCCAACTCCCACAATGTGGACAGTCTTAAAACACGAGCATCATGCAAGCTGCCAGGCAGTCCTGCAAACACGTTCCAGAACAGTCCTTTTCCATCTACAACACCTTGAAGGACGATGGAGTGCCAGCCTTTACGGTTGAAATAGTCACAGTGGTACTCCTGTGGTGCCAAAATGGGTATGTGTGATCCATCAATAGCACCAACACACTGCGGGAGCCCCCATCTGTTCTCAATGTAGGCAGCCATTTCTTCAAACTTCTCCTGGTCTGGGTAACGGATTTGTTCGGGAACCAACAACGTTTCTGCAGCAGCAGTGAACTCTTGAACACACCGGCAAACAGTTGTTATGCTTACTCCGAAAAGATGGCCGATAGTTCTGTACTCTGAACCGGTCGCAAGCTTCCATAGTGCGATGGCCACTCTCTTCTTTAGAGGAACACACTTGCGGAAGCTTGTGTCTTGTCTCTCCATCACTGGACGCAGTTTGTTGTACAAATATATGAATGTTTCTTCCGACATTCTGAAGTTCTGAACCCACTGCGCGTTTGTGAAACCAGGAACAATAACATCCCACCACTCGGTAGCTCGGTTGAAAGCCCAAACAGAGGGTCTGCCGCGGCAACTTTGCAAAGCTAAACAGATCTGAAACACATAAACCATGCACATTTTAGTACGTGATACTGGTAGCTATAAAGTTGATTAAATACTTTGCATATAGTATAGTATTTACACATATGCAAACGTTAGCTATGTTGGCATAACTTACCCTCTTAGCGTCGGCTTTGAACAACCGGATTCGTCTCGTAGTCTGAACTCTGTAGTAATTCCCAAACTCTCCTGTTTTTTTCAGCAGTGTTTCGTTTTGCTGCCCTCAGCCTCTCATGAAACAGCGTTTGTCTTCTTGCTGTGAGAAACAGCCACATCCCGAGGATAAGAAACAGCATACACTCGATTTCCTCCATTGTCCTGTGTGTGTGGGTAGCGGATATGTGTCGCGTATAAGATTACGTCACGGCAGTTTCCTGCGGCGTCGCTATGACGACCGGGTACTATTTGTGGCGGTACTGTCTGCAATGGAAAACGGAGCGAAAAGCGAACCGAGGCGAGGTGAGTCGAGGCGAGTTGAGCTGAGTCGAGCAGGTACTGTGTAGTGGAAAAGCGCCATAACTGAGAAACAACAGTGTTCTTAAATGGCCTGATACGTGAGATCAAAGACCTGACAATACCACACAGACATCACACATCCGTGTCACTTCCTGCACACAACAACTCTAAAGCAAAAGCTCACACATTCAAGTAGGGTTTTTCAGGTGATTCACATCCATAAAGTTTGGGAAGTCTTACACGTGCCACATTTTGAGGAAAGGACACAGTAATAACATCAAGCAATCTTCTTTAAGGTATTCTCCTTACACATGTTGTGTGAGCAACATACACAACACTGATTTACATGGTGCACACTCACCAGGTGAACATAAGGCACAAAGTATCCATACAGGGCTGCAGGGATTCCAAATGCCCAGATGCGATATCCCAGAGACTTCCAGATGTGCACATTAAACACCTTGTTGAGGGACAGACAGCGGCCTCCAGACATACTGCTGCTCACGGGTTTGGGCAGGAGAGGTTTGTAGGTGAAGCCCGCCAGCATGAGGATGAGCATGAAGATGGCCAGGACCCGCATCGTGTTCTGCAGCCCCACACGTTTCAGCAGACCGGACAGCATGTACGGGAGCGTGATAGTGAATACGCTGCTGCCCGCCGTCACGATGCCGTTCACGAGGCCAAGCCTGCGCTTGAAGTAGTGACCCAGGATCACCAGACTCGGCTGATACGCAAAACTGCACCCGCACGCAAACACGATGCCATAGGTGAAGTACAATGGCCCGAGAGACCTGCGCAGAGAAAGAGAGAATATTTTAAGCGCAACTGCTAATTTTGTGAAATTTCCACAGTGCATTTCTGTGATTTTGTGTGTTCCTGTGGTTTGTTGAATTAATCTTTGAATCTGGCATAATGAACTTTGACCTTGCAGTGGCTGTCTATTATGCTGTTCATATTAATCAAACAAATATATTGAAATGAAAACCACTCAATGTTCTTTATTTCTTTTTAGGGGTTAAGCACCAAAGGTGCTGAGAAACCTTTTGTTTCTGTTAGTATTCTTCCTCTCTGGAAGTCTGTGGCTGCCCATAGAACCGTACATTGGAAAGTTGTGAAATGTTCCACACTGATAGAGGACACTATGAAATGTAACTAATCCAAATTTGGGGTCTCTCAGTCAAACCCTCTAGCACCACCAACTGTTCAAATTTTCACTTATGTTTCGGACTATGACTTTTGAACCGATAAAACAAATTCTCCTTTTGGAAAAACCATTGACAAACTCATCATGACAAACCATTCTTGAATTCAACCATGAGCAAGCCAAAATGGAAGTGAGGCTCTCTCTTCGCCCTTTAGCATACTGACATGAAACTTGGTATGTGTAGTTACAAGCATGACCTGAGGGTACCTGCACAGTTTCAGTACAGCGCCACCTAGTTGTCAAGAAATGTGAAAAATTTGAGGCTATTTTTCATACAACTTCTGAACAGTTTGACCTAAAATGATCAGACTAGTCTCTTTAGATTCCTTGGTGCATAACGAGTTGAATAATAATGTTGTCTTAAATTGCTGTATATTACAAACACATTGGCGTATCATTATGACATTTTGTATGAGTCATTATGGCCATGTCCTTTAGGTTCTCAAACGTTTGGGGATCGTGCCACCTAGTGGTAAAAAAGATGAAGATGTATTCTTTTAACTTTTTATTAATTTGGCTTATTGTTTTTAAACTGTCGTTAACTTCCTTGGGTTAAGCCGAGTGCATATATCAATATTTGCTGGCCCAGGATGTCCACAATATTTTCTCCCACCTCTACGTAAATGACAATAAAAGCCACTTGAATTGACGTCAATCTGTCCGAGATGGCGAAAATTGATTTTCTAAGGACACGCGTGTATGCATGTGTCAGACGGATGCTTTTGTAGCATCTCACTTTTTGGTTGTGTTATGTTGTAAACAGAGTTTTAAAGGCACTTTGTCAAGATAAAAATTGTTTGAAACTTAGAAAAACATGTCTGAAGACCTCTGCATTGGGAGCTGTACCTGTAAGAAGAGGGACATCCTCATTCTAAAGTGCATTTTATTGGATTTAAATCTCAGTGCAAAGATGTGAGACCAGCATTGTTGGTCTGTTTTCCCAGATGAGATCCTTTTGTCAACCTTTAGGAGTACACTAGCATATAGATAGACTCGCTAACAGACATGGACTAAAAGCCACAAAACTCAAATTCTGACACTTAGGTATTGATTAATGAGCTTTAGTCAACAAAGGTGTCTCTCTATAATCCGAGTGTTAGAGCGCAGTGATGATCACATCCTCTGTTGATCTGTTCCTGGGAATCATGCAATCAGAGGGTGGTGTGCATCTCGAACAAACTCTCAAAATACTTCATGATAACTGAGGTGAGTTCAAACAATAGACTGTGGGTTTCTTGGGAACAGGAAAGTGTTCAATTCATACAAGCAATCTTATATGCCTTTATTCATTTGTATGATGTATGTGAAGCATAGTATATATATACTGGCATTACCTGCTCCTGGGAAGCAGACTTTTCTTGCTCAACTCGTAATTATGATATTTCCAACTCATCTTAACGGCTGCATTGATATTTGCATCCGCCATTGAAAAACCCATAAAAGTCAACCTCTAGTTTCCTCAAATTGACGCATTGTAATGCTGCTTAGCAACCAACCAAATCACAATCGATTTCAACCCAGTCAAGTCAAAAGTGTTTCAACAAAATGAAGTGCATTAAAATAAAAATGCTTTACAATGTTTTTGCTCATTAACATATCATAACTCAATATACACAATAAACAATAAAATGTCTAAAGTTTTAAAAGCACTGCAACGAACACATAGAGATCCATGATAATACAGTGGAGTATAATGTACTTACGTGACAAATGAACTGGCCAGAAGTCCCACAAGCCCCACGGCAGCGCCTCCAATCGCTGTTATCCGGCAACCGAGCAGATCGGTGAATACACTGACGATTGGTGAACAGAAGAAGATCATTCCCATGGAGAGAGAACCGACCCATGCTGCAAACACAAAACAGAGTGAATTTATACAAAGCAAACAGGCCAAGAAAAAACAATACTCAAAAGAATCAGATCACCCAGTCAGAGCTGTCACTCAAACCCAAACTATTGAATATTTCACCAGAAAATTCTAATGTATCATTATGTACGTCCCTCATTCCAAATTCCAATGTTGAATTGTTTCTGCATAACACCAAAAGCTTTTTTGAAGAATCTTCACAAACTAACGATTTAAATTTCGGTCTGCTCCTCACACAAAGCTATCATAACACTTCAGAAGATAGCGGACAGGTCGTAAGGACTACTTGTAAGATTCAGAGTGGTGGTGGTGTAGTGGGCTAAAGCACATAACTGGTAATCAGAAGATTGCTGGTTTGATCCCCACAGTCACCACCATTGTGTCCTTGAGTAAGACACTTTACTCCAGGTTGCTATGGGGGGATTGTCCCTGTAATAAGTGCTCTGTATAATACATTGGTACTCAGAAGGTTGCTGGTTTGATCCCCACAGTCACCACCATTGTGTCCTTGAGTAAGACACTTAACTCCAGGTTGCTCCGGGGGGATTGTCCCTGTAATAAGTGCTCTGTATAATACATTGGTACTCAGAAGGTTGCTGGTTTGATCCCCACAGTCACCACCATTGTGTCCTTGAGTAAGACACTTAACTCCAGGTTGCTCCGGGGGGATTGTCCCTGTAATAAGTGCACTGTAAGTTGCTTTGGATAAAAGCATCTGCCAAATGCATAAATGTAAAATACTTTTATGGTTTCTTGTCCTTTTTGGAGCTCACAGACACTGTTGTCGTGTGGTGAACAGCTCATTCTCAAAAACGTCGCCTGTTGTGGTCCATGGAAAACTAAAACATATGAGTTTGGAACATGAGGACGAGTAATTAATGACATAATATGATGTAAACTTCAGTATAAAACTATTGAAGTTGTCACGCAGCGATCAGTGCACATCTTCCTAATGATGCTCATGTAGGGGACACAGGTTTGAGTATGACCCGTGAAGAATCCTGATCAAATTATCCTCTCTCTACCCACTAATTTAATTTTTATACTGTATACATATAATTAATGAGGTAAAACGTCAACTTCATTGAATCAACTGACAAAATGGAATAAAGGCACTTGCAATCAAGGAGAAAGAGGGTAACAGGAAAGGCTGTCAAATTCAAATGAGAAAATCAAATATTCCCCAAATTTGCAAAAACTGTACATTTGAATTGTAGATATATGCCAAGCACTGACGCCAACTCTTGGTCGTTGAGTCTTGCTTTCTTATAAGCATCTCACATCACACAGAACCAGTTTTGTTCATTTTGTCAACATCTTGAGTCCCCAGCGATCTGTTATATGCGTATACAACTTTAATGAATGAATACACCGTATTACCGCTGCTTTTTGTAAGCTTGAGTACCATGGCAAGGGTAGGGTAACATAGAGTCTATGTACGCATTTCGAATATAATTAAAATTTTGGTAATATTTAAGGTGAAGTTTAGTTCCTCAGCCCTTTTGATAGCCCTAGTAACAGTCTTTGCCTTAACTGTTAATGACCTTCCCCTATTTAAAGCGTTTTCTTGACCGTACACATTGTTGGCTTTTAAGCACAATTGGTGTAATAATGTGCATGTAAGCGCAGTCAGTGTTGGAACGATTTGCGTGGTGGGGATTTGTGAAATATTGAGTGTGCCATGCTGATGAGGTATTGATGGTTGGAGGTTTATCGGCTTCAGCTGGAGGGGGTTTGGAGGGATTAAGGTTATTAAAATAATTTTAAAAAGAACAGCACAAGCATCAAACTGGGTTAAAAAACAAAAAAATAAAAGTTTCAAACGATGCACATTACATATAACTTCTCAAACAAAAACAAATAATATATTTAGCAAAAATACAAATCGCTGTAGAGCAATGACAGAAATGTGATTTTACTATAGAGTTTATACAGTAGTGTGGTAGGTATCTTTATGCAGCTATTCGTGTACAGCACTAAATGACTTTATTTACATGTAAGAATGAAAGGAACATGCAGATGTGTCCCAAACAAGTCAAGACGGGGAATAACATTTTTCAAAGGGTGTAACCTGAAGTGAAGTTCAGAACAACGTCGCGACTCGGTACATGAATCCATCTGATGTGCAGAATTCATTTAATATCAGTGTTAATATTTAACTCAAGTGTTACATAACAGATTATTATTGTTACATCACTGGATTATCCAAAAATAAAATAAAAAAACCCTATATGTTGACATACAGTTAACTGTCACTCTTTTTTGGTCAAACTGCTCGATAAGACCCATATCAGAGACCCCTATCGTGAGGTCTCTCCTATTGCGTAAGTAGCTTACGCTATGGGAAAACTCAGTTTCTCGAGAAATATTGAAGTCTTTATGTAAAACGCATTGCAGCTGCACAGCAGACAGTGATGAGTGAGGCAGCTCGGTCATTGGCTGTGCTGTGGCAACTGCTCGAACCAGTGACGGGGCGACTTAGAACGCGCGACCAATGGGGGCGTGTCCCGCATTCGCGCGCTCAGGGCCTGCTGAAATTAGCATATGAGGGCTATATAATGAACGTCCCGTCATGCCAGTTCTTTTAGATTTAATCTCCTTCAGCGAAGACCTTCTCTTCGCTGGATCCTCCGGATTTTTGGAGTCTTTTGCCGCCGTGGACAAGCTTACAGCGGGACTGCTGAGAGGACGCCGGCATCTTCAGCCGCCTTCGAAGCCTTCTGCTACGCCATCCGGCGTGCATCGCATATCCTTTACTGAACAAGCGTTCGCCCCCGCGACGCTTTTAAGAGTAAAAGAGTTATTTTCCAGGCGTTGTTTCAAATGCCTTCAGCCTGCGCCTCGTGCAGAGGCCCTCTTTCCGACGGAGATCGGCACACCATCTGCACTCGCTGCCTGGGTCTGGACCACGCAGAAGCTGCACTAATTCAGGGCGGATGCCCTGAATGCGACTCCTTGGGCCTCGCCGAGCTGCGCACTCGCTTTGCCGTTTTCACCACAAGCGAGCCGGCTGCCCCCGTGCTGCCACCTCTGTTCGAGCCGCGCAAGAAAAAGCGCCGCTCACAGAGGCTGCCAGAGCACCCCGACTCCGGTGATGTCACGCCGGCTCAGTCCCCGCGGGCATCACCGCTACCAGATGTCTCCCCGCCGGCGGTCCATTTCGCGAGAGCGGACCTGCACCCCTCCAACAAAGCGGTGGGTCTCGTCTCGTTCGGCACATCAGGGGACGACGACGGAAAGGATGACAGCCTCTCTCTTGACGCTGCATCCGACGACTGGCTCGTTCGACCCCGCGCCATCGGCATCAGCGGACACGAGCGCGGGCACCAGCATGGACTCGGAGATCGTCCGTATCCTGTCTAAGGCCGTGGAAGACCTCGGGCTTGACTGGTCTTCTCCTTTCTTCCCTGAGGTGCACGACGAGCTCACAAAGTCATGGAAAGCCCCGCACTCGGCTCGCCTAAAGCCTTCTTTCTCTTCTTCGCTCTCCTCAGTGGACGGCGCGAGAGAAAGAGGCTACGAGGCAACTCCGCCCCAAGAGGAGACTGTGGCCAACCATCTATGCCCACCCTCTACCGCTGGATGGAAGGCCAGAGCTTCTCACCCATCGAAGCCGTGCAGAACCACATCAGCTCTCACCGGTCGCGCATACGCCGCCGCCGGTCAAGCTGCGTTAGCGCTGCATTCGATGGCGGTTCTACAAGTGTTTCAGGCCAAACTTCTCCGCTCTATGGATGAGTCTGGACCTGAACCCGACGCTTTTAAGGACCTGCGCAGTGCTACGGACGTAGCTCTGCGAGCCACAAAGGCCACCGCCCAATCCATTGGCCGGGCCATGGCTAATTTGATCGTCCTTGAGCGCCATCTGTGGCTAGCGCTAACGGAGATGAAGGACGCGGATAAGGCACCCTTCCTTGACGCACCTTTCACTCCGAGCGGCCTGTTCGGACCTACGGTGAGAGATTTCACGGAGCGCTTCACTGAGGCGCGGAAGGATTCGCAAGCTATGCATCACTTCCTGCCTAAGTGCTCCAGCTCATCTCAAAAACCGCCCCAGCAGCAGCAGCGAGCCAGGGCAGAGCCGCCCGTCTCCCAGCCGAAGAGCAGACCTGAAAAGGACGCTTGACGCCGCTCGCGTTCCGCTGGCCGAAGAAAGCCGCAGGAGCAACGAGGCCCTTGACCCAGAATCACCCTGAACACAGAGCCTCGTAAGTCTTCCTAGCAGCAGGAAGAAAGAGAGGGAGTACGCGTCTCGCAAATGCCGGACCGCTCCCTCGCAAACATTTAAAACATTACCCAGTCCCCTTACAGGCGGCTGGAAATGTCTATACAGCAGTCAATGGGCCAGTAATAAAACTCGCTCACCTGCAATCAAACGCCGTTTTCACGGCGACACACAGAAATCACCAAAAGAGTCATTTTCTGCCTGTGTCACTAAGGGTTCACATGTCCACACTAAAGTGCGCATTCCCACATATCAATACTGTCCAAACAGTGCCAAACACCTCCCCAGCTCAGGCTGGATGTCTCAAAAATGTAGATCGTGTGCCTATTGTCATGTATGCACCACTACACACAAGCACGGTTCCCACAGTTATAAACACTTCCCCAGTAAAAACGGGAAGTGCTATAAGTGTAGCGCGTGTGCCTGCCGTATTCCACGCACCCCTACACACAGCTACCCACACAGTTTCAAACAGCTATGCCGCAAACATCACAGATGCAATGCGCGAGCTAAGAAACTCCCCGCTAAATGCGGAAAGCTTTATGAATGTGGCGCGCGTGCCCATAATGATGAATGCACCCCCACTTCAAAACACTGTTCATACAGTTTCAAGCACCTCTCCGACTCATGCTGTGAGCATTTCGGAAATAGCGCATGTGCCTGTACTCTCACACGCACCTCTGCACTCGGCACTCAAAGTGAAAATAAAGCGATTTGCTTTATATTCAGCCCATATCTGTGCGAGCAGAAGCCTGGGAAAAAATCCCCGACATGCCGAAATGGGTTTTGAACATAATAAAACACGGATACTCACTTCAATTCGCTCGCAGACCACCCCGCTTTTCAGCGGTGGTCGTGACGAAAGTGAGGAAAGATGTGTCACATGTTCTACGCACCGAGGTGCTCAAACTGATAGAGAAGGGCGCTATAGAAACTGTTCCTCCCTCTTTGAGCAAGGCGGGTTTTTACAGCCGCTATTTTCTCGTCCCGAAAAAGGACGGTGGCCTTCGCCCCATCCTGGATCTCAGACATCTGAACAAAGCGTTGATGATTCGCTCGTTCAGAATGTTAACAACCAAACATATCCTCGCGAAAGTTCGCCCCGGGGATTGGTTTCTATCAGTGGATTTGAAAGACGCTTACTTTCACATCCCGATAGCGCCTCACCACAGGCCCTTTCTGAGATTCAGCTTCGAGGGACAGTCATACCAGTACACAGTACTACCATTCGACCTATCATTGGCCCCCATACATTCACGAAATGTATGGACGCGGCACTTTCCCCTGAGACAGCGGGAGTGCGGATACTGAATTACCTCGATGATTGGCTAATCATAGCACAATCAGAGGTTCAGTTAATGACACACAGATCTTGGACTATCAGCCATTTACAATGCCTGGGTCTGAGAATAAATTTTGCAAAGAGCGTGCTATCCCCCAGCCAGAATATTTCTTTTCTGGGAATAGTGCTAGACTCAGTGCAGATGACAGCACGCCTCTCATCAGAGCTGGCGCTCTCTATTCGACGCCTTGCAACATCGTTCAGAACGGGCGCGCACGCCCCCGTCAAACGATTTCAGAGAATGCTCGGTCTCAAGGCCTCGGCATCAGCTGTACTCCAGCTAGGATTGTTGCACATGCGTCCTCTCCAGCGCTGGCTCAAGAGCCGTGTCCCCACTCACGCGTGGCGCTCGGGCCACTTTTTGATCAGAGCGAATCACGGCTGTATAAAAGCCCTGACGCCCTGGAAAGCCATAAACTGGTATCAAACCGGCGTGAGTCTGGGCGTGAATACGCGGCGAAAAATGATCACGACAGATGCCTCCAAAATAGGATGGGGGGCCCTTTACGAGGGCAGGCCTGTTTCCGGCTTTTGGTCAAACCCGGAAAAGCGCCTACACATAAACTGTCTGGAAATGAAAGTGGTCGCCTTGGCTCTCAGAGCCCTGCTTCCGTACCTCGCGAAGCGAACACGTCCTGGTCCGAACGGACAACATGACGGTAGTTTCAGTATATAAATCGCCAAGGTGGACTCAGGTCGAGCTCCCTGCACTCTATGGCCAGGGAGCTCATCCTATGGTCACAACACCACCTGCGCTCGCTAAGGGCAGCGCACGTGCCAGGCGTCCTGAACCAAGGAGCGGACATGCTATCCAGAGACAAAGTTCTCCCAGGAGAATGGTCTCTCCACCCTCTGACGGTTCAGTGGTTATGGCGAACCTTTGGCGAGGCAGAGGTCGACCTCTTCGCCTCCAAGGAAAACGCGCACTGCCCTCTCTTCTTCTCAAAAAGCACGGACGCGCTCGCCCAAGTTTGGCCGAGCCGCCCCTTGTATGCTTTTCCCCCGATTGCGATGCTGCCTCAGGTCATCAGTCGGATCAGGGAGGTGAAATGTGCAGTGCTCCTGGTAGCCCCACTCTGGAAAAATCAGACGTGGTTTCCAGAGCTGGTACAGATGATGCAATCTGCCCCATGGCCGATTCCGCTGAGGCAAGACCTCCTCGGACAGGCCAGCGGGATGATTCTTCATCCCGCCCGATCTGTGGGCCCTCCATGCATGGCCCCTCAGCGGGTTTCCGAGAACCTCCCCAGTGGAGTTCTGAAAACCATTACTGAGGCGCGAGCCCCTCTCAGGCGCTTGTATGCCCAAAAGTGGAAAGTGTTCAGTGACTGGTGTGATACCAAGAGCTTGAACCCCAAAACGTGCGAGATACCAAGTGTACTCGCCTTTTTGCAGGAGCTGATGGAGGCGGGCCGCACACCCTCCACAGAGTTGTCCTTAGGCCAAAGCACGGGTATATTCCTAAGGTGCTCTCTACACCCTTCAGAGCACAGGTGATATCTCTGGCAGCGCTATCGTCCTCAGCAGACGAAGGTGATGCAAATTTACTCTGCCCGGTCAGGGCGCTCAGAGTATATTTGGAACGTTCTGCCCTGTTCAGACAGACGGAACAATTATTAGTATGCTTTGGCGGCCGAACTAAGGGTCTCGCTGTCTCAAAGCAACGAATATCGCGCTGGATAGTGGATGCTATAGCGCTAGCTTATGGAGCCAAGGGCCTTCAATGCCCCTTAGGCATCAGAGCTCACTCTATGAGGAGCATGGCCTCCTCGTATGCATGGTCGAGTGGGATACCCATTGAAGATATTTGTGCGGCGGCAGGCTGGGCCTCGCCTTCGACATTTATCAGGTTTTATAACCTACAGGTCCCCTCACTGCATTCCAACATTCTATCAGTCTGACTGTGGAATGAACTGGAGTATGTATATGCTGGGCATCATCTCCTCCCTTATAAGGTCCGTCTCTGACCGACTTAGAGGGTTTATTATGCGTACCAGTACACAAAAGCTCAGTACATGAGACATGTGCTTGTGTTTGTACAAGGAGCGCCCCACCTTGAAGGCAAGGAGCCCTGTCATACCCCACTATATAGCTCGCCGCTGGCCGGCTCGTGGAATATCACTTTGCTTTAAGGCTCAGGCACCTGCCTCTGGCTTTATAGAGCGAAGTCAGCACGCACTGCGTTTTACATGGTGTTCCCATAGCGTAAGCTACTTACGCAATAGGAGAGACCTCTCGATAGGGAACGACTCGGTTACTAACGTAACCTCGGTTCCCTGAGAGGAGGGAACGACTATTGCGTAAGCTGCCGTGTCTGTGCTTGGTCAGTTCGCTTCAGTCGATTGAACCTAAAAGAACTGGCATGACGGGACGTTCATTATATAGCCCTCATATGCTAATTTCAGCAGGCTCTGAGCGCGCGAATGCGGGACGCGCCCCCATTGGTCGCGCGTTCTAAGTCGCCCCGTCACTGGTTCGAGCAGTTGCTGCAGCACAGCCAATGACCGAGCTGCCTCGCTCATCACTGTCTGCTGTGCAGCTGCAATGCGTTTTACATAAAGACTTCAATATTTCTCGAGAAACGGAGTTTTCCCATAGCGTAAGCTACTTACGCAATAGTCGTTCCCTCCTCTCAGGGAACCGAGGTTACGTTAGTAACCGAGTCGTTATGTCATATTCATTAATAAACTGATCGCCAACAACCATTGGAGATCAATCGTGGCACAAATAACACAAAACACAGCTCATTTATGGGATATTGCATCTCTTTTTTTTAATCGCACTAACAAACAGAAACAGAAAAACAAGGTAGAAAGAAGTGGGGAGAAGAGGTCAAGGGTCAATGACCATCCTTTGAACACAAAACAGACGGGCAGAATGACAGACAGCTGTCCTTTTCTTTTTCTGTGGCATATGTTAATGCCCTTGATTCGGCATGACTGTCTCTGACTGTTTACAGTTTCAGAGAGGAAGTAATGATAATCACACGATGAGTTATAGAACACTTTCTCCCTTAGACACACACAAACAGTACATTCTACAATTCTCTTATATATGACATGATATTCAAGTATATTTTGACATTTTGATTTATACTATTATACAAATCACACACACTTACGTTTGAAATAAAAAAAATTAAAAAGTTCATAAAAAGAACGTTTAAAAAGAGATTTTGAAAGTTTTCAATCGTTTTTGAAATGTTTAAAAGTTTGAAAGATATTTTTTGAAGAAAGTTCATAAGTAATAAAGAAAGAAAGTCTAAAAGACAGTTCATAAGGGGCGCTTGTGAGCATCGTATGGAGGAGAAGTGTTTTTCTGTGCTCCTCTCCATATTCCAAATAATTCGGTCAGTCACTTAATGTTTAATTCTTTTGCCGGCATTACCTCACAAGAATCTCAAGAGATGCAGAATGACAAAGCCAAAGGCTAAAAGGGGAAAGAAGCTGGATAAAGCTTCAAATGAGATTGATGGTCAACTGTCCTCAGCAGGCCGCTGCTGCTTCAGAGTCTGGTAACGAGGCTGTTGCGGAGTATGAGCAAGATGATGTCTAATCGATTCGACCATTTAGCGGCGTCTCGGGGGCCGAATAAAGGAGGTGCACAGTGATAGATTGTCTATGACCGCCCCCTCTCACTCGCTGAAAAAAACGTGCATAAAAATATGGTCAGAGAATTAAGCTCTCTGCCTGAACGTGATTGACCTGAAGGCTCGCTCCAGATGGCAGAATATCAAACATTTTGGCCTACCTGAGAAGATCGAGAACAGGTGCCCGACAGAGTTCCTGACAAAGTTTATAGCTGACCTGCTGAGTGCTAGAAATTCTCCAGACAGCTGGAAGTGGATCGAGCACACCGACTGGGGAGGTAGCTCTCCGGAGAAGACACGAGACTGCACATAATGATGGCTCAGATTCATCATTTCCAAACAAAGGAGAAAATACTACAACTGGCTCACCAGCAGTTTCCTCTGCACTATAAAGGCAGACCCTTCACTCCTTTCCTGACCTCCCGGCAAAGATAATGAAGCAGCGCTAGGCTTTTGACGATGTCCGAAAGCGACTCCGGGATGCCAGCGTTAGGAGCGGATTCATTTACCCGGCATGATTGCGCATCACCCACGGTACCTCTGATAAGGTGTTTTCTTCTCTGGGTGAGGCTGTGGCTTTTGCTGAGACTCTGACTTGAATACTAACTTAATTATCCATATGCCGGCATGGCATATTCTGGTATGTGACTTTTTATTCTGCAATCACTCAGATTGGGACATTTGCATGACCGTTTTTCATGTTTATAAGTATCTGGACATACTATTGGAGAGGGAGCAACATGGCTCTTTTGTAAATTTAGCTGCAGTTTAGCTGTTCCGATGGTCCGGCAACCCTTGAATGAATCTGTGGGATGTGTGCTTAATGTTTTTATTGTTTTTCTTTATGTTTTAATTTGACTTCTATCAGTGTTCTACAAGGGTGTTATGTGTGTACACTGGCACTTTTCAAACTCGGTATGTATCCTAATTTACCTCCAATGGGTGGCAGCATTGCTTTTAACAGCTAGAATGTGCGTGGCCTGGTTCAAGTGCTCAAACGAGCTAAAGTGTTTACCCATTTCAAATCTCTTTCTGCTGATGTCATGTACTTGCAAGAGACACAAATTAAACCCACGAAAAAGAAGTTGCTTAGATGCAGCTGGGTCGGCCAGATCTACAGTCCACGTTCTCCAGTAAAGCTTGACGAGTGACAATCTTGATCAGCAAAACTGATCCATTTAGAAATGTTTCCACTGTGAGCGGTCCAAATGGCTGATATATTCTGGTAACTGGCTACATATATTAATTTCATGTTACAATCCTCAATGTAAATGGATTAAACTTTGATGACCCAACATTCTTTTTTTTTTTTTTTTTCAGATTAACAGTTTTTATTGATTCACAAAAACTTCCAGAGTACCACACGATACATATGTATAGAATCAACATTTTTACTCCGATACTCCCCAACCCACTCCCTCCCAACTTGGTCACAACTTCACTATACAATTAAGTACAATTAAGATAATTTCCGGCATACCATGTTGAGGAAAAAGAAAATATTAGCATACATACATATACCATTACAATTTCACTTTCGAGCGTGAGCATGGTTCTAACACAGTTATTACTGCCCTTTTTCCAAATATGTTAAGTATCTGGACCATTTCTTATAGTATAGATTTACTTTATCAGTCTGTTTATAAGACATTTTTTCAAATGCGGACACTCTACCTAGTTCTGTTACCCATTCCTGAAAAGAAGGGGCCTCCTCTGACTTCCAACTCCTAAGAATTATCTGTCTGCCAATCATTAAACTGGTTTGTACCCAGGACATTATGTGATTGTCTCTTATTTCATTATCTATCCACACACCTAATATAAACAATTGAGGACATAATGAAATATGAGTATCCAAAATTGTGCAAATGTGTTCATGAACTTTTTTCCAGAAATCCTGAATTTTTGTACAAGACCACAGAGCATGTGTTAAATCTCCATCATCAGTTTTACACCTCCAGCAATATGGTGTTTCTTTTAACCCAAGTCTATACAATCTGGACGGAGTCCAGTAAAAACGGTGCAGAATCTTAAACTGTATAAGGCGTATCTTTGCATCCCTAGATGTCGTTTTGACATTCTTTAAAACTCTATTCCATTCCTCATCATTGAATATCAGATTCAGATCTCTTTCCCAAATTTTCTTAAGAGCTAATAAAGCTCCATCACCAAGACTTTGAATCAACCAGGAATAAGTACACTGATGCTTCATGACCCTTCCCATATGCCAAAATTACCATGCAGTGTAGATCTGCTGACTCAGGTAACTGCGAACTAGAACCAAAATTAGTACAAAGTAAATGTCGTAACTGTAAATACCTGAAAAACTGAGATCTAGATATACCATACTGTTGTTGTATGTGTTCAAATGACTTCAGACTGCCATTTTCATAAAGGTCGCTTAATATAACGACACCCTTCTTAATCCATTCCTTCCATAGAAAGGGGGTTTTATTAATACGCAATTTAGGGTTCAGCCAGATACTTGAACAAGCATTTAGGTAAGGGTCAAAGCTTCGCATACGGGACGTTTTTAACCATACTGCCTGCAAGTGTGAAATAATAGGATGTTTTTTCACCTCTCCTTCCAGTTTAATGGACAGACTCTGTAACAAAGAGATAGACGGCAAGATAGATTGTTCAATCCTATACCAAGGGGGGGCTCGCTCAGGAGGAAGTGACCAATGAGCCAGGTGTCTAAGACTAAAAGCATAATAATAAAACAAAATATTAGGCAGGCCTAGACCACCTTTCTCAACAGGTCTCTGTAACTTATTAGAATGCATCCGAGGTCGCTTACCATTCCAAATTAAAGCCTTACATAATCTGTCAAACTGTTTAAAGTAAGAGAGAGTTATTTGTATTGGGAGAGACTGTAATAGATAATTCAGTTTTGGCGTACAACTCATTTTAATTACATTAACTTTTCCAGCCATTGACATACTGTATGGAGTGGAGCCCATCTATCCATATCGCAGGAAATCTTTTTCATTAAGGGGTCAAAATTAACTCTCACTAAATCATTCAAATTTGGGGGGAATAAAATGCCTAAATATCTAATGCCTGATTTAGGCCATTGGAATGTGCCAGGGTGAAACGCTGAGGCAGGGCAAAAAGCAGTCAATGCAAGAGCTTCTGATTTAGACCAATTCACCCTATAACCTGAAAACTTAGAGAAGATATCAATTATTCCAAGAAGACAAGGTATAGACCTACAAGGGTCAGAAACAAATAATAGAATGTCATCAGCATAAAGCATAAGCTTATGTACCTCTCCCCCCACTACAATACCAGGAAAATCATCATCTTTTCTTATTGCGGCAGCTAAAGGTTCCAAAGCAAGACAGAACAGCAACGGGGAAAGTGGAGAGCCCTGTCGGGTCCCTCTGTCAAGCGGAAAATACTCTGAAATTAGGCCGTTGGTTTGAACCGCTGCTACCGGTTGTTTATACAGTAATTTGATCCATCTTATAAACGTGTTTCCAAACCCATAAACTTCTAGAATTTTAAAAGATACTTCCACTCCACCATGTCAAAAGCCTTCTCAGCATCCAGTGAGACAGCGGCAATTGGGGTCTGCTCCTCCCCTACTGCCCACCAAATGTCAATAAACCGTCGAATGTTATCAGAAGAACTACGGCCGCTAATAAACCCTACTTGATCTACGTGTATAAGTGCTGATATAACTTTATTTAAACGATTAGTTAGGATTTTTGACAATTTTTAGATCCAGTTGAATCAACAATATTGGACAGTAACTTTTGCACTCACTTGAATCTTTATCCTTCTTAAGTATAAGACTAATTAGGGCTTGTGACATTGTTGGTGGTAATTCCTCCCTCTGAAATGCCTCCATAAAGACTTCTAGCATTAATGGAGCAAGTTCTTTAACATTATCTCTAAAAAATTCAGTGGGAAAACCATCCGGACCCGGAGCTTTCCCCGTGGGCAATGCTCTGATCACCTCCATCACTTCCTCCAAAGTTATATCTGAATCCAGAAGTTGCTTCTGGTCATTTGAAAGCCTAGGGAGATCTAGCGGTTCCAGGAATCCACTAATATCCTCATCAGTTGATGACGACACTGATTTGTAAAGACCTATGTAGAATTCTTTAAATGTTCTATTTATCATCTGCAGCGGCAGTAAATATATCTCCCCTGGAAGACCTAACAGATGGAATAATGGAGGAGAACTCCTTGTGCTTAATATAATTAGCTAGAAGTTTCCCTGCCTTATCTCCTGACTCAAAATATGTCTGTCTTGTCCTGAATAACAAAAATTCAATCTTTTGAGACAAAATTATGTTATATTTTAATTGAGTTAGTTCTCTAAGACCACTAGATGTCACCTGGCGTTTCATCTTTGTTTCAATCCTCTTAATGCTATTGTCCAACTCTAATAGTTCTTGTGCTTTAAGTTTTTTAGAGTGTGCGGCAAATTGAATGATACATCCCCTAATAACTGCCTTAAGAGCATCCCATGCCACTCCCACTGAGGATACTGATGACCAATTAGTTTCTATGTAAACATTAATTTCTGTTTTTAGCATTTGTTGGAATACTGGGTTTTGTAAGAGAGATGTATTAAGACGCCATCTAGACGATTTTTTCCTCTCTATAGAAGGTTTCAACTCTAAACATACCCAGGCATGGTCCGAGATGATGATATTCCCAATTTTACATGCAATGACAGAAGGGATAAGTGATTTTGATAGAAGGAAAAAGTCAATTCTAGAGAAAATGTTATGTGCATTCGAAAAGAAGGTATAGTCCCTCCCATTTGGATTCAGGAGTCTCCAAATGTCTATGAGGCCGAGAGATTGACACATCCTATGTACTATAAATTTTGCTTTAGGTGTGTTATATACTTTTGAGCAGCTATGATCTAGGAGTGGATCCATTAACAAATTAAAATCCCCACCCAGCACAATCTCATAGTTCACAGCAGATTGTAACTTCACTTCCAAATCTATAAAAAAATTCTGATCGTCAAGATTGGGCGCATAGATATTGGCCAATAATATATTTTGCCCATGTATTTCAGCCCAGACCATAATAACTCTTCCAAATGTATCTTTCATTTGTTTAACGCATCTAAATTGCAATTGCTTTTTTATTAATATTATAACTCCCCTACTGTTACTTGATCCTTCGCTGCAAAACACATATCCGCCAAATGCCCTGCCTAGTTTCTCAGCTTCCTGCATACCAAGGTGAGTCTCTTGGAGAAATACTATATCTGATGCATTACGCCTAAGAGATGATACCACCTTCTTCCTTTTAATAGGGTGCCCCAACCCATTCACATTCCACGTGAAGAAAGATAATTTACCTAGGTCAAGGAGTGACATATTTGAAATGTACAATCAGGTGTGTCCACATCATCTAAACCATAATCAAACGGAAGTGTGACCATAAACCCCAAAACACCCCACAAAAACAAAAAAACTAAATGCGCTTCAACTTGAACACTGCGCACCAACGTTTTATCAAAAAACCACCCCCCACAGGTCCAAAGGTCCATGACTCGTTCAAGAGGCGTTCACGCAACAGTTCTGCTACTCCGGTAGTCATGACTTATGACCGATGAAATTCAATGATCTCCCCTCTAGTCTTAAGTGTAACAAACAACCATGCCAGTATTATTGACATGTATTCTGTATGCAATAAAATACAGCTGTTACAGCTAAAACTACAAATAAAAAAAAAAAAAAAAAAAATTTAGAGGTGGAGAGAAAAAAGAAGTATATCCGCGATCACTCCATTTTTTCAATGAAAGCCATAGCCTGTCGTGGGCAAAAAAAGGTACTGTGCTCATTCTTAGTTCCGATTCGCAATTTTGCAGGATAAAGCAGTGCGAAGCTCACCTTCTTCATGTGAAGCATTTTCTTGCATTCCTTGAATCTGTCTCGCTTCTGCTGTGTTGATCTGGCGAAATCATGAAAGATCATAATATTATTGTTCTCCCAGCATAGTTTGCCTTTAACCCTCGCCGCCCGTAACACAAAGTCCCTGTCGGCTGACCATAGGAATCTTGCCAAAACCGGCCGGGGTCTATCTGTTGAGTTGAGGCGCTGACCGGGAGATCTGTGTGCACGTTCAATTTTAAGCTGTCGGTCCGTCGAATCAATCAATTGCGGGATAAGTCCATCCAGAAAGCTCACCATGTCCTGGCCTTCTTTCCCTTCCGGGATCCCGACGATACGAATATTATTGCGTCTGTTCCGGTTCTCCATGTCTTCCATTTTGTCCCATATCTGCTCCAGCTCGGCTTTGGTGGCAGGTGGATTCGCCTGTGATTCTTTCTCGGCCCCCTCTAAAAACTCCACCCGTTTTTCAACCTCATCCAGTCTTGTAATCAAAGAGGATAGTTTAGCCTCCATTGACGCGGTAGTTTTACGTATCTCCGCAATTCCCTCCATGTCACCTGAGATTTTTGTCAGAATTGTATAAATATTCGCGATGTCCTGGCTTCCATCAGTAACGTTATGTACGTTGGCGTGATCCGCAACCAGGCCATCTTGGTCCTCCTGAGTGGCGTCGGGCGTGTGCGAACGCAGGTGCCTTTTAATATCCCCACAGGCCGAGGATTTCTGAATTTTAGACATCTTCTGTTTCCAGTATTACTTAAATGACCGAACAATTGGTGTTTTCACCGAATCAAAATAAATAACAGGATAATTGTAGCAAATTGAAGCGGAGCTCGCTGCTAAGCTGCCTCCTCTCGCATCGCGTCACGTGACTCGATGACCCAACATTCTTTAGTAAGATGTTTAATTTACTGTCTGATCTCTCTGATACACATGTGATTATAGTGTGTGATTTTAACTGTGTGGTTGATCATTTTCTGGACAGGTCAGCCCAAATAAGCCAATTGCCATCTGCCTCCACAGTTTTAAATAACCTAATGACTTCCGCTAATCTGGTTGATATTTGGAGACTGAGGTATGCCACGGATAGAGACTACCCTGTTTCTCACAAACACACAAGTCCTTTTCAAGAATAGATTATTTCTTATTCGACTCTAAACTGATATCTAATGTACGGAAGAGGATTAGGGCCAAGCAATAATAAAAAATAAAACCATCTCGAGACTAAAGTCATTATAATGCGAGATTAAACTCGTTAAATTTCGAGAAAAAAGTCGAAATACAATCTTGAGAATAAACTCATTAAATATCGAGAATAAAGTCATTATAATGCAAGATTAAACTTAACGAGTTTTTTCTCGAAACACAACGACTTTATTCTCGATATTTAATGAGTTTATTCTCAAGATTGTATTTCGACTTTTTTCTCGAAATTTAACGAGTTTAATCTCGCATTATAATGACTTTAATCTCGAGATGGCTTTATTTTTTTTAATTATTGCTTGGCCCTAATCCTCTTCCGTACTAATGTGATCGCTTCAAATTATCGCAATATTTTAATTTCTGATCATTCTCCGACCTCACAGGTTCTCAACCTTAACCATAAGAAGCAGCAGTATAACTTTCGTCCATCCCTGCTCTCTGACGCATCATTCAGCCAATTCATTTCCATCAAGACAACTTGGATGTCACAGACTACACTTTGTGGAAAACTTTTGAGGCGTGATTAGAGGACATATCATTTCTTTTGAATCTTTGATCAAAAAGAAAGGCGTAAGAGCCTCTTAGAAATGTAATGTGAATTATCTCAATTGTAACCCACCTATAGAGCTTCCTCCAGCCCTTCCATCTTACAGAATATTCTTAAACTGAAGTATGAATATAACACCATTTCATCTGACCAGGTATAGGATCAACTGTTTAAGATAAGACAAAAATATTTTGAGCTGGGGAAAGCCCCATAAATTACTGGCTCAACAGCTGAGAGGCTTACAAGCTAATTGATCTATTTACAAAATCAGATCAAAATCTGGGGACATGGTTATTGATCCTTAGGGTATAGATGATTGCTTTAGAGAATATTATGAACAATTATACATGTCAAAGGCAAAAGGGGACATTTCTGATTGGCTGGGACATTTGAATCTCCCTAAATTGAGCGATGTTGCCTGAGGGGCCTTAAACTCTGACATCACTATTCCAGAGATTTTCTATGCTATAAAATCCTTTCCTTTGCGGGCCCAGATGGTTTTGGTATTGAATTGTACAAAAAGTATTCTGGGCAGTTGGCTCCCCTTCTGTTGAGATGTTTACTCGTTCATTTTGAAAACTGGAAATTTCTTGACACACTAAATGAAGCCAATATTAATACTAAAAGAAGGTAGGGACGAGACTGAGCTTCATCTTATCATCCTATTGCATTATTGAACTCTGACATGAAAATCTTTACAAAGTTATTAGCAAACAGATTAAATAAGTACATTTCATCTATTGTCCAGGTGGACCAAACAGGCTTTGTCCTTAATACATTTTCATTTTTTAACATTAGAAGTTTTATGAACATAATGTATCTTAAGTATAACACAGGTTCTAAGGTGGCTGCTCTTTGCTTCGATGCGAATGTTGTTCTTCTTATTGCATCCTGATTATTATATGGAGTGGTGGTAGCGTAGTGGCTAAAGCACAGGGCTGTTAATCAGAAAGTCCTTGGTTCGAACCCCACAGCCACCACCATTGTGCCCTTGAGTAAGGCACTTAACTCCAGGTTGCTCTGAGGGAGATTGTCCCTGTAATAACTGCACTGTAAGCCGCTTTGGATAAAAGCATCTGTCAAATGCATAAATGTAAATGTTATACAATTAATTGGCAGAAGAATGAATTTATGCCCTTGACTGCTGATCTTAACACTGAATTTATGCACAATCTCCCCTTCAAAATTACAGATAGACTGAAGTATCACAGAGTAGTTCAGCCAAAAATGTTTTATTAATTTTGTTCAGAAAGTGAAAGAACTGTAAGGGGGCTATTGGACCCTTCCTCTTTCTATGGTGGGCCGTATAAATGCCATCAAAATGGTCTCTCTGCCCAGATTCTTGTACCTCTTTCAAAACCTACCCATCTTTCTGACGTGGACTTTTTTCAGGTCATTAGACTCGGTGATCATGCCTTTTATCTGGGGCTTTAAAGCTCACAAAATATAAAACATACATTTACAGAAGATAAGACAGAAAGGTGGACTAGGGCTTCAGTGCTTCTTGCATTATCACTGGGTAGCGAATGAAAGGGCCCTTGTCTAATGGCAGGAAGTTTACAGAAAGGAAATCTCCACCGACACCCCCCCTAGGTTGCCAATGAAAAGAATGATGTCAAAAACAGCTCACTTACAGCACTACTTTTTTCAACATCTGGATTGCCTAAAACTATTAAGGTGGACAACTTCATAATTTTGATTCGCTTGAATACATGGCAGCAAATTAAAAAGGGCTGAAGACTGACTGGGACTTCTATTCATACCCCATGCCTTACATACAGGGTATTTCCGGCATTGAACATTTTTTGGGAAATGGAAAAAAAAATTCATAAATAAAATGAACAAGACTAGTTATATTATTCTAACTGTTGAAAGAACACTTTACTGAGCTGTGACTGTGCTAGTGAAAATGTGTTTCCTACTCCATAACAGATCTTGCTTTCCTTTCATCGAGCCCTTAATAATTCAAGTAATATTTAGGAATATCTGAAGGCAAACAAGGCTAGTTTATTTCCTAATATTAAACATCATTCAAAAAGAATGGCGGAAAACAGGAGGAAAACTTTGTCCATAATTTATCTATAAGTCTTGGAGGTCCAGTCTTTAACCCTCTGGGGTTGACGGAGGCGCCGACGTGTCCTGCTGAATATTTTCATCATTACAGCGGAAAGAACTTAAAATACTCCGTCATTTTGGGGCATACAGATAAGTGTAAAACATCATTAGAGACTTTAAAGGGTCTACTTTTATGTTGTAATTATTCTCATTATTCTATTACATACATACATAAATACACACAGAAGATGTGTTCATTAACTTACCAATGGCTAGATGAAGTCTGTGACCGAAACACTGCAGGCGAGTCCAATCTTTAAGGGAAGCAGCTTTGACCATGTTTGCCGCATTGTCCGTGGTGATGCACACCTGTCGGTCTTCGCTAAGGCCCCAAGATGCGAGTGCATCCTCCAACCCCTGGCTGATCGTTTCGGCAGTATGGTCCTCCGGAAAATAGGCCGTCTGCAAGCATTTGCTTTGAAGAGCCCACTCCTTGTCAATGTAATGAATAGTCAGACTCATATATGGCTCTGATGTATGGCTGGACCATAGGTTGGTAGTTGTGGCAAAGTATTTCACATCCCTTAGCTGAATTTCCAGCTTCCCACGGCACTCTTCATAAAGATGAGGCAGTGCGGTTTTAGAAAAGTATTTTCTGCCTGGGAGTTCGTACCTGGAGTCCAACACTTTAATCAATTTTCTGAACCCGTCTTTCTCCACTGTGTTCAGGGGCATCATGTCTTTCGCTATGAAGTAAGAAAGTGCGCTGGTTATATCCTTGCTCCTTTTTGATCGCTTTTCATATGGGGCAATGGTCGCAAAAGACGACACGATTGATTGTTGTTTAGGTACAGCCCGCTATGCCTGCTAACAACAGAAGAACCACTAACGTTAGCATGTTGGGCAAAACTTGTGGACGGAGTAACATTAACATGGGCCCGCATTTTCATACTCTCGGTGTGGTCGCTGGGATGGTACCTTTTCAGGTGACCGAAAAGGTTTGTTGTGTTTCCCGTCTTGGTTATCACCGACCAACGGCATATTTTGCAGACCGTCTTTATTTGCGCGTCGTCGCTTTTCAGATATCCAAACCACTTCCATATAATTGACGTCTTGTTACCTTTTTTGTCAACAATTTCCTCAGCTTTGGAAGATAGTTCGAGTTCACTTTCACCGTCGCTTTCGTGTTCGTCGTTTCCACTCATTTTCTCTTTACACTCACTTTCTTCACTGCCGGTAGCTCAAACAGTGCTCTGCTAGCAAATGGGCATGTACTTAGACGCACAAGCCAAAATCTGCGTTCTGACTGGCTGTTGTCCATTTATTTCTGCTTTGTAATAGGCTGTTAGGTCTATCCATATCGAGTAAACATGTCAAAAGTTTATCATCGTAGTCTAAATAAATATTATCGTGATGCCATATCGAGATCGTTTTATCGCCCTGCCCTACTTACAATATCACTGTTTTTACTGTATTTTGGCTCAAATAAATGCAGCCTTGGTGAGCAGAAGAGACTTCTTTTAATGGTAGTGTAGGTCTAAAATTAAGTAAAGTCTTTATGTAAAGAAAATGTATTGTCAGATTACTTCTTTTAACTTAAAACTTGATTTTAATCATTAAGTCTCCTCACATTCATTCTCTTTGTCACATTCCTCATTGATGGGCCCAGGGGAGGGGTCTTTTGTCTCCTCAGGTGTGAATTACAATCAATATTCATGATAGTTCACGCCTCCTCACATATGACCTTTCTAACACTAAAAGTGTCTTACAAAAGTTCAATTACTATATTGTTTTGTATGAATGAGTGATCAGGATGGTTTTCACATCATTTTGTAGCATAAACTCTAGGCTACAAAATCCAGTTCTCAAAAGTATTGTGGACAAATGTTTAGTATGTGTTATATGGCCTTATTTCAATGACTTAAATATTATTTTATTTTTATTTTTTTCAAATCATGCATAAATGTTATTTTCTCAAAAATACAAACATGTACACACATGTTGCTCACATATTATTGTAGCCCAGTTTGTGTTGAATACAGTGTTATCAGACTTTAGCCATTAATATGTTTTTAAGCAACTGAAAAAAGCACAAATGTCAACTTCTCCGGGGCCCAAAATACCCTCAGACCCCAGAGGGTTAAAGCCATTTGTGTAATTGCCCTTATATATACAGTGCAATGCCATAAGCATAGGTTTGACCATAGATGGCTGCTCATTCTGTAGTAAGATCAATGTAGCTTGTCTTTCTAAAAAATAAATTATAGAAATAAGTTGGTAAATAAATTAAGCTTAGTTCGATTTGATATGGCACATTAAAGTAAAAAAGTCTGCGTTGATTTCAAAATGGTCCATGAACTTAGATAGTGAAAAATAACTCTCTAGTAACTTGATAATAACTTAATAACTTTCAAGTAAACATGAAAAGCAATTAAGTAATTATGTTACATATTAATTAAATGCAATTATGTAATAAACCTACAACTTGTCAGTTGCCAGAGAAAACCTGGCAATTTCAAACATCTCTCACAAGGGGTTGGTTGCAACTGAGCCCTGGGGTCTGTATTACTTCTGTAATCAACTCAAGTTACCCTTAAACTTCACCAACCCCACTGTAAAACTAATTACACTCATCAACACCAACATTATCAAACACCAAAACCTAGGATGAGAAACCATCTGCATCCAGTGAGAAAGAACATGTTCAACAACATTAGTCTGGAAACAGCTCAGAGAGAGTTTCAGTTTTCCTCACTTTGCGTCAGGTTGTCTGTGTTATTTTTGAATGATTAATCATGTACTGTGTGCACCAGTGCTCATCACCTCGGTTTCACATCATGATGTGACTCATGTGAGCCATGTTTCCACAGAGAAACTACACAGGCGGAATCACAATGTTAGCATAGCAAACAAACTTGGGCTCTAAGAACTCGTGTCCTCAAACATCAACTTCACAGTATGAATCACAACTTTCATCTGTCAAAACAAAGAGAGGTAGTCCATTTCAACCAATCAACAGCATCTGTGGAATGAACATCTCTAGAAAACTGAGGGATAAGTCCAAATTATATTTGCAGATAAATGAAACCATTTACTGAACAGCTGGAACACTTTTGTGTGTGTTATTTTAGTCTCATTAACCTCCCACATTCTGGTTTAAGGAGGTCCAATCAGTGCTGCATTAATTAGGTGGCATTACATCCTCAATCTGAACCTCAAACAAGGGTGAGTACTACATGCATTGTGTTGGCGACAAGAGTTTAGACAAGATCATGGAAATGTTTAGTCAAGGAGGGAGAAAAACAAGACACTGGCCTTCATTGTCTCCTAAAATAAGCATCACTGTTCCAAACACTTGAATCTGTGAAGCCACATTCAGAGGAATCACATCTAGTCCATTTCCTGTTGCTGTGTGTGATTAGACTGAGTCAGAAGATCAAGAGCAACTAGATGTATTTTGGCCTTAACAGGACAACAGTAACAACACAGACCGCTGAAAGGACATGATTGGTATTTTGACTTGCACAATTAGAGACGTGTAAACATATCTGTAATGATTTTACCAAGGAAAAGGATGACAACAATAAGTTGTTTTCAAGGCAATAAGTCATTTTTGTGTGTGTCAGTATCAGTATCCACTGTATCTTTTTCATTTTCTGAACAATAAACCAGTTCAACACAGGTAACCACTTTTACTTCACTTCTTTGATGGCTCAAAAGAGTTGATTTTGAGTTTTGACCATTTGTGAACTGTGTTAAACTCCCTCTCGTTTACCATGCTTTGTGAGTGGGACCTTTTTGCTGTGTCATCACCATTCATATATATACAAGCCATGTGTTTATGATTAAATGACTACTAGAGCACAACGTTGTTAAAAGAGCACAAAGTTCTTCATAGATCTAGCCTCTTAATGTTGCACCAGATTGATGCATTTAACTTTAAAATATACAACATTTTCTTATTGGGGAGAATGCCCCTGGACCCCCCTAGAGGGTCTGAGGTCCACCCACCACAGTCTCACAAAATCCTGTGGGTGAGTAACACCCTAGCAACCACCTACACCAACACCAACACCCAACGCTAGAGATCGTGGTGGTAAAAATGTGGTTTATTTCATACAGCTCTGGTGCATTTTCTGCTTTCAGGACTCATGTAAACCACTGCGGCTCAATGTCCATACATAATTCTTGATTCGATTCCGATTTCAAATTAATTCAATTCAAATCAATTCAATATGTCTGTTTTAAAATGTCTGTTTTGCTTACATGTGAAATAAATTCTCACTCAGCTAATCATGTTAATTATATGGGGACCTGCTAACTAGGTAAAATATGAAAATATTCATTTTACTAATTAGATTTTATTAGTTTTCATCATGTTGGTCACATTTGAGTTTAAAAAAATGAACAAATCCATGTATTCAATCAATAAATATGATATTATTTGCATATATTACATTTTGTTACATATTTATTGTTTTATTGCCTAATTTGTACTATTTACAGGTATTTACATTGATTTGTTAAACAGGTGCTAAAAACCGATACTGTCTCTTTAAGGAAACCGTCAGTTCTGTAAAGAGCGACTGTAAACGAGAATATGTTAACAAGAGAGACTCAAATTTGAAAGAATCTGATCTGTCCTACACATGACTAGAATTGAATGTGTCAGTTGTTTTTGATCAACAACTGAGTGTAAAGAACAGAGAGGATATTAAGAGACATTTTTCAATGACAAATGGATGGTGTGGATCTCATCTTTGGACACACATTACACGGAACGAGTCAAACCAAACTTTTACTCTCAACACAGTGAAAGGATCTCACAGCTGAATTTCTTCTCCACTATACCAAACAATCACTGCTGAGTGAAATCTCTGGCCTCCGCAGGGTCTTCTCCCCATCAAAGAAGGGCTAAGTTTATAAGTGGACCCCTAGTGTCGCTTCTCTGACACAACGTGGAGAAAGCGACAGAAGGGGAACGTCTAGGTTACGTATGTAACCTCTGTTCCCCGATGGAGGGAACGAGACGTTGTGTCTTCCCCGCCACGTCGCTGAGCCGAGCCACTGTTGTGACCGGACCATTTCCGGCTCCTCAGAAAAATCCTGAATGAACTCCCGTATTTGCGTCGCTTAAATACCCGTATGTCCGGGGGCGGGACATGCAAATACTGGCTGCCAACTTCTCCTTGGCCTTTTTCATAGATCAGAGGTGGATATCGGCTCAAGAGAGACCCCTAGTGTCGCTTCTCTGACACAACGTCTTGTTCCCTCCATCGGGGAATGGAGGTTACATACGTTATATCATTTTAGCTTTTTAAAAATGTGCAAATCTATGTATGCCATCAATAAATATAATATAGTGCATATATATATAAAATGTTACATGTTTATTGTTTACATTAATCATTTCACTAATTATATTTGATTAGTTTTTCATAATTTTGGTCATATTTTAGCTTTATAAAAATGAACAAATCCATGTATTCAATCAATAAAATATGATAGTGTATTGCAAATATAATTTTTTGTTACATGTGTATTGTTTACATGCGTAATTTGTACTATTTCCAAGTATGTAGGATATGTAGTGCACGTGCTAAACTGCTACAGTCTATTTAAGAATAGCAGCAGTTCAGACTCACAGAAGAGTTTCGGTTGTGTGTGGTTGGAATTAAATGTTCCTTTTGTTGTTTAAGATCAACAACTGAGTGTAAAGAACAGAGAGGATATTAAGAGACATTTTTCAATGACAAATGGATTGTGTGGATCTCATCTTTGGACACACATTAAACGGAACGAGTCAAACCAAACTATTACTCTCAACACAGTGAAAGGATCTCACAGCTGAATTTCTTCTTCACTAGGGCTGGGATAAACGATTATTTTTTTAACGATTAATCTAGCCATTATTTTTCCGATGCATCGATTAATCTAACGATTAATTTTTTCAGTTCGATTCGATTAATCGACTTGTGACAACACCGGTAATACCGGTTTCATCGGGGGTGGGGGTGTATAAAATGTAAAAAAAAAAAACATTTGCCGGGAGTTTGATTGACTGGCGATCTGATCAATCAATCATAATACGCCATTTTTGTCCGACAAAGTAGTCAGGAGAGAGAAGATTAATGTTTAACATTTTTCACATGGGAAAAGAGTGGAACACCACTCAAGTCAAGCAAGTGTGTCCTGCAACATTAGGTCAATTAACATTCATTAAGCTATTCTATTCGACTTAAATACAAAGTCAGAGCGAGCTAATAATCTATACATTGTTTACTTAGTAAGGATGTCCGAACAGATCCTCTGTACACCAAGACCGCAAGGATTTTCAATGATAAGCACATCAAAACCAAGGTACAATACATCAATATGTTTATAAAGCAATACACAATATATCACATCCCAGAAATCAATATAATATTGTGTCACCAGACGGGCCGCGTCGCAAAGAAGTCACAGAAACAAATTCACAATAAATATGGTGATAATGCAAAAGGTTGAGACTAAAGTACTCATTGGCTTAGAAAACCCATCCAGATCATTATAAATGGCCTCAAAAGCATTTGATTAAATTCAGTTTTAACCCGCAGCACTTCCCTGCCCCATATCTACCCCTTATCAACACACTAACCAGCTGCTGCAGGGCTACATAAGGCCATTTGCCAAATCTACGTTCCCACACACATCTGAAGCTGTAGCGTGATGTTGCCACTGTCATACAGAGCTGCAGCGATTGGTGCTTCAACAGGATGTTCCATGTTTAAGCTATATATTTATCTGCCAGCAACCTTCAACTAAACAGTGTGTCAACAGAGATCAAATGCTGTGTTGACGATTAACTAGCGTGTGCAGGAGCGGAGAGAGACGACACCGTTGGAAAGCCACAGTGCACGTGTCGTCAATGGCGAACTGCACCTGCTTCATCCCAGATAACTCCAAGGCCAATCCCGTGAATGACTGCTTGTTGTATGAAAGAGGCACTTCTGGGGAAGACTGTACCCACACACTCAGGATGGACCTTTGTGAGGATTTATGCTATATTTAAAGGTGAAGGGTGTAACTTCTGCAACACTAATGTCACCAAATGAAACTGCAAAAATAATGAATGTTTGTAATGACTTTCCAGAACAGTCCCCTTGTCTTCCATTGATAGGACACAACTGGCTGAGCCAATGCTGCGGTGTCGGGCTGGAAGGAACGCTCAAACATGTCACAAACCAAACTATGCTAAGCAATAACAAATCTTCTCACATTTCTAATTGGAATACATTTGATTTAAAAGTAGCTTCTTAATAACTACACCGTCTTTGAGTGATTCGTTCTCTGTATGTTATGTTCCCTAACGTTTAAATTCTGCTGCCAACAGCAAAACTATTTGCACACAGTAATAGTGTTTATGTAAACGAAATAATGCAGCGCGATAAACTTTTCTGTGCTATTTTTATTTTAGATAGGACAAAAATCTTGATTTGACCAGGTAAATTAGCAGATATTGAATTATGATCTCAATTATTATGAACAAGGATAAAAAGCTCCATCTTACAGTGACCTCACATCAATAGATAATACACAAACAAATTCATACACTTGCACTTTTAATAGCATGGGCTTTTTTTGTTCAGGGAGCCATTTTGACAATAAATAAAAATATAATACTGTTGATTGGATCTGAAGTTGAAAACCGTTGACATCTACACACTTTCTATATAAATGCATCAAGTGAAACAAATGATCAAATGCATTGCTTTGTAACGTGAACAGCCTACAGTTAGAGTAATAATGAACTATATTACTTAGAAGACATGTTTATTCATATTATTACTAAGAATATATGTAACAATTAACACACATTGTTGTCTTTATGCATATAGCTTTATAAAAGCAATAAATCAACAGTAAACTCTTTTAAAGGGCACCTATTATGGCATTTAAAATGTTCCTAATATTGTTTTGGGAGTCCCCAACAACAGTTTTACATGCATGCAATGACAAAAACCACTTTTGTTGTCTTATAATATGCATTTATGTTTACCTGATTAGCTCACCGACTCCCAAATGATTCGTTCAACGACTCATTTTTCCAAACCCCTCCTTTGCATGACGCTAATCTGCGGTGATTGGTCAGATGACCCAGTCAGTTGTGATTGGTATACTCTGTGCAGAGATTGTCGGAAACGGAACGCCCATCACCGCTTTATAGTAAAAAAATCAAAATCAGAGAAGGAATTTGAGATGATTAATATTAGCGATCATAGCCCAAAGTTCGTGGTAAACACCCAATCAGTTATTGTTTGCGTTAGCCCAACGCATAAATATATTGGTAAAGCACTGCATTACTACAAGTTATTGCTCTATTCTTTATGACAACTCCAATATCATCGACAAACATTTCACATATTTCAAAAACATTGACATTGGAGACCTAGAAGCTGCGCTGAGCGTAACTTACACAACACACACAAATACTTATTAAGCATGCTAAAAAACACATAAAAGCAACAATTATTAATAATACTTACAGGTTGTGATTCGGAGGAGGAAGCTGATCCAAATAAACTTGGTACTGAACCTTCCTTCAGTATCAACCGGCTCGCGAATCCACAGTTGAAAGCATTCATGTTCGTAAAGCAATCGTCATTAAAATGAGGCGAACACAGCACAAGGTTCGGGCTATACTTGTGTGGTATAGTTGTAAATATAAACTCTAGCCACTGATTCTTCACACGCTCGTCCCTGGGCAGTGATTAAAGGTCGCTTTTGATACGCACTTCAGAACACAGCGTCTTGTTGTCGACATGATGTTTTCAGGTTTTCCCTGGTGTCTGCGCGCGCAATGAGTGGGCGTGGCCAATTTGATAATTTTTCATCTTGACGTCACAACGAAAAGGAAAATGACTCGTTGGAAAAACGATTCATTACATTGACTCAGAGTCGACTCCTACTTTTGAGAGACAATAACTTTTTTTACGGTGAACTTTCATATATAAAACTTTGCAGGATGTTTTTGTTCACTTAAATCTATGTTACACACTACATGAAAGGTCATTTTCAAAATTCCATAATAGGTGCCCTTTAAGTGCAGAAGAATCTTGCCATTCAGGATTGATCCGCAGTTAAGAGGGATTACTGTTTGATCTCATGGCTTGATATGATTTATTCTAAAGCAACAACTGGCTGCCAAATACAGGTCTAGACAAGCGTTTTGGGCAGGCAGAATGCTTCTTAACGTAACAGTACACTTCTGGGAGTATTACAGAAAGGTTGCAGATAATTTAAGGGATTTGATGCTAATGTTAATGTTGGAGAGTGGTGGTGTAGTGGTCTAAAGCACATACCTGGTAATCAGGTAATCAGAAGGTTGCTGTTTCGATCCACAGCCACCACAAGTGTGTCCTTGAGTAAGACACTTAACTCCAGGTTGCTCCGGGGGGATTGTCCCTGTAATAAGTGCTCTGTAAGTCACTTTGGATAAAAGTGTCTGCCAAATGAATAAATGTATAAATGTAATGTTAGTACTGAATGGGTTCCTGTTAGAGCCAATGAGGCAAAACATATTCAGTTTAAGGGGTCTTTTAAATATTCTTAAGATTGAATGAGGACACTGGTGATTTGTTCAAAACTTTATTTTAACAGACTAAAAGAGGTAAGCAGTCCAGGTCAAGACTGGACAATAGTTCAAACCAAACTTTGTCTAATTTCCACATGTCAAAGGTGTTAATGAACATGGTCACATGAACTAGTAAAATGAGACTTTTTAACTAAATAAAATGCATTTGGCTTTCTCTAAAGGCGAACTGTGCATGTTTTCTGTTAAAATACCGGTTGATCTCCCAACAAGAGTGTGAACACTGTCTGTTTGAGCGTACAGAGAGCACTTTTAATGTGCTGGAGCAAGAATTCACTCTACAAAAATATATTTCAGAATAAGATACATCAATTAGTCATTTTGGCAGTTTTTCCAGCAGGAGAAGCCCAACATCAGCACTGTTATCTCCTATCTCTGTTGAACAAGTGTGTTCTGACAGTGTGAAGATGAGACGCCTGGCCACATGTCACAAGAGTGAGATAAAGGCAGACTACAAAACCTTAAACACAGAGGTCATTTGGTCCAAAATGTTATATTTTTGAAAAAAATATCAAAATATCAATATTAACTTTAGAAAGATACCACAAGCAGACGCATTTGTCAAGTAACACATTTCACACACAGATGTTTGTTAGGTTTGAAATGATGAAATACTGTTAATCCTGAGAGGAAATGACTTCATACTCAAAATGACCTTGAGCAGCTGGATCAAATGAATTACAAGAGTGGTTCAGAAAACATTCTGAGGAAAGAGCTCTAGCAGTGTTCATTTGCATATTCCACATATTCCACATTGCTTTGATATTTTGCATCTACAGCACTGACATTCAGACATTTTTAAGTGTGCTAAGAGTCCAATCTCCAAACACTTTTCGTGCACTGTATATAATTAAATGTTATTATAGTTAGTAAATAGATAGTGCTGTCAGTCCATTCAAATATTTAATCGTGATTAATCGCAGATTTTAAAAGTGCTGAAATTTTGTACAAAACACTACAGTAAAGAGGTCTTTTCTCCATCACTTGATCATTAACACGGAATCAATGTTGTGTTTGTGATGTTTATGTCAGTGTAATGACTCCGGACACATTGTAAAGTCACTGCCTTATTGTAACCAGTGTTCATAACTCACACAGAGCTGAATAAAATGTCAGTATCTAATGTCAAATTGGTCAATATTTTATATTAATCGCATGCGCATGCATTTCAACAGCTCTAAATAAACACTTTTTTTTTTTTTTACAATATTTACTTAAATATACAGTACACCGTGGTAGTTTGAATTAGTCTCAGCTTACATAGAGCTTTACTTGAGGTTTCCCACATGCTTTAGAAAATAAATAATGGTTTTCTCACTATTGTTTAACAGCTTCAAGACTTTATGTGAAAATGTATATGGAAATGTGTATACTGTATCTAAGGTCAGCATTTCTTTTGATTTAATGATCACTCTTCAGCCTTCACTTGTTCATTTTAAAAAGTCCTGCAGTGTGACAACTGAATTTCTTATCATTATTAAAGAATTAGCAACATGCAGTTTAACCCTTTAAGCTCAAATGGGCCCAATAGGTTAAAATAAATTATTGTCAAAATATTAACAACTACAGTCTTAGGCAACACACATAAGTGTCGTTTTAAAGCTCAGACGCTCTACTTTCTAATGCATTCAGGCAATATGACCAAAAATGAACAAGTGCTTTGAAACTTGCAGACAAATCAGAAGTGCTCCGTTTTGATCATTTATTAATAATCTTGCACATGTAAAAACAAAACTCATCAAATAGTCATGTGTCATATCTTGTTGGAAAGCTCTTAAAGAGTAGAATACAACCAGCCCATTTGTTTTACACTCATACTTATCTATTACTCACTATATTTCTGTCTATGTCATTGACAATTATGTTGGAGTTGCTTATATGCTGCATTTTCATGTATAACTTCACGAAAAATAAATATAATATAAAACATCACATATGATTATTTAGAGTCTGTGATTATCTTTCAATGGAGTCCACACACAAGATAATCAGATGTATAGATCATTAGATAATCCACATGAAGCACAATGTTACATATGACCACCAGGAGATGGCGCCAAATACACGACACAGACTCAATGATGACTCAAATGACACAGAATGAAACTCATTGTGTGAAATCTCATGACTAAAATCATGTCTGCATGCTATGCAAACCTTTAGTCATTCTTGTGTTTGCATGTGTAATTAGTTCTTATGTGCAATTATCTTTTATTTGTTTGGTGATGTTTTTGGACACTATGATAATTATTTTTGTAAAGCAAAAATGCAAAACGATTGTTTTGTCGTATCAACACTAATTGTTTCTCAGATGCAGTTAACATAATTCGGAACTAAACAAAAGCAGTTTTTCTACTTAGTTGAATTACCTTATTTACACCCAGAGATATATAATGTCAAATAAGAAAAACAAGAAATAAGACATTTTTGGATTTTTCAGCAGTTTCTTAGGCTGAAGATTTATCATAATCTATATCATTAACACATTTGATAAGTTTCCTTTACAATGATACCAAACACTTGACCCTTGACCTTGACTATAAGCTTTAATTGTGTGTATGCCACTGAAACAGAATCTTTTAAAACACATTCAGAGCTTAAAGGAGTAGAGCAGGGGTCGGCAACCTTTTTGACATGGAGTGCCATTTTTTTATTTTCTTGGTCAATGGCTGGCAAAAAACAACAACATGCAAATGAGTGCGGTTTTCAGAAGTTTGAGTACACTCATGAAAATGTTTCTATTTTGGATTTTTCTAATTTAATTGTTTATTTTTAATTACAAATGATTTTATCAGCATAACAGTTTGAGTGAAAAATATGATTATGATATAATGATGATCCTGCATGTGAATTCTCTCAGAGCATCATGTGCAAGTGCTTTAATCAAAGAAAACCTGTTCTTTTGTACAAAATTAGTAAACACAGTTAATGTCACAAATTTGCTTATTTGATAACTGATAACAAAATTGTGTGGAATCATAAATATTTCTGTTATTATGTCATTGTAATCGTGTAATCGTGGCACACCAGCAACAGTGAGAGATTATTTCAATTATTAGAAGTTTTTTGCACCTGCATTGCAATCTACATCATTGTAATTGTTCCTCATGATCACGAGTGTGTTTTCATCAGTTCAATGGGAGAATAAACACTATTAAAGTGTGACGTGACTCGCGCTGAGCGTGCAAGCCATTCACACATCACAAGCCGATCAACTATTTAGTCCTTTTCAGTGAATCGCACCTGCTAAATCCTAAAACTTTATTTCCAGGTTGAATTGATATTTTGATTAGACTTGAAAAGATTTTTGAACCCGACGATGAGGGGCTTTCTCTTGCAATCGTTTAATGTGAGCATGGTTTAAGGAGGTGTTTGCTGGGTTGGAAATCTTAAGTGGTGTTCTCCTTATTACATCACATGTAAAAGAAAGAAATGAATCAAAGTGGGTGTTTTTACTCGCGCGATTAACCAAAAGTGTAGCGCTGCCGGCATGTGTCCACACGCTGCACGAGTCTGTTGGGTATCCTGCAGTCCCATCACGTTTGAACTTTTTGTTTAGCATCCCATTCAGCTCATGAAAACATGCTGCGTACACGCCGATCGCGAGGAAGGACTACATCAAGATGTAGAATTTCATTTTTAAAATTGTCCTCTCTCGACGTTGATTACCCCTCCGTGAGCCAATGCTGGCACTTGTGCCATAGGTTGCTGACCCCTGGAGTAGAGCATGACATTGAAATATATTCCACAAGCATTTCTTGTCAACTACACACACACACGCTGTAGTAAGAATACTGTTTTTGTAATTCAATATCATTCTGTGAGACAGAAATAAGATAACCAGAGGAAACAGATGTCCCTTCACATAACATCATAACGCATAACATCTGTATAATCTGTCCATCACGTGCGTCTTTACAAGAACATTCATGTACATTTCCTGATCTAAGTGGATTGTGGGAGCGCTCCAAACGTAAAGCTAATGCAACATGTTGCTAGGAAAAAGCTGCGTGTTCTTTGTGTTGACATCATCGGTCAGAGAGAGGATTCAGCCTGAAAGTTAACAATAGTTTGAGGAAATGTAGACCTCATGTAGTTTGAAGAGAGCAGTTTTGGATGCTATGATATTTGCTATGCGGTTGCTAGGAAGTTTCTAGACCGTTGCTATGGCATTGCTAGGGAGTTACTATAGAGTGTTTTATGTTCCAGACCATAGACAAAAAGACTGAAAGTCAATGATTGTACAATATCAGTGTGATTTTGGTGACATCAGACATCAGCAACTGGGAACTGAACAGCACTGGCACGAGTGGACGTACATGTGTGTGTGTGTGTGTGTGTGTGTGAGTAAGCACAAGAGACAGCTGGACTTAATGTCTGCTGATGCAATCTTCACCAAACCTTATGAAGGAAACGATGTATGAAAGCTTCGGGCACTAGACACATCATTGTGATTGCTAATTTAAATGCTACAGCAGTCAAATTTGACAGATCCTTGTCACTTGCAAATGTAAAAACACAGCTGATGTTTCACAGTTAATTTTGACCTTATTGTTGTGTTCCTGACTAACACATTTCAGCTCTTGTTCGGTCAAACCAGTTAAACATAACAGGGATGACAAAAACCTTCAGTAAAATCGCAACGTTTGTTGTTCTCACAGTGACTAATCTCACCTTAAAGGGACAGTCCACCCAAAAAGTACTGTTCTGTCAGTATTTACTCACTCTCATGTTGTTCCAAATGTGTATTTGGTTCTTTTTCTTGCGCAGCTCTCTTTTAATGAAACCAAAATTTTCAAGCGCACCACAAAAAGAACCATAAAAGTATAATAAAAGTAGTCAATTCAATTAATACAATATATTCCAAGCCTTCTGAAGACCAATGATAGCTTTGCTCAAATGTAAGCTTTATTCATGCCACCAAATCCTGCCACTGAGTCCAGCTGGAAAAAAAATGGCACATCAACATCATTGAAGTCAAACTCGCATCCACACAATAATGTAAAGACATTATAAGAGGATATTGCTGGTCTCATAACACATTATAACAGTGGTATCGGATCAGCTGATAATGAGATCTCACATATCGGAATTGTAAAAGTGGTATCAGTGCATCCCTATTTAGAAATCAAATGTGACCATTTTTAATTCTTGATACAAAATAGCATATGGGTAAGCTTCGGCGCAGGGTAAGATTATCAGTGAATTATTAATACAATTTCAGTTTGTTCCTCACACAAACCTATCATATGACATTAGAAGACTTGGAATATAGGGCACAGGTTGCGAGGACATATTTTATGTTTTTTATGGGTTAGATTTATTTTTCTGTCCTTCTTGGAACTTGACAAACATGGCCAATATGAACTAGGTTCGTATGGTAAGAGCGCTTGAAAAGACATGAGGGTGAGTAAGCAATGACAGAATTTTCATTATTCCTTTAAACAGCCCTATGAATAATGGGCCCTTTCATTTCTGCAATGCGGAAAACACAGATGGAATCAAAGAAAATGTATATAAATATAATTAAACTCTTAAACGTGGAATTTGACATATTTGGGATCAAATGAATGTACTAATGCTTAATGAATCAAATTTAAATTGTGATGTGTCCTAGTTTGATGATTCATCCGCAAATAAATCTACAGTCTGCATGTGCTGCACGCTTCAAAGAACTGATAACACCTGGTCAAAAACAGAAACATCATGTGTGAGTTCACAGCAGAACTGCATTATCCCTTGTTTATACATTCACCGGGGCTGTCACACAACATTCAGCAACCTGAGGCATTTATACTTCACACACACCTCAGTTTAACTCTTCCCCAAACCACAGATGGTATTTCATACAGCCAATAACACGCCAAACTTTGTTTAGACACCATTACAACACTCATACTTATGAATGTGTTATAACATGTTTATTAACGAGTCTTTGAGTAGGGTTTATAAGAAAGTCAACACTATAAACACATGGAAACATTCCCTTCTGCTCAACTGTAAGCAGCTGGTGTGCTTCTGATTGCAGATAATAAATATACTGTATGTATTTGCATGATTCGTTTCACTGGCATGACACTCTACACAGACGTTATAAAGACCTTGAAAGATCTATTTCAACAACAGAGAGATGTTTTCAGAGATAATGTTCACTATAACAGTAGAAGATCTCAGGCGGATGTGTGATATATTGGCGAATTAATGATTAACAGACCTTACAAATGTTTCGTCTTCAAACTGGCCAGATAAAACTAACCCATATTGCGTGACAACATGCCCCGCTAAAGGTCAACATGACTCTTTATACCTGTTCAATGACCACACACACACACAGCCTTTAGTAAACGTCCTTGTGTCTGAGGGGTGGAGTTTATGTAACGGTTATTCGACATCATTAAGTAGAGGGGATCTGCACGAGCTTCCTCACGCGCAGCACGACTTTTCTCGACGAACTGAACACGAGCTCACACTCATCAGTCGCTGTTTACCTGTTTTGAAGCGGAGGTCTTCGTCCTTCTCGGAGCCGAACTCTTTCAGCAGAGACAAGAACAGGATGCCGAACGCGTTCTGGATCCCGAACACCGAGCCGTTGCACCACATAGACGCCAGCATTACCACCCAGCCCCATCCGCCCTCCGGGGGCTCGAACTCTGCCGGTTCGGACGGTGAGGTGAGTTTACCGCCTCCGTTCTCGCGCTTCACCTCCGGCTGCTCCGCGTCTGATTGACTGTCAGTCATGCTGGACCTGTAACTGAAACTCTGTGCTACACAAACATCTCTGAGCAGCTGCAGTGAGATATAGATAGAGCTGGCAGAGGCGGGGCTACAAGCCCACTGGCTGAGAATGGATCCGATTCAATCTATAGAAGTTATCATAAAGCATATCTGCTCTGCACTTTATGCAGTAATATACTACAGTGATATAACAGATGCAAATGACACATTCATTACCATCCTAACTATTTATTAAGTAAGTGCACAATTTGAATAAATACAGTTTGAATGTAAACTCAGATCCTGAGAAATCACACCAGTCTTTCCAGAACTGCTTTAGTTCAGCCATTGGAGGGTATTCAAGCATGAACTGTTTGTTTAAGGTCCTGCCACAGCATCTCAATCTTCTTTTGAGTCATTCAGAGCAGTGGCTGCAAAGCTACATCGCTTTGTCATACCTAAAAAAAAAAATTGAGAGCAGACGGAAATAGCAATAGGAGTGAAAATATACCCGTTGCAGTGGAGGGCGAGCCTTGCTTGATCCTAGAAACAGAGGACACCGAGGAATTGGAGGATGAGGACGTGCGACCGGATCAACTCCTGCTTACGGCGTTTAAACTTCCTGCTTACGGCGTTTAAAAACCTACCTCAGAAACAAAAGTGGAGATGTCCGAACCAGCAATCTTGCTGTGCTGGCAATCAGCTCAAGAAGAACAAAAGAGATGGATGTAGATGTTGTTATTGATCGCTTTGCAGCCAATCATAACAACAGGCGAATTGTTCTCTTTTAAGTGGTGAGTACACTCCTTACATTATATTTTAAAAGGTTTAAATTGTACTGTATTTAATGTGCTATAAACACAATTGTGGCAGGAAATCACACCTGTTGAGAATGGAGAGAAGACAGGAGGAGACTGGAGAGTTAAGAGGAGCAGAGAAGATGCTGGGGGAAACTGGACAGAAGTACGGCAATCAAAAGGTGGTGAGAGTATGAGAATAAATACTATTTTGTAAACATGTTTTCTGTCATGGATGTGGCTATGGCAATTCAAGTTTGAGCATATTGTTTGCAAACTGCAATTGATTAATTAAATAAAAACAAAGTAGTTGATATGCTGTGTTGTTTTTGTTAAGTAGCAGTAATATGCAGTTATTAGCCGTGTCCACTGTATTTTTTGTTGGTTTTCATGAGCCCCCCCTTGAAATGACCAGGACCCCCTATTGCCCCCCCAATCAAAATTGTCTGGAGCCGCCACTGCTTATACTATGGAGAATTATGAGTGTAGGGGGTGTGTCTTATACTATGAAGGGAGTGTTTTGAGAGTAGATGTGTGTCTTAGGGGGCTTTCACACTAGCACTTTTGGTGCACACCCCGGTTCGAATGACGTCAGAGTTCGGTTCGTTTGGATGATGTGAACGCTGTCTTCCGAACTCGGGTGCGCACCCGCGAACCGTACTCGGGTCCGCTTAAAAAGGTGGTCTGGGGTACGGTTTATGTGAACTCCAGTACGATTCGCTGCTGATATGAACGCAATCGAACCAAACCGCGGAAGTGAACCGCTATTGATGACGTATAATGTGGTCGTCAGTCTCACACGCGTCACTTTCAAAATGAGCGGAAAGGGTTTACTTTCGTGAGTGCGTGCGTGCGTGCGTGTGTGTGTGTATACACTTACCTTGACGAAAAGCGGGATTGACGCACACGCACTGCAAGCAGAGAGATGATTTCTGCTTGCCTTCACAAAAATTGTCTTCGGCGGACAGCCCGCTGTCTTTTGAACGATTTCAGTATTTTTGCGGCAGACAGACGCAAGTGTGTTTCAGTATCTTGAGAAGAAAAAAGAAGAACAAATGTGAACCGAGCAAGTCTATTCATTGAATTTTGACGCCTTTTCATTTCGCGGTTATCAAGCAACACGATTACGCACCAGCTGCAGCTTGATGACGCAAGCGTACCGCAGTTCGGATACAAATATATAATGTGAACACAGGCCATCGGGGGCAGGGGGGAGGGGGGAGCAATCGAACTCGGGTTCGGAACAGGCAATCGAACCAAGTGTGAAAGCCCCTTTATACTATGGAGTGTTTGAGAGTAGATGTGTGCCTTATACTATGAAGGGTGTGTTTTGAGTGTAGCGGGTGTGTCTTATACTATGGAGTGTTTGAGAGTAGAGGGTGTGTCTTATACTATGAAGGGTGTGTTTTGAGTGTAGCGGGTGTGTCTTATACTATGGAGTGTTTGAGAGTAGATGTGTGCCTTATACTATGAAGCGTGTGTTTTGAGTGTAGCGGGTGTGTCTTATACTATGAAGGGTGTGTTTTGAGAGTAGATGTGTGTCTTATACTATGAAGGGTGTGTTTTGAGAGTAGAGGGTGTGTCTTATACTATGAAGGGTGTGTTTTGAGAGTAGATGTGTGTCTTATACTATGAAGGGTGTGTTCTGAGAGTAGATGTGTGTCTTATACTATGGAGTGTTTGAGAGTAGATGTGTGTCTTATACTATGAAGGGTGTGTTTTGAGAGTAGGGGGTGTGTCTTATACTATGGAGTGTTTGAGAGTAGAGGGTGTGTCTTATACTATGAAGGGTGTGTTTTGAGAGTAGAGGGTGTGTCTTATACTATGAAGGGTGTGTTTTGAGAGTAGGGGGTGTGTCTTATACTATGGAGTGTTTGAGAGTAGAGGGTGTGTCTTATACTATGAAGGGTGTGTTTTGAGAGTAGAGGGTGTGTCTTATACTATGAAGGGTGTGTTTTGAGAGTAGAGGGTGTGTCTTATACTATGGAGTGTTTGAGAGTAGATGTGTGTCTTATACTATGGAGTGTTTGAGAGTAGATGTGTGTCTTATACTATGGAGTGTTTGAGAGTAGAGGGTGTGTCTTATACTATGGAGTGTTTGAGAGTAGAGGGTGTGTCTTATACTATGGAGTGTTTGAGAGTAGATGTGTGTCTTATACTATGGAGTGTTTGAGAGTAGAGGGTGTGTCTTATACTATGGAGTGTTTGAGAGTAGATGTGTGTCTTATACTATGGAGTGTTTGAGAGTAGATGTGTGTCTTATACTATGGAGTGTTTGAGAGTAGATGTGTGTCTTATACTATGGAGTGTTTGAGAGTAGATGTGTGTCTTATACTATGAAGGGTGTGTTTTGAGTGTAGCGGGTGTGTCTTATACTATGGAGTGTTTGAGAGTAGAGGGTGTGTCTTATACTATGAAGGGTGTGTTTTGAGTGTAGCGGGTGTGTCTTATACTATGGAGTGTTTGAGAGTAGATGTGTGCCTTATACTATGAAGCGTGTGTTTTGAGTGTAGCGGGTGTGTCTTATACTATGAAGGGTGTGTTTTGAGAGTAGATGTGTGTCTTATACTATGAAGGGTGTGTTTTGAGAGTAGAGGGTGTGTCTTATACTATGAAGGGTGTGTTTTGAGAGTAGATGTGTGTCTTATACTATGAAGGGTGTGTTCTGAGAGTAGATGTGTGTCTTATACTATGGAGTGTTTGAGAGTAGATGTGTGTCTTATACTATGAAGGGTGTGTTTTGAGAGTAGGGGTGTGTCTTATACTATGGAGTGTTTGAGAGTAGAGGGTGTGTCTTATACTATGAAGGGTGTGTTTTGAGAGTAGAGGGTGTGTCTTATACTATGAAGGGTGTGTTTTGAGAGTAGGGGTGTGTCTTATACTATGGAGTGTTTGAGAGTAGAGGTGTGTCTTATACTATGAAGGGTGTGTTTTGAGAGTAGAGGGTGTGTCTTATACTATGAAGGGTGTGTTTTGAGAGTAGAGGGTGTGTCTTATACTATGGAGTGTTTGAGAGTAGATGTGTGTCTTATACTATGGAGTGTTTGAGAGTAGATGTGTGTCTTATACTATGGAGTGTTTGAGAGTAGAGGGTGTGTCTTATACTATGGAGTGTTTGAGAGTAGAGGGTGTGTCTTATACTATGGAGTGTTTGAGAGTAGATGTGTGTCTTATACTATGGAGTGTTTGAGAGTAGAGGGTGTGTCTTATACTATGGAGTGTTTGAGAGTAGATGTGTGTCTTATACTATGGAGTGTTTGAGAGTAGATGTGTGTCTTATACTATGGAGTGTTTGAGAGTAGATGTGTGTCTTATACTATGGAGTGTTTGAGAGTAGATGTGTGTCTTATACTATGAAGGGTGTGTTTTGAGAGTAGATGTGTGTCTTATACTATGAAGGGTGTGTTTTGAGTGTAGGGGGTGTGTCTTAGACTATGAAAGGTGTATTTTGAGAGTAGAGGGTTTGTATTATACTATGAAGGGTGTGCTTTGAGAGTAGATGTGTGTCTTATACTATGAAGGGTGTGTTTTGAGAGTAAAGGGTGTGTCTTATACTATGAAGGGTGTGTTTTGAGAGTAGATGTGTGTCTTATACTATGAAGGGTGAGTTTTGAGAGTAAAGGGTGTGTCTTATACTATGAAGGGTGTGTTTTGAGAGTAGATGTGTGTCTTATACTATGAAGGGTGTGTTTTGAGAGTAGGGGGTGTGTCTTATACTATGGAGTGTTTGAGAGTAGAGGGTGTGTCTTATACTATGAAGGGTGTGTTTTGAGAGTAGGGGGTGTGTCTTATACTATGGAGTGTTTGAGAGTAGAGGGTGTGTCTTATACTATGGAGTGTTTGAGAGTAGAGGGTGTGTCTTATACTATGGAGTGTTTGAGAATAGATGTGTGTCTTATACTATGGAGTGTTTGAGAGTAGAGGGTGTGTCTTATACTATGGAGTGTTTGAGAGTAGAGGGTGTGTCTTATACTATGGAGTGTTATGAGTGTAGGGGGTGTGTCTTATACTATGGAGTGTTTTGAGAGTAGAGGGTGTGTCTTATACTATGAAGGGTGTGTTTTGAGAGTAGATGTGTGTCTTATACTATGAAGAGTGTGTTTTGAGAGTAGAGGGTGTGTCTTATACTATGAAGGGTGTGTTTTGAGAGTAGATGTGTGTCTTATACTATGGAGTGTTTGAGAGTAGAGGGTGTGTCTTATACTATGGAGTGTTTGAGAGTAGAGGGTGTGTCTTATACTATGGAGTGTTTGAGAGTAGAGGGTGTGTCTTATACTATGGAGTGTTTGAGAATAGATGTGTGTCTTATACTATGGAGTGTTTGAGAGTAGAGGGTGTGTCTTATACTATGGAGTGTTTGAGAATAGATGTGTGTCTTATACTATGGAGTGTTTGAGAGTAGAGGGTGTGTCTTATACTATGGAGTGTTTGAGAGTAGATGTGTGTCTTATACTATGGAGTGTTTGAGAGTAGAGGGTGTGTCTTATACTATGAAGGGTGTGTTTTGAGAGTAGGGGGTGTGTCTTATACTATGGAGTGTTTGAGAGTAGAGGGTGTGTCTTATACTATGGAGTGTTTGAGAGTAGAGGGTGTGTCTTATACTATGGAGTGTTTGAGAATAGATGTGTGTCTTATACTATGGAGTGTTTGAGAGTAGAGGGTGTGTCTTATACTATGGAGTGTTTGAGAATAGATGTGTGTCTTATACTATGGAGTGTTTGAGAGTAGAGGGTGTGTCTTATACTATGGAGTGTTTGAGAATAGATGTGTGTCTTATACTATGGAGTGTTTGAGAGTAGAGGGTGTGTCTTATACTATGGAGTGTTTGAGAGTAGAGGGTGTGTCTTATACTATGGAGTGTTTGAGAGTAGATGTGTGTCTTATACTATGGAGTGTTTGAGAGTAGATGTGTGTCTTATACTATGGAGTGTTTGAGAGTAGAGGGTGTGTCTTATACTATGGAGTGTTTGAGAATAGATGTGTGTCTTATACTATGGAGTGTTTGAGAGTAGAGGGTGTGTCTTATACTATGGAGTGTTATGAGTGTAGGGGGTGTGTCTTATCCTATGAAGGGTGTGTTTTGAGAGTAGGGGGTGTGTCTTATACTATGGAGTGTTTGAGAGTAGATGTGTGTCTTATACTATGGAGTGTTTGAGAGTAGAGGGTGTGTCTTATACTATGGAGTGTTTGAGAGTAGAGGGTGTGTCTTATACTATGGAGTGTTATGAGTGTAGGGGGTGTGTCTTATCCTATGAAGGGTGTGTTTTGAGAGTAGATGTGTGTCTTATACTATGGAGTGTTTGAGAGTAGAGGGTGTGTCTTATACTATGGAGTGTTATGAGTGTAGGGGGAGTGTCTTATCCTATGAAGGGAGTATTTTGAGAGTAGATGTGTGTCATACTATGGAGTGGTATGAGTGTAGAGGGTGTGTCTTATACTATGGAGTGTTATGAGTGTAGGGGGTGTGTCTTATCCTATGAAGGGTGTGTTTTGAGAGTAGATGTGTGTCTTATACTATGGAGTGTTTGAGAGTAGAGGGTGTGTCTTATACTATGGAGTGTTATGAGTGTAGGAGGTGTGTCTTATACTATGGGGTGTTATGAGTGTAGGGGGTGTGTCTTATCCTATGAAGGGAGTATTTTGAGAGTAGATGTGTGTCTTATACTATGGAGTGTTTTGAGAGTAGATGTGTGTCTTATACTATGGAGTGTTTTGAGAGTAGAGGGTGTGTCTTATACTATGGAGTGTTTGAGAGTAGATGTGTGTCTTATACTATGGAGTGTTTGAGAGTAGATGTGTGTCTTATACTATGAAGGGTGTGTTTTGAGAGTAGATGTGTGTCTTATACTATGAAGGGTGTGTTTTGAGTGTAGATGTGTGTCTTATACTATGAAGGGTGTGTTTTGAGTGTAGGGGGTGTGTCTTAGACTATGAAAGGTGTATTTTGAGAGTAGAGGGTTTGTATTATATTATGAAGGGTGTGTTTTGAGAGTAGATGTGTGTCTTATACTATGAAGGGTGTGTTTTGAGAGTAAAGGGTGTGTCTTATACTATGAAGGGTGTGTTTTGAGAGTAGATGTGTGTCTTATACTATGAAGGGTGAGTTTTGAGAGTAAAGGGTGTGTCTTATACTATGAAGGGTGTGTTTTGAGAGTAGATGTGTGTCTTATACTATGAAGGGTGTGTTTTGAGAGTAGGGGGCGTGTCTTATACTATGGAGTGTTTGAGAGTAGAGGGTGTGTCTTATACTATGGAGTGTTTGAGAATAGATGTGTGTCTTATACTATGGAGTGTTTGAGAGTAGAGGGTGTGTCTTATACTATGGAGTGTTATGAGTGTAGGGGGTGTGTCTTATCCTATGAAGGGTGTGTTTTGAGAGTAGATGTGTGTCTTATACTATGGAGTGTTTGAGAGTAGAGGGTGTGTCTTATACTATGGAGTGTTATGAGTGTAGGGGGTGTGTCTTATCCTATGAAGGGAGTATTTTGAGAGTAGATGTGTGTCATACTATGGAGTGGTATGAGTGTAGAGGGTGTGTCTTATACTATGAAGGGTATGTTTTGAGAGTAGATGTGTGTCTTATACTATGGAGTGTTATGAGTGTAGAGGGTGTGTCTTATACTATGGAGTGTTATGAGTGTAGGGGGTGTGTCTTATCCTATGAAGGGTGTGTTTTGAGAGTAGATGTGTGTCTTATACTATGGAGTGTTATGAGTGTAGGAGGTGTGTCTTATACTATGGAGTGTTATGAGTGTAGGAGGTGTGTCTTATACTATGGGGTGTTATGAGTGTAGGGGGTGTGTCTTATCCTATGAAGGGAGTATTTTGAGAGTAGATGTGTGTCTTATACTATGGAGTGTTTTGAGAGTAGATGTGTGTCTTATACTATGGAGTGTTTTGAGAGTAGAGGGTGTGTCTTATACTATGAAGGGTGTGTTTTGAGAGTAGATGTGTGTCTTATACTATGAAGGGTGTGTTTTGAGTGTAGGGGGTGTGTCTTAGACTATGAAAGGTGTATTTTGAGAGTAGAGGGTTTGTATTATACTATGAAGGGTGTGTTTTGAGAGTAGATGTGTGTCTTATACTATGAAGGGTGTGTTTTGAGAGTAGATGTGTGTCTTATACTATGAAGGGTGTGTTTTGAGAGTAGAGGGTGTGTCTTATACTATGAAGGGTGTGTTTTGAGAGTAGATGTGTGTCTTATACTATGAAGGGTGTGTTTTGAGAGTAGAGGGTGTGTCTTATACTATGAAGGGTGTGTTTTGAGTGTAGGGGGTGTGTCTTAGACTATGAAATGTGTATTTTGAGAGTAGAGGGTGTGTCTTATACTTTGAAGAGTGTGTTTTGAGAGTAGAGGGTGTGTCTTATACTATGACGGGTGTGTTTTGAGAGTAGAGGGTGTGTCTTATACTATGAAGGGTGTGTTTTGAGAGTAGATGTGGGTGTATTTTGAGAGTAGAGGGTGTGTCTTATACTATGAAGGGTGTGTTTTGAGAGTAGAGGGTGTGTCTTATACTATGAAGGGTGTGTTTTAAGAGTAGAGGGTGTGTCTTATACTATGAAGGGTGTGTTTTGAGAGTAGAGGGTGTGTCTTATACTATGAAGGGTGTGTTTTGAGAGTAGATGTGTGTCTTATACTATGGAGTGTTTGAGAGTAGAGGGTGTGTCTTATACTATGGAGTGTTTGAGAGTAGAGGGTGTGTCTTATACTATGGAGTGTTTGAGAGTAGATGTGTGTCTTATACTATGGAGTGTTTGAGAGTAGATGTGTGTCTTATACTATGGAGTGTTTGAGTGTAGGGGGTGTGTCTTATACTATGGAGTGTTTGAGAGTAGATGTGTGTCTTATACTATGGAGTGTTTGAGAGTAGAGGGTGTGTCTTATACTATGGAGTGTTATGAGTGTAGGGGGTGTGTCTTATACTATGGAGTGTTTGAGAGTAGAGGGTGTGTCTTATACTATGGAGTGTTTGAGAGTAGATGTGTGTCTTATACTATGGAGTGTTTGAGAGTAGAGGGTGTGTCTTATACTATGGAGTGTTATGAGTGTAGGGGGTGTGTCTTATCCTATGAAGGGAGTATTTTGAGAGTAGATGTGTGTCATACTATGGAGTGGTATGAGTGCAGAGGGTGTGTCTTATACTATGGAGTGTTATGAGTGTAGGGGGTGTGTCTTATCCTATGAAGGGTGTGTTTTGAGAGTAGATGTGTGTCTTATACTATGGAGTGTTTGAGAGTAGAGGGTGTGTCTTATACTATGGAGTGTTATGAGTGTAGGAGGTGTGTCTTATACTATGGGGTGTTATGAGTGTAGGGGGTGTGTCTTATCCTATGAAGGGTGTGTTTTGAGAGTAGATGTGTGTCTTATACTATGGAGTGTTTTGAGAGTAGAGGGTGTGTCTTATACTATGAAGGGTGTGTTTTGAGAGTAGATGTGTGTCTTATACTATGAAGGGTGTGTTTTGAGTGTAGGGGGTGTGTCTTAGACTATGAAAGGTGTATTTTGAGAGTAGAGGGTGTGTCTTATACTATGAAGGGTGTGTTTTGAGAGTAGATGTGTGTCTTATACTATGGAGTGTTTGAGAGTAGAGGGTGTGTCTTATACTATGAAGGGTGTGTTTTGAGAGTAGAGGGTGTGTCTTATACTATGAAGGGTGTGTTTTGAGAGTAGAGGGTGTGTCTTATACTATGAAGGGTGTGTTTTGAGAGTAGAGGTTGTGTCTTATACTATGAAGGGTGTGTTTTGAGAGTAGAGAGTGTGTCTTATACTATGAAGGGTGTGTTTTGAGAGTAGAGGGTGTGTCTTATACTATGAAGGGTGTGTTTTGAGAGTAGATGTGTGTCTTATACTATGAAGGGTGTGTTTTGAGAGTAGAGGGTGTGTCTTATACTATGAAGGGTGTGTTTTGAGAGTAGAGGGTGTGTCTTATACTATGAAGGGTGTGTTCTGAGAGTAGATGTGTGTCTTATACTATGGAGTGTTTGAGAGTAGAGGGTGTGTCTTATACTATGAAGGGTGTGTTTTGAGAGTAGATGTGTGTCTTATACTATGAAGGGTGTGTTTTGAGTGTAGAGGGTGTGTCTTATACTATGGAGTTTTTGAGAGTAGAGAGTGTGTCTTATACTATGAAGGGTGTGTTTTGAGAGTAGATGTGTGTCTTATACTATGAAGGGTGTGTTTTGAGAGTAGAGGGTGTGTCTCATACTATGAAGTGTGTGTTTTGAGAGTAGATGTGTGTCTTATACTATGAAGGGTGTGTTTTGAGAGTAGAGGGTGTGTCTTATACTATGAAGGGTGTGTTTTGAGAGTAGAGGGTGTGTCTTATACTATGAAGGGTGTGTTTTGAGAGTAGATGTGTGTCTTATACTATGGAGTGTTTGAGAGTAGAGGGTGTGTCTTATACTATGGAGTGTTTGAGAGTAGAGGGTGTGTCTTATACTATGAAGGGTGTGTTTTGAGAGTAGATGTGGGTGTATTTTGAGAGTAGAGGGTGTGTCTTATACTATGAAGGGTGTGTTTTGAGAGTAGAGGGTGTGTCTTATACTATGAAGGGTGTGTTTTAAGAGTAGAGGGTGTGTCTTATACTATGAAGGGTGTGTTTTGAGAGTAGAGGGTGTGTCTTATACTATGAAGGGTGTGTTTTGAGAGTAGATGTGTGTCTTATACTATGGAGTGTTTGAGAGTAGAGGGTGTGTCTTATACTATGGAGTGTTTGAGAGTAGAGGGTGTGTCTTATACTATGGAGTGTTTGAGAGTAGATGTGTGTCTTATACTATGGAGTGTTTGAGAGTAGATGTGTGTCTTATACTATGGAGTGTTTGAGAGTAGAGGGTGTGTCTTATACTATGGAGTGTTTGAGAGTAGATGTGTGTCTTATACTATGGAGTGTTTGAGAGTAGAGGGTGTGTCTTATACTATGGAGTGTTTGAGAGTAGATGTGTGTCTTATACTATGGAGTGTTTGAGAGTAGAGGGTGTGTCTTATACTATGGAGTGTTATGAGTGTAGGGGGTGTGTCTTATCCTATGAAGGGAGTATTTTGAGAGTAGATGTGTGTCATACTATGGAGTGGTATGAGTGCAGAGGGTGTGTCTTATACTATGGAGTGTTATGAGTGTAGGGGGTGTGTCTTATCCTATGAAGGGTGTGTTTTGAGAGTAGATGTGTGTCTTATACTATGGAGTGTTTGAGAGTAGAGGGTGTGTCTTATACTATGGAGTGTTATGAGTGTAGGAGGTGTGTCTTATACTATGGGGTGTTATGAGTGTAGGGGGTGTGTCTTATCCTATGAAGGGTGTGTTTTGAGAGTAGATGTGTATCTTATACTATGGAGTGTTTTGAGAGTAGAGGGTGTGTCTTATACTATGAAGGGTGTGTTTTGAGAGTAGATGTGTGTCTTATACTATGAAGGGTGTGTTTTGAGTGTAGGGGCTGTGTCTTAGACTATGAAAGGTGTATTTTGAGAGTAGAGGGTTTGTATTATACTATGAAGGGTGTGTTTTGAGAGTAGAGGGTGTGTCTTATACTATGAAGGGTGTGTTTTGAGAGTAGATGTGTGTCTTATACTATGGAGTGTTTGAGAGTAGAGGGTGTGTCTTATACTATGAAGGGTGTGTTTTGAGAGTAGAGGGTGTGTCTTATACTATGAAGGGTGTGTTTTGAGAGTAGAGGGTGTGTCTTATACTATGAAGGGTGTGTTTTGAGAGTAGAGGTTGTGTCTTATACTATGAAGGGTGTGTTTTGAGAGTAGAGAGTGTGTCTTATACTATGAAGGGTGTGTTTTGAGAGTAGAGGGTGTGTCTTATACTATGGAGGGTGTGTTTTGAGAGTAGATGTGTGTCTTATACTATGAAGGGTGTGTTTTGAGAGTAGAGGGTGTGTCTTATACTATGAAGGGTGTGTTCTGAGAGTAGATGTGTGTCTTATACTATGGAGTGTTTGAGAGTAGAGGGTGTGTCTTATACTATGAAGGGTGTGTTTTGAGAGTAGATGTGTGTCTTATACTATGAAGGGTGTGTTTTGAGAGTAGAGGGTGTGTCTTATACTATGAAGTGTGTGTTTTGAGAGTAGATGTGTGTCTTATACTATGAAGGGTGTGTTTTAAGAGTAGAGGGTGTGTCTTATACTATGAAGGGTGTGTTTTGAGAGTAGAGGGTGTGTCTTATACTATGAAGGGTGTGTTTTAAGAGTAGAGGGTGTGTCTTATACTATGAAGGGTGTGTTTTGAGAGTAGAGGGTGTGTCTTATACTATGAAAGGTGTGTTTTGAGAGTACAGGGTGTGTCTTATACTATGAAGGGTGTGTTTTGAGAGTAGATGTGTGTCTTATACTATGAAGGGTGTGTTTTGAGAGTAGAGGGTGTGTCTTATACTATGAAGGGTGTATTTTTAGAGTAGAGGGTGTGTCTTATACTATGAAGGGTGTGTTTTGAGAGTAGAGGGTGTGTCTTATACTATGAAGGGTGTGTTTTGAGAGTAGAGGGTGTGTCTTATACTATGAAGGGTGTGTTTTGAGAGTAGATGTGTGTCTTATACTATGAAGGGTGTGTTTTGAGAGTAGAGGGTGTGTCTTATACTATGAAGGGTGTGTTTTGAGAGTAGAGGGTGTGTCTTATACTATGAAGGGTGTGTTCTGAGAGTAGATGTGTGTCTTATACTATGAAGGGTGTGTTTTGAGAGTACAGGGTGTGTCTTATACTATGAAGGGTGTGTTTTGAGAGTAGAGGGTGTGTCTTATACTATGAAGGGTGTGTTTTGAGAGTAGATGTGCGTCTTATACTATGAAGGGTGTGTTTTGAGAGTAGAGGGTGTGTCTTATACTATGAAGGGTGTGTTTTGAGAGTAGAGGGTGTGTCTTATACTATGAAGGGTGTGTTTTGAGAGTAGATGTGTGTCTTATACTATGAAGGGTGTGTTTTGAGAGTAGAGGGTGTGTCTTATACTATGAATGGTGTGTTTTGAGAGTAGAGGGTGTGTCTTATACTATGAAGGGTGTGTTTTGAGAGTAGAGGGTGTGTCTTATACTATGAAGGGTGTGTTTTGAGAGTAGAGGGTGTGTCTTATACTATGAAGGGTGTGTTTTGAGAGTAGATTTGTGTCTTATACTATGAAGGGTGTGTTTTGAGAGTAGAGGGTGTGTCTTATACTATGAAGGGTGTGTTTTGAGAGTAGATGTGTGTCTTATACTATGAAGGGTGTGTTTTGAGAGTAGATGTGTGTCTTATACTATGAAGGGTGTGTTTTGAGAGTAGATGTGTGTCTTATACTATGGAGTGTTATGAGTGTAGGGGGTGTGTCTTATACTATGGAGTGTTATGAGTGTAGGGGGTGTGTCTTATACTATGAAGCGTGTGTTTTGAGTGTAGCGGGTGTGTCTTATACTAGGGAGTGTTATGAGTGTAGGGGGTGTGTCTTACACTATGAAGGGTGTGTTTTGAAAGTAGATGTGTGTCTTATACTATGGAGTGTTTGATAGTAGAGGGTGTGTCTTATACTATGGAGTGTTATGAGTGTAGAGGGTGTGTCTTATACTATGGAGTGTTATGAGTGTAGGGGGTGTGTCTTATCCTATGAAGGGAGTATTTTGAGAGTAGATGTGTGTCTTATACTATGGAGTGCTATGAGTGTAGAGGGTGTGTCTTATACTATGGAGTGTTATGAGTGTAGGGGGTGTGTCTTATACTATGAAGGGTGTGTTTTGAGAGTAGAGGGTGTGTCTTATACTATGAAAGGTGTGTTTTGAGAGTAGAGGGTGTGTCTTATACTATGAAGGGTGTGTTTTGAGAGTAGAGGGTGTGTCTTATACTATGAAAGGTGTTTTGAGAGTAGAGGGTGTGTCTTATACTATGAAGGGTGTGTTTTGAGAGTAGAGGGTGTGTCTTATACTATGAAGGGTGTGTTTTGAGAGTAGCTGTGTGTCTTATACTATGGAGTGTTTGAGAGTAGAGGGTGTGTCTTATACTATGAAGGGTGTGTTTTGAGAGTATATGTGTGTCTTATACTATGAAGGGTGTGTTTTGAGAGTAGAGGGTGTGTCTTATACTATGAAGTGTGTGTTTTGAGAGTAGATGTGTGTCTTATACTATGAAGGGTGTGTTTTGAGAGTATATGTGTGTCTTATACTATGAAGGGTGTGTTTTGAGAGTAGATGTGTGTCTTATACTATGAAGGGTGTGTTTTGAGAGTAGAGGGTGTGTATTATACTATGAAGGGTGTGTTTTGAGGGTAGAGGGTGTGTCTTATACTATGAAGGGTGTATTTTGAGAGTAGAGGGTGTGTTTTGAGAGTAGAGGGTGTGTCTTATACTATGAAGGGTGTGTTTTGAGAGTAGATGTGTGTCTTATACTATGAAGGGTGTATTTTGAGAGTAGATGTGTGTCTTATACTATGAAGGGTGTGTTTTGAGAGTAGATGTGTGTCTTATACTATGAAAGGTGTGTTTTGAGATTAGAGGGTGTGTCTTATACTATGAAGGGTGTGTTTTGAGAGTAGAGGGTGTGTCTTATACTATGAAAGGTGTGTTTTGAGAGTAGAGGGTGTGTCTTATACTATGAAGGGTGTGTTTTGAGAGTAGAGGGTGTGTCTTATACTATGAAGGGTGTGTTTTGAGAGTAGATGTGTGTCTTATACTATGAAGGGTGTGTTTTGAGAGTAGATGTGTGTCTTATACTATGAAGGGTGTGTTTTGAGAGTAGATGTGTGTCTTATACTATGAAGGGTGTGTTTTGAGAGTAGATGTGTGTCTTATACTGTGAAGGGTGTGTTTTGAGAGTAAAGGGTGTGTCTTATACTATGAAGGGTGTGTTTTGAGAGTAGATGTGTGTCTTATACTATGAAGGGTGTGTTTTGAGAGTAGATCTGTGTCTTATACTATGGAGTGTTATGAGTGTAGGGGGTGTGTCTTATACTATGAAGGGTGTGTTTTGAGAGTAGATGTGTGTCTTATACTATGAAAGGTGTGTTTTGAGAGTAGAGGGTGTGTCTTATACTATGAAGGGTGTGTTTTGAGAGTAGAGGGTGTGTCTTATACTATGAAGGGTGTGTTTTGAGAGTAGATGTGTGTCTTATACTATGAAGGGTGTGTTTTGAGAGTAGATGTGTGTCTTATACTATGAAGGGTGTGTTTTGAGAGTAGATCTGTGTCTTATACTATGGAGTGTTATGAGTGTAGGGGGTGTGTCTTATCCTATGAAGGGTGTGTTTTGAGAGTAGATGTGTGTCTTATACTATGGAGTGTTTGAGAGTAGAGGGTGTGTCTTATACTATGGAGTGTTATGAGTGTAGGAGGTGTGTCTTATACTATGGGGTGTTATGAGTGTAGGGGGTGTGTCTTATCCTATGAAGGGTGTGTTTTGAGAGTAGATGTGTGTCTTATACTATGGAGTGTTTTGAGAGTAGAGGGTGTGTCTTATACTATGAAGGGTCTGTTTTGAGAGTAGATGTGTGTCTTATACTATGAAGGGTGTGTTTTGAGTGTAGGGGGTGTGTCTTAGACTATGAAAGGTGTATTTTGAGAGTAGAGGGTTTGTATTATACTATGAAGGGTGTGTTTTGAGAGTAGAGGGTGTGTCTTATACTATGAAGGGTGTGTTTTGAGAGTAGATGTGTGTCTTATACTATGGAGTGTTTGAGAGTAGAGGGTGTGTCTTATACTATGAAGGATGTGTTTTGAGAGTAGAGGGTGTGTCTTATACTATGAAGGGTGTGTTTTGAGAGTAGAGGGTGTGTCTTATACTATGAAGGGTGTGTTTTGAGAGTAGAGGTTGTGTCTTATACTATGAAGGGTGTGTTTTGAGAGTAGAGAGTGTGTCTTATACTATGAAGGGTGTGTTTTGAGAGTAGAGGGTGTGTCTTATACTATGAAGGGTGTGTTTTGAGAGTAGATGTGTGTCTTATACTATGAAGGGTGTGTTTTGAGAGTAGAGGGTGTGTCTTATACTATGAAGGGTGTGTTTTGAGAGTAGAGGGTGTGTCTTATACTATGAAGGGTGTGTTCTGAGAGTAGATGTGTGTCTTATACTATGGAGTGTTTGAGAGTAGAGGGTGTGTCTTATACTATGAAGGGTGTGTTTTGAGAGTAGATGTGTGTCTTATACTATGAAGGGTGTGTTTTGAGAGTAGAGGGTGTGTCTTATACTATGAAGTGTGTGTTTTGAGAGTAGATGTGTGTCTTATACTATGAAGGGTGTGTTTTAAGAGTAGAGGGTGTGTCTTATACTATGAAGGGTGTGTTTTGAGAGTAGAGGGTGTGTCTTATACTATGAAGGGTGTGTTTTAAGAGTAGAGGGTGTGTCTTATACTATGAAGGGTGTGTTTTGAGAGTAGAGGGTGTGTCTTATACTATGAAAGGTGTGTTTTGAGAGTACAGGGTGTGTCTTATACTATGAAGGGTGTGTTTTGAGAGTAGAGGGTGTGTCTTATACTATGAAGGGTGTATTTTGAGAGTAGATGTGTGTCTTATACTATGAAGGGTGTGTTTTGAGAGTAGAGAGTGTGTCTTATAGTATGAAGGGAGTGTTTTGAGAGTACAGGGTGTGTCTTATACTATGAAGGGTGTGTTTTGAGAGTAGAGGGTGTGTCTTATACTATGAAGGGTGTATTTTGAGAGTAGAGGGTGTGTCTTATACTATGAAGGGTGTGTTTTGAGAGTAGAGGGTGTGTCTTATACTATGAAGGGTGTGTTTTGAGAGTAGAGGGTGTGTCTTATACTATGAAGGGTGTGTTTTGAGAGTAGATGTGTGTCTTATACTATGAAGGGTGTGTTTTGAGAGTAGAGGGTGTGTCTTATACTATGAAGGGTGTGTTTTGAGAGTAGAGGGTGTGTCTTATACTATGAAGGGTGTGTTCTGAGAGTAGATGTGTGTCTTATACTATGGAGTGTTTGAGAGTAGAGAGTGTGTCTTATACTATGAAGGGTGTGTTTTGAGAGTAGATGTGTGTCTTATACTATGAAGGGTGTGTTTTGAGAGTAGAGGGTGTGTCTCATACTATGAAGTGTGTGTTTTGAGAGTAGATGTGTGTCTTATACTATGAAGGGTGTGTTTTAAGAGTAGAGGGTGTGTCTTATACTATGAAGGGTGTGTTTTGAGAGTAGAGGGTGTGTCTTATACTATGAAGGGTGTGTTTTGAGAGTACAGGGTGTGTCTTATACTATGAAGTGTGTGTTTTGAGAGTAGATGTGTGTCTTATACTATGAAGGGTGTGTTTTGAGAGTAGAGGGTGTGTCTTATACTATGAAGGGTGTGTTTTGAGAGTAGAGGGTGTGTCTTATACTATGAAGGGTGTGTTTTGAGAGTAGATGTGTGTCTTATACTATGAAGAGTGTGTTTTGAGAGTAGAGGGTGTGTCTTATACTATGAAGGGTGTGTTTTGAGAGTAGATGTGTGTCTTATACTATGAAGGGTGTGTTTTGAGAGTAGATGTGTGTCTTATACTATGAAGGGTGTGTTTTGAGAGTAGAGGGTGTGTCTTATACTATGAAGGGTGTGTTTTGAGAGTAGATGTGTGTCTTATACTATGAAGGGTGTGTTTTGAGAGTAGATGTGTGTCTTATACTATGAAGGGTGTGTTTTGAGAGTAGAGGGTGTGTCTTATACTATGAAGGGTGTGTTTTGAGAGTAGATGTGTGTCTTATACTATGAAGGGTGTGTTTTGAGAGTAGATGTGTGTCTTATACTATGAAGGGTGTGTTTTGAGAGTAGATGTGTGTCTTATACTATGGAGTGTTATGAGTGTAGGGGGTGTGTCTTATACTATGGAGTGTTATGAGTGTAGGGGGTGTGTCTTATACTATGAAGCGTGTGTTTTGAGTGTAGCGGGTGTGTCTTATACTAGGGAGTGTTATGAGTGTAGGGGTGTGTCTTACACTATGAAGGGTGTGTTTTGAAAGTAGATGTGTGTCTTATACTATGGAGTGTTTGATAGTAGAGGGTGTGTCTTATACTATGGAGTGTTATGAGTGTAGAGGGTGTGTCTTATACTATGGAGTGTTATGAGTGTAGGGGGTGTGTCTTATCCTATGAAGGGAGTATTTTGAGAGTAGATGTGTGTCTTATACTATGGAGTGCTATGAGTGTAGAGGGTGTGTCTTATACTATGGAGTGTTATGAGTGTAGGGGTGTGTCTTATACTATGAAGGGTGTGTTTTGAGAGTAGAGGGTGTGTCTTATACTATGAAAGGTGTGTTTTGAGAGTAGAGGGTGTGTCTTATACTATGAAGGGTGTGTTTTGAGAGTAGAGGGTGTGTCTTATACTATGAAAGGTGTTTTGAGAGTAGAGGGTGTGTCTTATACTATGAAGGGTGTGTTTTGAGAGTAGAGGGTGTGTCTTATACTATGAAGGGTGTGTTTTGAGAGTAGCTGTGTGTCTTATACTATGGAGTGTTTGAGAGTAGAGGGTGTGTCTTATACTATGAAGGGTGTGTTTTGAGAGTATATGTGTGTCTTATACTATGAAGGGTGTGTTTTGAGAGTAGATGTGTGTCTTATACTATGAAGGGTGTGTTTTGAGAGTAGAGGGTGTGTATTATACTATGAAGGGTGTGTTTTGAGGGTAGAGGGTGTGTCTTATACTATGAAGGGTGTATTTTGAGAGTAGAGGGTGTGTTTTGAGAGTAGAGGGTGTGTCTTATACTATGAAGGGTGTGTTTTGAGAGTAGATGTGTGTCTTATACTATGAAGGGTGTATTTTGAGAGTAGATGTGTGTCTTATACTATGAAGGGTGTGTTTTGAGAGTAGATGTGTGTCTTATACTATGAAAGGTGTGTTTTGAGAGTAGAGGGTGTGTCTTATACTATGAAGGGTGTGTTTTGAGAGTAGAGGGTGTGTCTTATACTATGAAAGGTGTGTTTTGAGAGTAGAGGGTGTGTCTTATACTATGAAGGGTGTGTTTTGAGAGTAGAGGGTGTGTCTTATACTATGAAGGGTGTGTTTTGAGAGTAGATGTGTGTCTTATACTATGAAGGGTGTGTTTTGAGAGTAGATGTGTGTCTTATACTATGAAGGGTGTGTTTTGAGAGTAGATGTGTGTCTTATACTATGAAGGGTGTGTTTTGAGAGTAGATGTGTGTCTTATACTATGAAGGGTGTGTTTTGAGAGTAAAGGGTGTGTCTTATACTATGAAGGGTGTGTTTTGAGAGTAGATGTGTGTCTTATACTATGAAGGGTGTGTTTTGAGAGTAGAGGGTGTGTCTTATACTATGAAGGGTGTGTTTTGAGAGTAGATGTGTGTCTTATACTATGGAGTGTTTGAGAGTAGAGGGTGTGTCTTATACTATGAAGGATGTGTTTTGAGAGTAGAGGGTGTGTCTTATACTATGAAGGGTGTGTTTTGAGAGTAGAGGGTGTGTCTTATACTATGAAGGGTGTGTTTTGAGAGTAGAGGTTGTGTCTTATACTATGAAGGGTGTGTTTTGAGAGTAGAGAGTGTGTCTTATACTATGAAGGGTGTGTTTTGAGAGTAGAGGGTGTGTCTTATACTATGAAGGGTGTGTTTTGAGAGTAGATGTGTGTCTTATACTATGAAGGGTGTGTTTTGAGAGTAGAGGGTGTGTCTTATACTATGAAGGGTGTGTTTTGAGAGTAGAGGGTGTGTCTTATACTATGAAGGGTGTGTTCTGAGAGTAGATGTGTGTCTTATACTATGGAGTGTTTGAGAGTAGAGGGTGTGTCTTATACTATGAAGGGTGTGTTTTGAGAGTAGATGTGTGTCTTATACTATGAAGGGTGTGTTTTGAGAGTAGAGGGTGTGTCTTATACTATGAAGTGTGTGTTTTGAGAGTAGATGTGTGTCTTATACTATGAAGGGTGTGTTTTAAGAGTAGAGGGTGTGTCTTATACTATGAAGGGTGTGTTTTGAGAGTAGAGGGTGTGTCTTATACTATGAAGGGTGTGTTTTAAGAGTAGAGGGTGTGTCTTATACTATGAAGGGTGTGTTTTGAGAGTAGAGGGTGTGTCTTATACTATGAAAGGTGTGTTTTGAGAGTACAGGGTGTGTCTTATACTATGAAGGGTGTGTTTTGAGAGTAGATGTGTGTCTTATACTATGAAGGGTGTGTTTTGAGAGTAGAGGGTGTGTCTTATACTATGAAGGGTGTATTTTGAGAGTAGAGGGTGTGTCTTATACTATGAAGGGTGTGTTTTGAGAGTAGAGGGTGTGTCTTATACTATGAAGGGTGTGTTTTGAGAGTAGAGGGTGTGTCTTATACTATGAAGGGTGTGTTTTGAGAGTAGATGTGTGTCTTATACTATGAAGGGTGTGTTTTGAGAGTAGAGGGTGTGTCTTATACTATGAAGGGTGTGTTTTGAGAGTAGAGGGTGTGTCTTATACTATGAAGGGTGTGTTCTGAGAGTAGATGTGTGTCTTATACTATGGAGTGTTTGAGAGTAGAGAGTGTGTCTTATACTATGAAGGGTGTGTTTTGAGAGTAGATGTGTGTCTTATACTATGAAGGGTGTGTTTTGAGAGTAGAGGGTGTGTCTCATACTATGAAGTGTGTGTTTTGAGAGTAGATGTGTGTCTTATACTATGAAGGGTGTGTTTTAAGAGTAGAGGGTGTGTCTTATACTATGAAGGGTGTGTTTTGAGAGTAGAGGGTGTGTCTTATACTATGAAGGGTGTGTTTTGAGAGTACAGGGTGTGTCTTATACTATGAAGTGTGTGTTTTGAGAGTAGATGTGTGTCTTATACTATGAAGGGTGTGTTTTGAGAGTAGAGGGTGTGTCTTATACTATGAAGGGTGTGTTTTGAGAGTAGAGGGTGTGTCTTATACTATGAAGGGTGTGTTTTGAGAGTAGATGTGTGTCTTATACTATGAAGAGTGTGTTTTGAGAGTAGAGGGTGTGTCTTATACTATGAAGGGTGTGTTTTGAGAGTAGATGTGTGTCTTATACTATGAAGGGTGTGTTTTGAGAGTAGATGTGTGTCTTATACTATGAAGGGTGTGTTTTGAGAGTAGAGGGTGTGTCTTATACTATGAAGGGTGTGTTTTGAGAGTAGATGTGTGTCTTATACTATGAAGGGTGTGTTTTGAGAGTAGATGTGTGTCTTATACTATGAAGGGTGTGTTTTGAGAGTAGAGGGTGTGTCTTATACTATGAAGGGTGTGTTTTGAGAGTAGATGTGTGTCTTATACTATGAAGGGTGTGTTTTGAGAGTAGATGTGTGTCTTATACTATGAAGGGTGTGTTTTGAGAGTAGATGTGTGTCTTATACTATGGAGTGTTATGAGTGTAGGGGTGTGTCTTATACTATGGAGTGTTATGAGTGTAGGGGTGTGTCTTATACTATGAAGCGTGTGTTTTGAGTGTAGCGGTGTGTCTTATACTAGGGAGTGTTATGAGTGTAGGGGTGTGTCTTACACTATGAAGGGTGTGTTTTGAAAGTAGATGTGTGTCTTATACTATGGAGTGTTTGATAGTAGAGGGTGTGTCTTATACTATGGAGTGTTATGAGTGTAGAGGGTGTGTCTTATACTATGGAGTGTTATGAGTGTAGGGGGTGTGTCTTATCCTATGAAGGGAGTATTTTGAGAGTAGATGTGTGTCTTATACTATGGAGTGCTATGAGTGTAGAGGGTGTGTCTTATACTATGGAGTGTTATGAGTGTAGGGGTGTGTCTTATACTATGAAGGGTGTGTTTTGAGAGTAGAGGGTGTGTCTTATACTATGAAAGGTGTGTTTTGAGAGTAGAGGGTGTGTCTTATACTATGAAGGGTGTGTTTTGAGAGTAGAGGGTGTGTCTTATACTATGAAAGGTGTTTTGAGAGTAGAGGGTGTGTCTTATACTATGAAGGGTGTGTTTTGAGAGTAGAGGGTGTGTCTTATACTATGAAGGGTGTGTTTTGAGAGTAGCTGTGTGTCTTATACTATGGAGTGTTTGAGAGTAGAGGGTGTGTCTTATACTATGAAGGGTGTGTTTTGAGAGTATATGTGTGTCTTATACTATGAAGGGTGTGTTTTGAGAGTAGATGTGTGTCTTATACTATGAAGGGTGTGTTTTGAGAGTAGAGGGTGTGTATTATACTATGAAGGGTGTGTTTTGAGGGTAGAGGGTGTGTCTTATACTATGAAGGGTGTATTTTGAGAGTAGAGGGTGTGTTTTGAGAGTAGAGGGTGTGTCTTATACTATGAAGGGTGTGTTTTGAGAGTAGATGTGTGTCTTATACTATGAAGGGTGTATTTTGAGAGTAGATGTGTGTCTTATACTATGAAGGGTGTGTTTTGAGAGTAGATGTGTGTCTTATACTATGAAAGGTGTGTTTTGAGAGTAGAGGGTGTGTCTTATACTATGAAGGGTGTGTTTTGAGAGTAGAGGGTGTGTCTTATACTATGAAAGGTGTGTTTTGAGAGTAGAGGGTGTGTCTTATACTATGAAGGGTGTGTTTTGAGAGTAGAGGGTGTGTCTTATACTATGAAGGGTGTGTTTTGAGAGTAGATGTGTGTCTTATACTATGAAGGGTGTGTTTTGAGAGTAGATGTGTGTCTTATACTATGAAGGGTGTGTTTTGAGAGTAGATGTGTGTCTTATACTATGAAGGGTGTGTTTTGAGAGTAGATGTGTGTCTTATACTATGAAGGGTGTGTTTTGAGAGTAAAGGGTGTGTCTTATACTATGAAGGGTGTGTTTTGAGAGTAGATGTGTGTCTTATACTATGAAGGGTGTGTTTTGAGAGTAGAGGGTGTGTCTTATACTATGAAGGGTGTGTTTTGAGAGTAGATCTGTGTCTTATACTATGGAGTGTTATGAGTGTAGGGGGTGTGTCTTATACTATGAAGGGTGTGTTTTGAGAGTAGATGTGTGTCTTATACTATGAAAGGTGTGTTTTGAGAGTAGAGGGTGTGTCTTATACTATGAAGGGTGTGTTTTGAGAGTAGAGGGTGTGTCTTATACTATGAAGGGTGTGTTTTGAGAGTAGATGTGTGTCTTATACTATGAAGGGTGTGTTTTGAGAGTAGATGTGTGTCTTATACTATGAAGGGTGTGTTTTGAGAGTAGATCTGTGTCTTATACTATGGAGTGTTATGAGTGTAGGGGGTGTGTCTTATACTATGAAGGGTGTATTTTGAGAGTAGAGGGTGTGTCTTATACTATGAAGGGTGTGTTTTGAGAGTAGAGGGTGTGTCTTATACTATGAAGGGTGTGTTTTGAGAGTAGATGTGTGTCTTATACTATGAAGGGTGTGTTTTGAGAGTAGAGGGTGTGTCTTATACTATGAAGGGTGTGTTTTGAGAGTAGATGTGTGTCTTATACTATGAAGGGTGTGTTTTGAGAGTAGATGTGTGTCTTATACTATGAAGGGAGTGTTTTGAGAGTAGATCTGTGTCTTATACTATGGAGTGTTATGAGTGTAGGGGGTGTGTCTTATACTATGGAGTGTTATGAGTGTAGGGGGTGTGTCTTATACTATGAAGCGTGTGTCTTATACTAGGGAGTGTTATGAGTGTAGGGGGTGTGTCTTATACTATGGAGTGTTATGAGTGTAGGGGGTGTGTCTTATACTATGAAGCGTGTGTTTTGAGTGTAGCGGGTGTGTCTTATACTAGGGAGTGTTATGAGTGTAGGGGGTGTGTCTTATACTATGGAGTGTTTGAGAGTAGATGTGTGTCTTATACTATGGAGTGTTTGAGAGTAGAGGGTGTGTCTTATACTATGGAGTGTTATGATTGTAGAGGGTGTGTCTTACACTATGAAGGGTGTGTTTTGAGAGTAGAGGGTGTGTCTTATACTATGATGGGTGTATTTTGAGAGTAGAAGGTGTGTTCTAGACTAAGGGCGTGTTTTGAGTGTAGAGGGCGTGCCTAAGACTATGAATGGTATGTTTTGAGCATAGAGGGCGTGTCTTAGACTATGATGGGCATTTTGTGAGTATAGTGGGTGTCTTATACAACAAAGGGTGTGTCTAAGTTTATGAAGGCTGTTTTGAGAGTAGAGGGGGACCCACTTTATATTTGATGGCCTTAATAACTTGGTACTTAATAATTTGATACAATGTACTTATTATGTACACTCATGTTGTTGCATTGTCATTACATTTAAAATACTTGCATTTAGGAACATTTGTAGTAACACTGTTTACTTTACCCCAAAACATAACTCTAATCCTAACCCTACCCATATTTCAAAACCTACCTGTACCTCAACCTCAGTAGCAATAGATATGGGAATTTTGCAGAACAACATCTAGCTGCACAGTAAATACATAGTCTTGTATGTATTAAATGTTAGCACATAGTAGTTAAAGCCACCTAATATAAAGTGTGACTGTAGAGTGTGTTGTGCGTGTAGAGGGCGTTTTTAGAGTAGAAGGTGTGTTTTAAGACTTAGAAGGTCGTGTTTTGAGTGTAGAAAACATGTCTTAGACCATAAAGGCTGTGTTTTAAATGTAGAGATTTATAAAACATTTACAAAAGTATATATTAAAACAAGTGACATTTATTTGATAGCGCAAACTTTTCAAGGAACACATTCATAAAAGAAGTTTGTTATGGTTGAAATGGCAATAACTTGTGTAAATAAAGACAGTATTTGGAGACTTGATGTTGTCACACATTAATGCAACATGTCCATAGTTAGTCTGATGATATGCACCTTTGGTTACACTGCTAGGACAACGGTGTTAACTTCCTTCATACATCCACTAATAATCAACTTGGCACCAGTTGCAAAAGTCATGGCCTAGAAAAGGGAATTTAATAATAATAATAAAAAAAAAGCACAAGCATAATCAGTTTGCAGATGTCACATGGCTAATGCAATGACATTCATACATTTTTAAGTATCCAAAAACTTCTTGGGGCTACTGTATTCAGTTGACATTTTACCAAACATTTTGTCCAATAGGAAACGGAATAAAGGCCCTTCGAAACACAACACTGGTGTTTGAGAGGAGTAAGAATGACTGCAGATGGGAGTTACCCATCCCAGTGCACTTGATTAGATGAAAGTATAGAATATGTACAAGAATTGAGTAACACCCCCCCACATCTACAAAAACACACGTGCACACATCTTTTGTAATAAAGGCAGAATGTGTCAAAACCTCATTGCCCCATCATCCTCTAACCTCAACTGATATTACTGTACCTTGAAGCACAGTCCAGGATGAGCAATACATCATGATGCAGGAAAACACACAACCAGGATAATAACAATTATTAACAGAAACACCTAAAAACAAGCAAATAAAGAACACTGTTCACAGCAAAATGTATATACACATAAAAAATGTGTTGGTTGAGTGTAGGACGGGCCTCCTGCAGGCCAGATCAAGGTAGGATGAGCTCAGAGGTGCTGCTGGATTGAGCTGGACCAATCAGTTCACCTCTTCTTAGGAGCTTGAGCTGTACGAGGTGGAGTGACCGGGCGGCCAGAATTCACCCCCCCGTACTGGTACTTCGTCTTTTTCTCTGATGGCTTGAGGATCTGGATCACACAAAAGGTACAAACACGGACCGAGTTTGTGACATATTAATGCCATGTTAACTATGTGTGGTGGCCATGTCCTGAGTATGAAGGTCGTGCCCTGAATGTGGAGGGTGTGTCTAAGAAAATAAACGGGTATTTTGAGTGTAGAGGGTGTTTCTTATACTATGAAGGGTGTGTTTTGTGTAGTGGGTGTGCCATAGAATATGAAGGGTGTGTTTTTAGAGTAGGAGGTGTGTCTTAGACAACAAAAGGCATGTTTTGAGTGTGGAGGGTGTGTTTTAGAATAAGAAGGGTGTGTCCTGAGGCATAATGATTTGTCTTGTGTATGAATGGTGTGGAGGGCGTATCCTGATTGTATGTTACCTGAAAAGAGCACATGAGGGACTCATCTACACTCATCATGCCACCAGCGTTATCAAACTCTCCACAGTAGTTGGGAGCAGAAAACAGCGTCACAAGCTGTCGTTTAGCAAAGAATTCATACCCATCTTCAACCACCTACCGACAGAGAAGAAAAAACCAGGGCATGAAAATAAGTCACTGCTAGCAATTTCAGCTGTAAATGTAGCTGCAAGCAGCGATGACGGGCCAAGCACAACTGGTCAATTTACCCCTGGTGGCTTTCGGAAAACAATACAAGGTTGACATGCATCGGGCATTTCACATTATTCGAAACAATTTTGAAGCACTTTGGGTAAATATAAGAGGACTTTTTTAAAGTCTTTTTTACGAGCCACACTTCCTGCTGCCTGTTGGTGGCACTATGACCGTGACCCATAATAGCCGTATATATGTGATCAGCCCCATTCCAAACATACAGCTGAATTTTCATCATCCTGTTTCACATTTTTAGCTATAAATGTATTGCTGCGCCATGTCAACACCTTTCAAAATATCAAAAATCCGTTCACAATTTAGCATCTACAGTGTCATGGCATGATGTTGCACAAACTTGGTACCAGTCACATGAATCCCTATAGGAGTATTTAAAATTGACTTTCAAGCTAATGACTATAATTATGAAAGTTGTCCAGCTTGGTTAGAACTATATATGCTAAATACACTAAATATACATATTGGTGTAACGGTTCAAATTTCTCACGGTTCGGTTTGTATCATGGTTTTACATCAAAACAATATTTCTGTTCAGAAAACCATGGTGACAGCAGTCATGGTTACTACAATTTTAGTATAGTAAAACCATGGATCATTTTTGTCAAGGTCCTTTATAAAAACAAATATTTTCTCTAATTACTAAATCAATATTTTCACTTAATACCTGCATTAATATGCTACGTACATCAACATAAAAGTACACTTCAGACTCATCTCAACATATATTCAATATTCTGAAGCTGTACATCACCATAGAAGGAATAACCTTGCTATTAATATGCACACAAGAAGGGATGTTGCACTGTAGTTATTGTCTCTTGTCTGTCTGAATTAGCAATGTTTAAAAGCTGAAGGGATTGTGCAGTTTCGGCTCACCTGCAGCTCTTTCCCTGGGGGATGTCGGCATAAACGATTCATCTTGTAGCAATGTATTACTATAACGACATCTTAATGCCATTTAAAGCACATTATTGAAGCTTGTGATAGATTACAGACGCGAGGGGAAACAGGAAGAACTCGCGTGCACATTTGAAATAAACCCTCACATGTATTACCAGTATACCAGCACTCGTGTCGAGCGATGTCTGCAAACAGTGCCTGTTTTGTAAATGTCTTTTGACCATGGCGGTTGTTATTGACTGCAAAAAGAAAATGTTTCCAGAAAGACGAAAGGCAGGGGGCTTCTCTATCAGCGGCTCGTTTTCTCCACTTGCCATTTTCATCTACACACAACGCTTGCAGAACTGTGATATCATCAAGTGAAACATCTACAGATCCATTCAGGTGCATTTGCAGAGGTTATAACTGTGCCTGTGTGTTTGGTGCTTTGTTATTTTCACCAAACCCTGTGCTCCAGACGCATCATTAAACTTGAGGTGAAATGACCACGGTGCCAGTGCTTCCTGATCCGTGACTGGAGAACTGCATGCTTTGTTTTTTTACAGAGAACCATTACACTCCTAAAATAAATGTATATATATTAGGGTTGCTGGTTTCACGGTATGGAAATTGACGGTTATAATACCATTTACATTTGTTTATCCACTTATTGTACCGAGAAATAAAATGCAACCGGACGGAGAATCTCACCTGCACATCCCCTTTCCTCCACGTCTGCCTGGCAGACTCGTCAACTTGCCCCCCCCCACACACACACACACACACAGTGGATTAAATGTCAGAGAGAACATGAAAACTAACATGCTTTAGTTATATAACATGTTATAGTTACATGATATTTTTACCATGTTTATAATTCTGTTTTCTTTCTTATTTATTCTATTTTGGAAATGTACGGATTCAGAAATACTTTTATTGGATGGGTTAAGTTACTTAATATACACTTGGTATCAGTACAAACAAATGGATTCATTTCAGATTATTTTACTCTGGACAGGGTTTCCCTCTTTCCCCATTATTGTTCTGTCTTGCCCTGGAACCATTAGCAGCTGTGATAAGAAGGGAAGATGATTTTCCATGGGTGGTGGTGGGAGATGTGGCGCATAAGCTTTTGCTTTATGCAGATGATATTTTATTATTTGTCTCTGACCCCATTCAATATTTTTATTTATTTTCTATGTTCTTGGGATACAGTGTTAATTTGTATAAATCCGAAGCTTTGGCTCTGACAGCGTACTGCCCAGTAACGGCTTTTCACCCGTGCGCCTTCCAGTGATCCAAACAGGGCATTAAGTATTTGTGCATCTTGTTCTGAGAACATTTGTGTAATTTAGTCAGAGTTCATTTTGACCCTTTAATAAACAGGTTTTTGAGTGATGTGGGCAGGTGGGCTTCATTACAGTTATCTATGATTGGGAAGGTTAATGTTATTAAAATGAATTGTATTCCAAAATTCAACTACCTGTACAGTCTCTCTCTGTAGATGTCCCCCTCTGTTATTTCAAGCAATTTGATAGCATAGGAAAATCCTTCATTTGGAATGGGAAGCGTCCCAGATTACATTTCAATAAGTTACATAAGCCGATTGAGAAAGGTGGGCTAGGCCTACCTGAGATTTTTATTATTATGCATTCTGTCTCAGACATTTGGCTCACTGGTCAATGATTTAAACTTGGTATTGAAGAAAGGAGTGTGGGCTAGGTTTCTAAAGAACGTCAAGTCTATATCAAGAAATGCAAGGGTGTGTCTTATGCAATTCAAGATTGTTTAGGCTTGGTCTTAAAGACACACCCACATGCTGATGATGCCAATCAGAAGATGGAGACACAACCCATGTCTTTTGGGGTGTGTTAAGATCCAAGAGTTTTGTGTGTGTGATGTTTTGGGCACTCAAATTTTACTTTGGCACCGACATTGTATTTTGGGTGATGGGGTGGTTGTAAATTTGGGGGCAAACATATAACAATCTGGTTCTGACCAGTATTATGATTGACAGACAAATTATTTAAGGGGCTGGAAGTCAGACAGAGCCCATCATTTCCGGAGTGGTGTGCAGAAATGAGGAGGGTGGCAGTTTTTGAGGAGGTGGCAAGCAGAAGGCTGGGGTTAGGGGACTTGTTTGTAAGAAAATGAGGTCATTATTTAGCATTTTTGGGGGACTTTCGGGAAGGGATGGGGACAGAGAAGTCTACTATTATTACTACTATTATTAGTAATAATACTAAAATTGTTATTTATGTTTATAATATACTTCATTTTTAGTTTTGTGTGTGTGTGTGTGTGTGTGTATCATCTTATGTGACCACAGGGGTGTTTGTTGCGGATTAGGGTGGGGTTTATGATTGGAGAGGGATATTAGTGAGGGCTACATTTTAAATGTGTATGTGTTGTGTGTGTTTTTCTTTTTTTTATATCCAAATTTTTTTATTACAAAAAGATTAACAATAGGGCCTCTGCACTTTCATCTCTTGAGCCCTAAAAATCACATATTTTGACATCCGAAATATCAACTTTCCTCTGTACAGAAGGTTTCTTCAAACATTACAGATGTTACCTGGTGAGCGCGACAGATGAGGTCCAGATCATGGCGGTTAAGAAATTTGCTGACCACATCAGCTCCAAAAGTGAAGGAAACGCCCCTGTCATTCTCACCCCAGCCCTGAACATCTTTATCTGGGTCTGACCACAGCAGATCACACAGCAGGCCTGAAAACACAGAAGATATGAGCTGCTCAATAAATGACTTTTAAGTATCAATCATACAGTGAAAGTGACATAAAAAAAATTGAACAAAAAAGACAAGATCATTCAATAAATGCAATTAACTCATTTACAATGCCAAAATGTAATGATCATTATTCATAAAAGAACTAAATTCCCAAAAAAGGATCGAGTTGATTGAACTCACCCGTGTCAGGTACATCAGTGGGCCTCATGATGCGACGGATCTGCTCCATGGACTGCAGGTCTGGAGAGAGGCCTACGGGAAGAGCAGAGCACCAATGACAAAGAAAGGCTCTTCTCCATAAGTGTATGTTGCAAACATTTTAAGAGAAACATACTTCAAGTCAATCAAACATTCTATTGAACATTCTTGAATCTCCAAATAATGACAGAAAAACACACCTCCATGACAGCAAAAGATCTTCTCATCTATGATGGCAGCGATGGGCAGACAGTTGAAGCAGTCAGTAAAAGTCTTCCATAGTTTAATGTTAAACCTACGTTTGCCTGAAAACCACAAACACAGATGTGACTGTAGCAGACCAGAACAGCAAAATGGGTCTGAGGCAGCATTCATGCCCATAACACAAATGATGTCTAGCGCTCAACATTTGCATACATTTAAATATCCTTGACCGCAAAGAGTTAATATCCAAATCTAAAGTAACCCCATAACACCAGGACTTTGTGGATGAGAGCACAAAATGGCCATACCAAAAGAGATTTCTGTAATAATTGAATAATTGTATTTTTTGTTTAATTTATTTATTCTGGTTGTTTTTAAGATGTTTCAAGTGTGAACAGCCTTTCTTGAGAAGCATTTCTATTGGCAGTAGAGCATTTGCCCAGAAGATTCACTAACTTGTTTTAAACATATGTTAATCATATCACAGTTCAAATTGCAACAACGTTTTGTAAGATTATCACAAATAGATTTTTTTTGTCCAAATTGTTCAATTATCACGAGCAGAGAGTGACTTACACTCATCATAAAAGCCATAGATGCGATTAATGGAGGCACACTCGTGGTTGCCGCGGAGCAGAAAGAAGTTCTCAGGGTATTTGATCTTGTACGCCAGCAGCAGGCAGATGGTCTCCAGCGACTGCTTCCCGCGGTCCACATAGTCTCCCAGGAACAAGTAGTTGGCTTCCGGCGGGAAACCTCCATACTCGAAGAGCCGCAGCAGGTCTGTGTACTGGCCGTGGATATCACCTTGAGTACAAGTTCAAAAAGACACCAAATCAATAAAGAAATCTGTGGACGCACACTTTGGATACATGCAGTGGAGGTCAGTGATAATATAAATGAAAACATTTTCTGCAAAGTAAAAGTTCACCCATAAACTATAATTCTCTCATTTATTCACTTTTATGCCGTCTCGTTTGGCTTTCTGTCTTCTGCGGAACACAAACAAAGACGTTTTGTAGATGTTAAATGTGTTTATATCCATGTAATGCAAGTCAATGGGGTGTGTGGGAGTGTGGGGGCACTTTCATGCTCCAAAAAGCACATAAAGGTAATCCCTAGCAATGGTTTAATCCATGTCATGATGCGTGTACAGCAATCTGCCCATGCATTTAAATCATGTTCATGCAGAGAAGACTGCAGATGGTAAGATTTATTGTGAACTGTTCTCACCCAAAACCGATCTAATCCCATCAGAAGACATGAATTAAACCACTGGAGTCACATGGATTCATTTTATGATGCCTTGATGTCTTTATTGGAGCATGAAAATGTCGGACCCCATTGACTTGCATTATATGGATATAAACACCACATATTGCCATCAACATTTCTTTGTGTTCTGCAGAAGAAATAAAGTCGTCATGAGTTTGAGACGACATTAAGGTGAAATAATGATGACAGAATTGACATGTTTAGGTGAACTATTCCTTTAAGTGAAATTAAAAAAACCTAACATAACTGGAAATTAAAAGAAAGAAAAACGGGAAAGAATTTATGTTGATATTATGAACAACATTGGTAACACAGTACAATAAGGCTCTATTTTACTTAATTATTTGTTATATGAATAAGAAAAATAATACTTCTACAGAATTTATTAATCTCAGTAATCTCACAATGTACTAATACATTTTACGCAACATGAAGTAACAATAAACAATTGTGTTTTTATTATTAATAAATGCAGTAAAAATATTGTTCATTGTTAGTTTATGATACCAATGCATGAATTGATTTAAACAAACATACCATTAGCATTGAAATATATTGAAATGATATCAGAGAACACATTCATTTTGTGCAGTCCAACAACTAAATATACAAAACACTAAAACTAAACAAACACTACAAAACTATTTCATCCAAACTCAAACTAATAGTCACGAAGTGAAAATAAACCAAATAAAAAGTACATTTCAAATAAATAACCATAATAATTATACTATAAAACTATTATATTGAGAGGTTTTACTTAGGGGGTCATACATTTTACAAAAGACAACTTTGTTAAAACTAAGATACAAAAACGGTAAAAGATGAATCCATAAACCTACATAAATAATGCCAACGGGGTGATCAGAAACTTGACCCGCACAGTCACAAGAGTAAAAGTGTGTGAAATCTTGTGTTATAAATGAGCGACTGAGGTTTATCTTTCACAAACTACTGTATATTGCATCTGAATACAGCAAAGACAACAGAAACATGAGTGTGTTTCTGACCGCAGATCTTCAGAGGAGCCTCCAGCTCCAGGAGGATGGGTTGACTGAGGAAGATCTCACGAGACTTGATGCACAGTCCTCGGACCTCCGCCTCCGTCATCTGCACGATCTTCCCTGGACGACATCCTCGCACTGAACAGACACACACACTTCAGCACTGCTGTAACACACATACATTTAGTTCTTCATGTAAAGATCGTTCTCATAAATCAATCAATTAGTGGGATCAAAACAAATATATTAAAGAAAGTTCAGGATGCGTGACCAGCCGTCCAACAACCACTAGTCTGGTAGTGAAGTCGACTAGTTACAGACATTTAGAAAAAACTTTATTATTTGACAGTAAAACGTCTCAAAGTTATTTTGAATGATATTTAACTTTAGTGTATAGTTTTGTTCGGTGAACAACTGCAACGGGAACACTTACAGTGTTGTTGAAACCATGCTGCTTTTAATTCAATTACCTGCACAAGTTTTATACTGCTCAATGAGTTCTATGAAATCTGATTGATTTATTTTCCAAATTCTGTTTAATTTGTTGCAAATTAGATGATCTAATCAAATGTAATTATTATAGATATATTATTATTATTAATACTACACTGAATATTTCATGATCTAATCATGTGCGCTTCAAGGTTAAAAAATTTAACTTTATAACATTTATTGATTTAATTATTCAATAATTTATAAAAAAAAAAAAATTATGTATTTAATGGTTTAAATATTACATTTTGAATGTAAATGTGTCCAGTGTCTGATAGAAACACAGATCACAGCTTGGCGATATATCTGTATTTCATCCTTAATTAAAGTTCAATTAACAGTAGCGTGACATGTAAATAAGGACAAACTCTAAAACTGTCATTCTCTGTGCAGTGAGAGCCGCTTCAATCAGTCGCGGAAGAGAACCAATCTGAGGGAGAGTCGAGACCGGGTGAGATTTAAAGTTCCGCCGGCTGATGCGCACGCTAACACGGAAACGCACATCTCTCACCCCCGCTGTCTGCGGCTAGCAACGCGTTTAATCATTGATGAGATCATCATGATAAGATAAATCTTATGTGAAAAATAACACTAAAATGACAACAACAATAAAATGTGTGAGTATATATATATATATATATATATATATATATATACACATACTCACACACAAAGTATCTCACAAAAGTAAGTACACCCCTCACATTTTTGTAACTATTTGATTATATCTTTTCATGGGACAACACTGAAGAAATGACACTTTGCTACTGTAAAGTAGTGAGTGTACAGCTTGTATAACGGTGTCAATTTGCTGCCCCCTCAAAATAACTCAACACACAGCCATTAATGTCTAAACTGCTGGCAACAAAAGTGACTACACCCCTAAGTGAAAATGTCCAAATTGGGCCCAATTAGCCATTTTCCCTCTCCTGTGTCATGTGATTCATTAGCGTTACAAGGTCTCAGGTGTAAATGGGGGCATGGCTGTCGTCCCAGAAGGAAGCCTCTTCTAAAGATGATGCACAAGAAAGCCCGCAAACAGCTTGCTGAAGACAAGCAGACTAAGGACATGGATTACTGGAACCATGTCCTGTGGTCTGATGAGACCAAGATAAACTTATTTGGTTCAGATGGTTTCAAGCGTGTGAGGCGGAAACCAGGTGAGGAGTACAAAGACCAGTGTGTCTTGCCTACAGTTAAGCATGGTGGTGGGAGTGTCATGGTCTAGGGCTGCATGAGTGCTGCTGGCAATGGGGAGCTACAGTTCTTTGAGGGAACCATGAATGCCAACATGTACTGTGACATACTGAAGCAGAGCATGATCCCCTCCCTTCGGAGACTGGGCCGCAGGGCAGTATTCCAGCATGATAACGACCCCAGACACACCTCCAAGATGACCACTGCCTTGCCAAAGAAGCTGAGGGTGAAGGTGATGGACTGGCCAAGCATGTCTCCAGACCTAAACCCTAAGTGAGGATCTGTGGGGCATCCTCAAATGGAAGGTGGAGGAGCGCAAGGTCTCTAACATCCACCAGCTCTGTTATGTCATCATAGAGGGGTGGAAGAGGACTCCAGTGGCAACCTGTGAAGCTCTGGTGAACTCCATGCCCAAGAGGGTTAAAGCAGTGCTGGACAATAATGGTGGCCACACAAAATTGACACTTTGGGACCAATTTGGACATTTTCACTTAGGGGTGTACTCACTTTTGTTGCCAGCGGTTTAGACATTAATGGCTATGTGTTGCGTTATTTTGAGGGGACATCAAATGTACACTGTTATACAAGCTGTACACTCACTACTTTACATTGTAGCAAAGTGTCATTTCTTCAGTGTTGTCACATGAAAAGATATAATCAAATATTTACAAAGATGTGAGGGGTGTACTCACTTTTGTGAAACACTGTATATTGGTTTCGAATAGACAAGATTGGCAAATGCTTATCAATAATACTCTTGCTATGGCTAAAATGTTTACAGTGTTCAGTGGCTAAAATGTCAATATGACTAAATGTTACTAAAATATGACTAAAATGTCAACAGTTTTCATTGACTAAAACTACATTCAAATGCCCTGAGTTTTGTCAATTAAAACTTGACAAAAAAAAAAAAAATAGGATAAGGTTGACTAAATATGATGATAACTAAAAGGACATTTGACAAAGGACTAAGACTAAATTAAAAAACAGCTGTCAAAAATAACACTATTATTCAGTTGCCAGGTCATTAGGAGTGTAATGCAAAGCCAACGTTTACTTGTTCTTAATGTCACTTTTTTGATCAGTATGTTACCAACTCCGCCTCATTTTGAGCCAGGAAAAACCCTGTAGTGTATGAGTGGACAGCATCACACATTCATTTTGAAGTGTGCAGTACATGCACACTGTATATTTATTTAGTTAAATCACAGCCTTCTGTGGTTTAATAAGCACACTAGGACATATCAAGGTTTTAAATGTGTGTGTATAATATATTATATATATATATTAGTGGTATAACAGTTTAAATTTTGTCATGACGTTCCATGAGCACCTACGGCACTTGGCCTGCGGCAGAAACACAGCAGTGCTGATGTAGGGCCATGTCGCACTCTTGATCATGTGATATTGCTTAAATATATTTCCATTCATACATTCATTTTATTCTGCATTATATAGTTAACTTAAATTTTATGACTGGATTCTGCAACTCCATCCATGTTTTCCACATCATGTAAATCATTGGGCCCTAAATGGGATTAAGCACCAAACACACTGTTTCCCCCTCGTTTTAATTTTTATTTTCCATTTGAGAATATTATCCATAGATATTATATAGAGACTAGATGCCCTATTGGCCGCTGCGCACTAAGAAATACGGCCGCCATCTTAAACCGGTCGCACTCCTAGTTTCGTTGCGCGGCAGCAGTTAAGATGCCAGAGCACTGTGGAGAATTTTCCTGTTCTAATCGGCGGACCATCGGGATTACTTTTCACAAGTAAGTTTTAACATTACCGTACTATTGGTTGTATTTTGTGAATAGAATATTACCAGATAATTGAGAAGGAGCAAGGATCTTTGATATTACTGTACTGAAATCGTAGCCAGCTAACGTTAGCTAGGTGTGTGTGTGAGTGTGTGAGAGAGTGTGTGTGTGTGTGAGTGAGAGTGTGTGAGAGAGTGAGAGTGTGTGTGAGAGAGAGAGAAAGAGAGAGAGTGTGTGTCACAAATCATTATAAATAGTTTCTTCAACTTACTAAAATATCTTACTTTACTGCAACTATCTGTTTCTGATTCTTTGTCATATTTATAGTGTGTGATTTATAAAAAACCTTATATCTTACATCACATATTTTGATTTTGGACGTCTGGTCACTTTATATCTTATACAGGGATGTAGTGGAGGCTAAACGCACGTAAACGCCGTTTACGCACCTCCCAAAATTCGGAAATAGCGTTTACCCACCTCCAAAGTGGGTTTATCCACCTCTAAATAGATAATTTAAAATGGCTTAGGAACTAAGCTTATGTCGTTTTAGTTTCATATTGTTCATTATTAGTTTCATAGGTTGTTAAACCTAAGACGAAGTCTTTCATAATGCGCTGCTGCCAGTGTTTCCCATGCGCGTGCATCGATATTGACTCCTACCAGCTATATACAGCGTGCTGACCTCAAAAATCCAGCTGTATTCTAACAATAACTTAGCTCTCCTTATTAGCTAGGCTCCTTGCATGCTGGCTAATAAGTAATAACTGACAGTGCTGTGTTGGACAGATTTATGCAGCGGTGTTCCATGACGGACAGAGAGCGCGAGAGGTACGGGAGAGAGAGAGAGAGGTAGCCCAGTGCTGCGCGAATGCGCTACGGCTCTCTGCAATCAAATACGATTTTAAATAGGCTTAGTAAAAAATAAATCGAAAATCAATGTGTGGCGGTCAGCGTTGATATTGTGGCGGGCCGCCACAAATAAATGAACATATGGGAAACCCTGGCTGCATTACTGTCAGTGTTGACCAATCAGCAGGAAGCAGCAGACTGCATCAAGATTCATCCGTCACTCACGAGCCCAAACGATTAAAATTAAAATATGTGGCACCAGATTCATTCTTCTGTCATTAATCTGCACTATTTTACTATCTAAACTATTTTGATAATCAATTAGTCGGGTTGAGTCATTTTTTAAGACAAAAGTAAAAACTTCTTTGATTCCAGCTTGTTAAATGTGAATATGTTCTAGTGTCTTCTCTCCTCTGTGACAGTAAACTGAATGTCTTTCAGTTGTGGACAAAACGAGACATTTGAGGACGTCATCCTCCTGGGCTTTTGGGAAACACTGATCCACATTGTTCTGACATATTATAGACCAAACAACTAATTGATTAATCGAGAAAATATTCAACAGCTTAATGGACTATGAAAATAATCCCAAATCCCTAATCATTATGTACAAGTGCATTGCATTGGAAGCCCTGGATATAAGCCTCCCTCTCTATCTCTCTTAAATATTTTTGTTCTCTCTGTTTTGTCATTTAGTAAACTTTATAGATTTCAACCAAATTATTCCTTCTTGGGTCTCTTTAACAAGAACTTAGATTAATGTATGAATTGAATAGTGATTGTGTGACCTATGATGAGGGAACAACCAGTGATACCCTTGGTAGTACCATCAAATGATAGCCTATAGCGATGTCATCAGCACACACATACACCGGTAGGCAGTGGCCCACCTTACCGGGTGACCACGTCGTGGTCCACCAGAATTTATAGTTTACCCACCTCTTTTTTTACCACTACACCTCTGATCTTATATATCAGACTATTATATTACTGTTAAGCCTACTATGAATATTAAAATACGCCGAACCATGTGTCCTGTATCATAGCTACATGAATGACCTTTGCAGCAAAAAAACTCCGTGTGAAAATCAGTTCGGTATTCAGTGAGGTATGATTAATTAAATGCGCTGACTGTTCATTGCACCTGCCATACAGATTACACTGAGTGGAGCAGGTGACCGGTCTAAGATGGCGGCGCTGCGGCTCGTCCGCGCCAGTAGGCAGAAGGGGTCGATAGGGCGTCTATCTATATGATGTCTACCAGACTCAGGGCCGGCGCTACCTATAGGCGAACTAGGCTGTTGCCTAGGGCCTCGGCCTTGGAGGCAGGGCCTCCAAAACATACACATGCTTATCCACCAATCAAGAGCAGCAAAATACTATGCTGTTTGTCCATTGGATATAACAATTGTCATTCACCTGTAGTTAAACCAATTAATATCACCGTTTACATGCGAGTCACTCCCAACCTCTGAATTTATGAATGAAGAGATTGTAGAGGAATAAAATCCAACTTTTCTGCAAATTTATCTGATGGCGCCGAAACGAACTCATCCTTCAGGGGCTGTTAAGCGCAAGGCTAAGCAGGCACGCAAAGAAAGTGCAGCTCGTGATTCAGGTATCATCTATTTTTGAGTGATTGTAATGTATTGTAAAAAATAAACTGATTCTAACGATCAGCGTCATTTTGAGATGGATCATTTGACGGTTATTTCCAGTTCAAAAGAGCGCGAGCACCGTTGATGGACTGAATTCGCTTCTGACACTTTGAATCCGAGCGTATGTAGCTACAATCGATTTCCAGCCCTAGTCAGGAGCTGACTCGCAAAACACTACAGAAAAAGTCAAGTTTGTCAGTCAAAGAGCAAACGCACTATACTAAAGCATTGTTTATTATGTTTTAAAACAGTCTGTATATCTTCTAAAACGCAGATGTTTAGCCTACATTAACTGCTCTAGTCTATCATAATAGACTATAGACCATAATAGACTTCATTTCTTTCGTTTTCCAATCATAAATACTGTTGCAATATTTATTGAAAATAAGTATGCAATCTTAAGCATATGAATAAGCACACAATTACAGTTGACGAAATGAACTTGTCTTTTCACTTCCACTAGCAGCTGATTTGTGTATCATAAGGTATTTCTCTACAATACATACCTAATATGACTATATTTAATCTATCAAAAACAAAACTGTTCATTATCCCAAATAGTGGGTTAGTGTGTTACCATAAATAAATTACTGAACAAATTACTGCAAAAACTTCCTGACTGCTAAAAAAAAAAAAGAAGACTTTTCAGATGATTTTTTTTTTTGTTTACCTTAATTAAAGTTACATTAATATGCACATTTAAGTAAAAATATAAAAATACTGATAACAGGTTTTGTATAAATAAAATGGTTAGGAATCATATTTGTTTTCAAGTCTTTTTATTAAATGATGTTTTATTAACAAAGTTCGGGAGGAGCACATTCAGATAATCAAGGAGATAAGAGGTATATATACTGCAGACTTACCTCTGTTCATTGACAGTTTATCAGCATCCCTCCACCTCATCTCCTCACTTTGATTTTTAATAATCTCTTATTGGATGTAAACAACACAATCCAAAATACAATGCAATCCAATGTAATACTGTGTAAATCTGGCCAAAATTCAGAGCCTGGAGCCCTCCCCTGGACAGCATGCCAAATACGCATAATCTTTACTCTATTTAATTTGATGTAAGTGTGAACTCGTGAATTCTGAAAGGTTGAGGGGAGGAGGGCATGGCGGGGGGCCTCCAACATACATTTTGCCTAGGGCCTCCAAATGTCTAGAACCGGCCCTGACCAGACTCAATCTTTTTTCATTATTGTAGTTTTAATTTATGCATTTTAGTTTACACCGAATGCTTGTTTTTAACAGACAGAAATGTTCTTAGCTTTAATATACTGTAACACTGTCCTGATAGGTTTATATGTATCCCTCCAGTGGATGAAGAAAATAACATCAATGTAAAAAGCTGGTGACTTTAAAATTTGAGTTTAGGAAATATTATAGAACTGAAGAAATGTTTACACACAAAATCCGTTTATTTAGCGCACTGAGGAGCCACCTCCATTGACTTCCATTCAAACAGTAACACAGCAGATGTGTGCGGGATCTAGATATTGTTTATTTTGGATCAAAGGCTCAACACGTTTGCAAAACTCAACATTTAATCACAGAATTCTGCTTGAACACAACAAGTCTGTACATAAACCTATAGTGTGCTGCCTACATAGTTTCTGGTCGCCTAAAATACCGCCCACACCTGTGATGATCACAAATACAATCTAGGACAGAAGTTTACTAGGTTTTGTGACACAGTAATCAAACACAGGGCTGAAATGATGAATTATTACTGTTTAAGATCTATTTCACCAAACTGAAGATCATCATCATCATCATCATCATCAGTCATCTGACACACATGCTGTAAAATCTCTCAGATAAGCCGTTTAATTGGGTGAATTTAAAACTATAATTGCGTTAATGTGCGCATAAATATGTAAACACAGATCGAACCACTCATAACACACCGGCCCAAAATTTCCATTTTAATGAACTAGAAAGGCAAGAAAAGGCCAAAGCATGAAAAATAAAAGGTGACATGCTTGTGATAACACAGACAGACAGTAACAGAAAGCGATAGACAGAGAAAATAAACAACAGGCCCAATAACACAACCTGTTTGATTTACAGAGTGATATTAAACCTCATCGGTATAATACTGAAACAGCGAGCGACAGAGAAACTCTCTGATCTCTATTCATGAAACGTGTACTGATATGAAACTCATTTACCTTCCAGCAGTCTGGAGATGATGCTGTCGACGTTCAACTCCCCCTCAGCCATTCTTCTTCTTCTTCCTCGTTTTTCATGGCAGATCGCAACAAAACTCGTGCATTACTGCCACCCTCTGTGAGCCAGAGACTAACACTTCCTCCAGCTCAACACGAGTCACCGCTCTTGCAGCGCTGCGTTCAGCTCCAGAGGAGGGGGAAAGGAAATAAGTACAAATGTAGCCTATATACATTCATACCCACACAATCCTATACTTTGACTAGGGGTTAAATACTCTCACATCCTATTTAACTATATCATGCCAATTAGGACTGAACACTCCAGAAACACTGCTGTTATTATATTCCCTCTTATCAGATTTAAAATATTTTTTTAATTAAATATCTTGTTCCCCATTTCTCCTCATGTCCTTTTCTAGAATTACTCTTTACTCTGTATTTAATCTTCCACAATGCATGACATGTTCTACTGTTTCACTGATTCCACTCCAGTCACAAAGCCCTGTTGGATGTTTGGAGATGAATTGCATTGTCTTATTTAGCCCTATGCCCCTGTATCAGTCTTGATAAAATGTTTTCCTCTCTTCCATTTCTGCCAGAATATCCTTTCCCCACATTTGGCTGTATTGAATACAAATGTCTTCCTTTAGTTTCAGTATCCCAATACCGCCATCTTTAAAACATTTCCATTTTTAATTTTATTTATTTTATTTGATTTCTGATCTACTATATGATATCCATATCCACTTTTGTATCCTGTATTGCTTGTTTTGCCAGCTTATCTGCTACCTCATTCCCTTTCACACCCACATGTGCTGGAACCCACAGACACTGTACCCTCACCCTGATTTGTGGCAACAAATATAATTCCTGGAGAATATCCATTACTAAATCTTGTTTTTTGTCAGACTGTTGGGCATCGATACTTGGAGAGCTGCACTAGAATACTACTACATCCTTTACACCTGTTTCACACACAACTGCCATCATTTCCCCCATGAACACTGATAGCTTATCTAATATCCTTAACTTCCTTGAAATTTGCAATTTTGGTATAACAAATGCTATACCTACTGCCGTGGCCAAAAGTATTGGCAGTGACATAAATTTTGTGTTTTGCAAAGTTTGCTGCTTCAGCATTTGTAGATTATTATTTAACATGTTTCTATGGTATACTGGAAAACAATTATAAGTGTTTCATAACTTTTAAAGGCTTTTATTGGCAAAAACACTCAATAAAAAGAGTCAATATTTACAGTGTGACCCTTGTTCTTCATAACCTCTGCAATTCACTCTGGCATGCTGGATATCAGCTTCTGGGCCAAATCCTGACTGATGGCGATCCATTCTTGCCTTATAAGTACTCGGATTTGATCACAATATCTGGGCTTCTGTTTGTCCACTCGCCTTTTGTGGATTGACCACAGGTTCTCTATGGGATTAAGATCCGGGGAGTTGCCTGGCCACGGATCTAAAATTTCAATGTAATGCTGCGTTCACACCGGACGCGAATAGCGCGTCAGGCGCGAGTGATTTCAATGTTAAGTCAATGCAAAGACGCGTTACGCGCGTAAAAAATTCCTGCGGCGCGAATGAGGCGTAGAGCGCGGCGCGGTAGACGCGAATACGCCTCATTCGCGCGTCAAGTTCGCGCGAATGGCGCGAATTGAGCGTCTGGCGCGTTACGCGCGTTACGCGCGAATGGTGCATTTTGTGCATTCACGCGTTTGACGCGAATTCGCATCTGCCGCCCGAGTTGAAAAATCTGAACTTTGGCGTCAATTCGCGCCGCGTTAACCAATCAGGAGCCTAGCTGCCTGCTGTCACTCAGGAGGTAAAGTGACGTAAACTTTCATTATTATTGTTATGTGAAGACAACCAACATTAGTGTCTGGACAGTGCTGAATAAGGAGAAAAACACAGGACAGGTTAATTACTTTTGAAGGCTGGCTCCATTTATCATCAAAACAAAAATAAATAAATAATTTAACCTGATATACTACCATGGAAAACCTGACATTTTTAAAAAGTCTCAACTTAATAAATGTGCATGTTGTGGACCTGACATCCTGGAACTGGGGCTGACAACCTGGGAAAAAAAATACAAAATATAATAATAATGGACTATTTTTAGATAGTTTAGCTCTTTATAGGTTTGTGGGTGGCTCTTAAAAGAGCCGTTGTGGGGAAGTCATGAGGAGGACTTCAAACGCTACTCCGTCGGCTGCCATGGTACTGCTCCCTCCGCTGAGAAGTGTGCCATGAAGACATCCCTCACCCGGAGTGCCTCTCTGGTGGAGTTGTTGGCCGCAACCCGACCCAGACCTGGCAGTGGCTCCTCTCCAGCATGTCCCGCCCTTCGCTGGTGGACCCAAGTACGGCGACGACGACCCATACGCCGCTGTTCTGCTCTCCAGAGCAAATAAAGAGCGGTGACTCTCTCCACGAATGTTCGATCAACATCAGCCATCTTGTAAAAAGATGGCCGTCATCGGATTTCGCCTCCGACGCACGTCACGCGCGTAAATTTTGCTTCAAACTTTTGTTTTTTACGCGCGTCAATTTCGCTCTTGACGCGCGAATGGATTCAAAGTGGTCAAGCGTATAACTAGACGCGGTAGGCGCGAATTTGACGCACTATTCGCGTCCGGTGTGAACGTAGCATAATGATCTCCGAGCCACTTCATTATCACTCTTGCCTTGTGACATGGTGCTCCATCATGATGGAAAAGGAACAGATCATCACCAAATTGCTCCTGGATCGTTGGGAGAAGTTGCTCTTACAGGAAGTTTTGATACCATTCTTTATTCATGGAAGTGTTTTTGGGCAGAATTGTGAGAGAGCCCACTCCCTTGGATGAAAAGCATCCCAACACATGGATGGTCTCAGGATGCGTCACTGTTGGCACGACACAGGACTCATGGTAGCGTTCACCTTTTCTTCTCTGGACTATCGATTTTCCAGATGTCCCAAACAGTCGGAAGGAGGCTTCAGAGAAAAAACTTTGCACCAGTCTTCTGCTGTCCAATCCTTGTACTTCCTACAGAATTTCAATCTCTCCTTGATGTTTTTCTTTGAGAGAAGTGGCTTCTTTGCTGGCCTTCTTGACACCAGGCCATTGTCCAAAAGTCCTCGCCTCACTGTGCGTGCAGATGCACTCACACAGACCTGCTGCCAATATTGAGCAAGTCTCTGCACTGGTGGTGACATGATTCCGTAGCTGACTCCTCAGTAGGAGATGGTTTTGGCGCTTGCTGGACACTCTGGGATGTCCTGAAGCCTTCTTCACTGCAGTTGAACCTCTCTCCTTGAAGTTCTTGTTGATCCGGTAAATGGTTCTTTCAGATGCAATATTCTTTGCAGCAATTTCCTTGCATGTGAGGCCATTTTGATGCAAGGTGATGATGGCTGCACGTCTTTCTTTAGAGGTAACATTGCTAACAAGAACACAATGATTGGAAGCACTTCTTCTCTCTTTTATAGCAATCAGTCTGCTCTTTATTATCCCATCAGAATGATAGAGTGATTTCCTTCTCACTAGTACTCGTTCACACTTTCCCAAGTGCTGCTGATCTGATTAGTGAAATTATGTTAGCTGGTCATTTTGTGCCTGGGCCAAAAAACAGTGAAATTTGGGTTTTTGTGATAAAGTAAATTATTTTTGGAAAATTAAGCTTTTTGCAATTATTTAAAATGCATCTGTTCACTCTGCACAATAATCTAGAAACAATATGAATCAACACCACAACAACTGAAGCTGAAAAATTTGCAAAACACAACATTTATGTTACTGCCAATACATTTGGCCACAGCTGTACTTGTAAACTACTTGGATTCTTTAATATTTTTCTTCTTCTTTGGATTTATTGGCGGTTGGCAAACCATCATAGGTGCATTTCCGCCACCTACTGGGATGGAGTGTGAGGCATTGATGAAGAAGGGAATAAAAAGTTGGAAAAGAGAAGGGGGGAAAACCCTATCTGAAATCTAATTATTTCATCTGAATATCATATTATTTCCCAAGGACTTGAGGTTACATTCCTCTAATCAGACCTGTTATCTTTAGGTAATCTAATACAGCCCTCACTTTTGAATTGTTATTCAATAAGTTCTGTAATGATAAAACATTTATCACTTTGGAATGGCTTTAACATTTTCTCTAAGCTGAGATCTTTCTTTGTAATAACCTATGCATTCTAATAGAGCATGTTCAACAGTTTCCGGTAATCAACAATTATTGCACAGGCTATTGTTATGCTTTCCTTTCTTAAAGCTACTCTATGTAATTTACATAGATACAGTACATCTTATCAGAGCGAATGGACAAATAAATAACAAAAGAAAGGAAAAGACGGATATCTGAAAACATGTCATCTGAACAGATAAGTGCCATATCTTTTGCTGTTTTTTTTTTTCTCCAATTTACATATTCCTTTATTTAAATCACAATGAATTAAACAGTGCACAATATTAAAAACAAAAACATGTATTTTAACATGACCTCGGATAACAACCACCCATCGCTGTCACTGTCTGCCTAATTTACATCCACAATAAACTTGTATTCTTGGTCGCAGTCCATGTATGCATCGCTCATGAAGTACAGTGTGTAGTTGTGCACACCCACAACAGGTGCCACAAAGTCGAGTTTCACCATGGCCTTCTGTTGAAGAGTCAGCCTCTTGATTAAGATGAGGCTGTTCGATTTGGGGTCTCCAATAACCACCCACCAGCCTTCTTCATGTTTCTGAGGAAATAGTGGTGCAATAACAGGGCCGGTAACTTCCTCTTCTCTTTCCAACTGCACTTGGATGACCACAGGACTGCCACTTTTGATGTCCTCTTTGTCAGCCACTTTGTATGAGAGCTCAATGTTGGGATACCGGTTAAAGAACCGTCCCACATTGGCTATTTGTATATCTGAAAGCTGCAGCAGAGCAGAGCGGTTCACATCTTCCATCTCTATGATATCAAAGATGCTCTCCACACCCTTGTCTGTGCAGCGCTTGATGTGTTCAGAAGTGAAGTGGTGTAGTTGCTTAAGGTAAGAGTCTTTGGACCACATGGCTTGTGTAACCATCTGAGCCAGCTCCATGGCAGCCAGTGCTGGACTCAACCAGCCATTACTGGAGAGCACATGCGTATGCCTGGATCAGTCACCCAGCCTTGCTGAGTATCTCTTCAGTATCTGACTGGAGCTCTGTGCTCAGCTGCATGTGGGACAGATGAGCCTGAAGCAGCAGGTTGGTCTTCACATGAGGGTCAGTAAACTTGGGATTGTTCAGTTTATGAGGGACCTTCTAAGCCAACTGCCAGAGCAGTGTCCTCATGGTGCCTGATGTAATGTTTTTGTACTATGCAGCTTTGGAGATGATCTCGATGAGATGATCTCGACATGTTGAACAGTTCGATGGTTATGTAGTTAATGTAGTAGTAGGGTGTGATCATGCCCAGATTCAGCAGTGCCACGTCCATCTTATCCTCAATGCTGATACACTTGGACTGCTCCAAATCCTGCAAGGTGTTTTCCACCAGCTCAGACAGATGATCCAACAGTGATGGTGAGACATCCCCTGCAGGTTGTAATAGTTGGGTATCAGGGTCATGCGACGGTACAGAAATGTCCATGTCAGGTAATCCACTGCATCCTGTTTGTTCTCCACTGTCTTGGTGATGATATCAGCATTGAAATGGTCATGGAGACAGTGGTCCAAGTGAGATTTGACAGGCAGAGGCTCATACAGGAACTTCTTAAAAAGTCATTTTTGGACCCCTGACACATGATGACACAGCAACCCACATCATCATGTAGAGGGCGATTGGTCTTCCCTACCATCTGCTGGACATCATAGATTGGATAGTCCACAAATGCATGTATTTTGCCATTGTAGTACTGTGTGTCCATGACTATCACCAGATGGGCAGGAATGTTAGTGCCCCAGCAGAGAGAGCGAGACACCACCATTACTGAATAGAACCAGACATGAAAATATGCTCCACAATCCTATACTCGGTAGCCGAAAGGCCCTCGTTCAGGTACCCCACCCCATTAGCTATGATCTCCTTCAACATCGCATCAGAGAAACTCTCCATGAAGGGAGCCAGGTCTTTCTCAGATGAGTGCAGGAACATTTGTGGGACCACATCTGCGGCACAAAATGTGAAGATATCAATAGCAGTGAGACGAGTTTGATGTCTTGATGGCACAAACACCAGCACTGGCTTGAATGGGGAGATATAATGATGGTGTGATACACAGGTTTAGCCATGGACAGTAGACGAGTCTGTGTGTGACTCACATTGAAGCCCTGGATGTGAAGCTCAAGAGGAACCAACCTGACGTTGGGGTGAAAGTTGCGGTGGTGCTACAGCCTTTAGCATTGGACAGAGATGAGCTGAGGGCCACGATACGAATGGGCCACTCAATCTGAGATGAGATGTACCTCATCCTGGAGCAAATCACCTCCAACACAGGTCCATTGTCTCCTCCAATGAGATGAACCTCGTCCACACTGAAGAAGCAAAATTTCTGCACGTTCTTCCTCTGTTTCCAACGGTGAGACAGGATGTCCCACTTGTCTGGGGTGCTGACAATGATGTCACCTTTACCCAGCAGCCACCTTTACTCAGAAGTTTGAGGTTGGTGGTCATCTCACCAGTAAGTAAGACAACATTCTAATTCAAAGTGTCCTGGAACTTCTGGTGCCAGTCAATAAAAACCTGTTCGGCCAGTGCTTCCATGGGTGTGATGTACACATAGCGGCCCTCTGAGTTGTGTAGGAGCATCCTGAGAATGGTAAACTCTGCAAATATGTTCTTACTGCTGCCAGTAAGGGCACCAACAAAGTCATTGTAATTGCTGTTGTACACTGCATTTATTTATGTATATATTTTATTTAACCAGGAAGGTCCCATTGAGATAATACAATCTCTTCTTCCAGGGAGTCTTGGTCAAGATGTCAGCACATATAAGTTTCACAATAAAGTTCAAAAGATAAATACTGCAAATACACAAAGAAAACAAAAAAAAATACAGTCGATATATACAATCAGGTCAATAAAAACAATTACAAGTTTCCTTTAAAACAGTATGTAAAAGATATTTAAAAGTGCTCAAAGGGGGAAGTATATTTAAATTGATTACATTTTGCAATCCATTCCATGCCCAAGGAGCATACAAAGAAAAAGCATTTTTACCAAATTCGGAATGTACCCTTGGGACTTTCAGCTGAATTTGAGTTGAAGATCTTGTGCAGTAGCTATTTGTACAAAAGGTTAAAAGATTAGAAACATAAGGGGGTAATTTAGCTAAAAGTCAAAACCTGGGTCTGGATAGGGCTGAAAAAAGGAAACTTCTGATAAAGGCTCTTAAAGGCTGCATTTCTCAGAGCAGACAGCGGCAGAGGCTGCAGGTCCAGAAGATCGGCGAGAGGAGGATACTTTTCTGGTAAGATCAGGTGATGGAATGAAACCGGCAGCTGAGTCTCACATGACAGCCAGCGGTATGAAGCTATGCAAATTAAGTACTGTGGAGGCAGAGGCTCAAACACGGGCATGAAGAAAGTGACCAGATGTTTTTCCTTACTTGGCCTTTAGGAGGGAGTACTCATGATGTAGGAGGACCTCGCTGTCCACATCCTCCACTAAGATCCGGAAAGCCTTGGATGACCCATGTATCTTGTCATCCCACTGGAATGGTGTGATGGTGAGTTCTACTTTCAGAGTGGATTGAGTGATGGGCTGCAGGTGAACTGATGGACATACTTATGGTTGGTCCTCCCCATTTTGGCATGTGGATCAACTCACCAAATTCATTATGGCTCAGATCGTAGATTTTTTTTTACCTCCTCTGGAAGCTTGCGGAATTGACGCAGAGGAGACATAGACTTCCACATCCTTTTGTCTATCATCTTGCGGTTCAAAGTCTTGTCAATAAGTTGGGCCCAGCATCTACCCATAACAATCTCAAAGATTGCCCTCATCAGCCTGCCAGCACTCTGTTTCACATTGACCGTGTCAGCCATGACGGCAAAGTCCTCCAGTTTGAGCTGAGAGATGTACGCCTGCAGCAGCACATTAATCATGAAAGTTGGTCGGCTTTTAGCTGTGTTCATCGCCATAGCAAGTTACGCTACTTTTTTGCTGTTGTTTTAATTTATTGGAAACATTGATGTTTTGAAATAAATTACATTACAAAAGTTGGGCAACATTTGATAACATTAGGCATAACGATTGCTTGTCTGATAAGTTCCATGGTAGTAACTAATTTATAGATTCTCATTGTTACCAACCAGTGGTCAACATAATTTCAAGACTCACATGTCCTTGGCAAGCCTGGGACTAAAGGAAATATGTATTTAAATGATTGCCGTTATAAAGAAAGATACACACGTGTGCTAGCAAATGAAATGTTCTGCACCGATTACAGTATAATTATTGTATTTCACTACACACACAGATGTGTGATTACACAACTATATATAAACCATGCCAATAAAATATCTTACTTGTTGAGTAAGAAAAAAGTCATCCCTGGGGCGCTTTTAAATCCTTTAGAGTTGTCGCCACTTCTGAAAAGCCAAGCCGATGTTGATTCAGGTTTTATTACGGACTCAGTCACGTTCCCTTTTTGCTTGTAGACTCTGCTCTGTTTTGGGTTTCTTTATTTTACAACCGGTGATTCCCCATAGGGTTGCCATTTTGAATGATCCGTGGTCAATTTTTCTCGTTCGTTGTGACAACCAACTTTCAGCTTCAGCTACTCCCACACATGCTACAGTAGCCGGAGCTTATTTTCACTGTGTACGGATATGACGTCAACACGCACGGGCGAATTACGTATGTATGCAATTTCATGCGAAATCCACATTTAGTGGCTGAACCTCCTCCACCCACGGAAGAGCCAACTGTATTGCTATAATTTCTGATGAGTAAACAGATAAATAATTAGATGTTCTTTTCCCTAAAGAAAAGAACATTTAAATGTTCTTTTCCCAAATTGAGGAATAACTACTGCTGCAGCTGTATGTCCAAACTCTGGATACTTTGAGCCATCAGTATAGATTTGTATACAAGAATAATACTCTTGATCTATATACTGCCTCACTACCATATCCTTAGAAACCCATCTTTGTGTGTTGTTTATTTTTTCCAGCCACTGTAAATGGACTGATGTCACTGGAAACATCCAGGGAGGTAACACTGGCATTGCCATTGTTGGGCTTACTTCAACATTGAAAATTCACATTCGGTAAGCCTCATGATTTGCATTCCATCATGAATACTCATACTCCCAACAGTTGTCCAGAACTTTCTTTACAGGATGACTATAAATATGTCCTTTTATTGATATCCAATAAACCATTTTCAATTGTAACCAGCAAATTTCCAAAGGCATTTCTCCTACTTCCACTGGAAAAGCAGCTACTGGTAAAGATCTGAATGCACCACAACAAATTGTTAATGCCTGGGATTGGATAACTTCCACCTTTTTTCAGAGATGCAGAAGCTGAACTATGTATAATACTGCCACAATCTATAGTGGATTTTATTAAAGCACTATATATTCTCCTTGGGGAAGGGCGACCAGCCCCCCAATCTGTCCCAGCCAAGCATCGTAATACATTTATTCCCTTCTTACATTTGTCTACTACTTTTTGAATATGGCATTCAAATGTTAAATTTGAGTCCATCAGTACTCTCAGTAACTTGATTTTTGATACTTGTTCTAATACCTTGATTTTATATCTTTAGTTTAACTTTTTTTTTTTCTTCTTGAAAAACATACTACCTGCGTTTGCTAAGAATCGGAACCCCCAACTGTTGGCGCACTTTCAGACTACATCTATTGCCTCCAGCATTCTATCCTCCACATATTTGACATTTCTTCCCCTCTACCATAATGCTCCATCATCTGCATTTAGAGATCTTCCTACCCCAGACCCAATTTTTGAGAAGTTCATAATTTTGAACAAAATGGGACTGCAGACACTACCTTGAGGCGTACCATTAAATATTGAGTATACTTTTGAATATGATGTTCCCACCATTACCTGTATTGTCCGATCCATTAAAAAACTCATAACCCAGTTATATAACCTCCCTTTTATTCCCATTTTTGTCATTTTGATTAGCAGGGCTTCTTTCCACATCGCATCGTAAGCCTTCTCAATATCAAATAAAACCCCTATTAGTACTTCTTTATTCACTATTGCCTTTCTAATATCAGTTTCTAGACCTAAACTGCAACCATTGTACTGCAACCTTTCCTGAAGCTACTTTAATGTGGAGATGGCAGCCTTTTTGTGATGAGTAGGAAGGCATGGCTGGACCTTGACAGAGCATTGCCGGCACTGAATCAGCTGATCAGTGGGAGAGCAAGATAAGGGGTGGCTGGGGACACCGGTTTGAGAGAGATGCACCTGGCCACGCTGCATGTGTGTGTGTGTTTGTATATGTTTCTTTTATGTTGAGTTTTACATTTAACTTTGTTGACTGTTTAGCCAGTTCCTCCTCCTTGCCCACTTTACCTGTTACAGTGGTGCTGAAATCCGGGAGGGACGACGGATACACTGTCTCGGAGCCCTCGCTGCTGCAATCTGCCAGGGAAGCAGCCGTGGCCATCTGCCTGGGGACGGAGGGGTTGCTGCTAGCCGCCGAGAGCCAGAGGAACTGCGGCCATCTGCCGAGAAGGGGAGGAGCCATTCCATTCGTCAGGGGCCAGAGGACTCGCTGCCATCCGTCGGGGGTGAGCAAGCTGACATCTGTCAGAGGGCAGAGGAGCGGTTGAGGACTGGACAACAGCACGTCTGGGAGCCGGCGAGCAAGTTTCTATCTCTCTCTCTCTGATATCACTGGACTCGAACTGATGTCACTAGACTTCCTGTTGCTGACGGCACGCTGCAAGAGTATTTGTGTTTGTAGCCTGCTTAGCATTGCTTATATATCTGTTTTCAGCCTTTAATCCTTAACATCTGCCATTTTTCAGTGCGTATCGGGTTTTCCCCCACATTATTCTCTTATCACGATTCAACTGCGTGCATTTTTCAGCGTGCACCCGATTTCTCCTCTGTGTTACACAGATTATGGCATTAATCTCAAACCACTGCTTACCAAGAACAACCAACAACAACAAACAATTGCGTGAGGGATTCACATGAATCTCAAACCCTCACCGCTCAGAAACAACCAACAACAACAAACAACTGCGGGAAGTCATGGCATCTGCTCATTTTATTTCTTCCTGCATTGCATGTCACATGTTTACAATAGCCTCTTCTGTCAGCAGTGAGGGATTAACATATAATAAATGTAAGGAATTTGTCAGGCTGATGGAGAAGGTTAATGAGTTAGAGACACGCATCCGAACGCTAGTGGAGGTCAGTGAGAAGCCGATAGAGACTGCACTTTGGTTCCGGCTGTAGAGCCCCCGCAGCAAGGTGTTTGGGTGACGTTTTGGTGGCATTCTCGCTCACCAAAGAGACACCACTCTCCTGTTCCTGTTAGGATTTCCAATCGATTCTCACCACTCAGCGATGCACCCACTGAGAATCATGTTGAAAGAGCCCTTGTTATTGGCAATTCTATTGTAAGGAACGTGGAAATAGAAACTCCAGCCACTATTGTTAATTGCATTTTGGGTGCCAGAGCGTCTGACTAATGCTATACATAGACTTTCTAAAATTGTTATTCATGTCGGCACTAACGATATCTGGCTTCGCCAGTCGGAGATCACTAAAGTTAATGTTAAAGAGGTGTGTGAATTTGCAAAACAAATGTCAGACACTTTAATATGCTCTGGTCCCCTCCCTGCTCGTCGTGGTGACGAGGTTTATAGTAGATTAGTGTCACTGAATGGCTGGATGTCTGAGTGGTGTCTGGAGAATAGAATAGGATTTATAGACAATTGGAAGAGTTTTTGGGGTAGACCTGACCTGCTAAAGAGAGACAGACTTCCTGCCTCCAGGGAAGATTCCGCTCTGCTCTCTAGTAATTTGGCTCATAGTCTTAATAATGATAGTATTTGACTAACTGGGGCCCAGGTCAGGAAGCAGACAAACTGGTTAATCTGAACATCTGCTAGCTGCCTTGAGACATCACACAGGTCACATAAACAACAACACATAGTGACAGTATCACTTAGATATCTCATAGAGACTGTGTCTGTTCACAGAACTACCAAACACAAACCCCTCACTAAATAATTTAGATTTTTTTTTTATTAAGATCAAACTTGAACGAAACAAACAAATTAAAGATAAACATCATATAAAGATATGGCAACTAAACATTAGATCTCTTTCTACCAAAGCACTAATTGTCAATGAAATGATTACAAATCATAGATTGGATGCGCTCTTTGACTGAAACCTGGCTTAATCCGGATGAATATATTAGTTTAAATGAATCTACTCCCCCAGGTTATTGTTATGAACATGAGCCTTGTCTGAAGGGTCAAGGAGGAGGTGTTGCTTCAATTTACAGTGAAGTTTTTGGTGTTACTCAGAGGACAGGATATAAATGTAAGTCTTATGAACTAATAATGCTTAATGTGAAACCATCAGATATAAATAAAAAAACTATGTTGTATTTTACCCTTGCTACAGTGTATAGAATACCCGGGCCTTATTCTGATTTCCTTGGTGAATTTGCTAAAAAAAAATTATCAGATCTTGTAGTTACTGTAGGTAGAGCTTTAATTGTAGGTGACTTCAACATTCACATAGGTAATGAAAATGACACATTGGGATTAGCCTTTATTGATATTCTCAACTCTCTTGGAGTCAGAGAAAATGTAACAGGACCAACTCATTGCATAATCATACACTAGTTTTTATTCTGTCGTATGGAATTGATGTTGATAATATTGAAATTCTGCAGCAGAGCGATGACATCTCAGATCATTACCTCGTCTCTTGTATGCTGTGATCATATTCTTTCGACAACTAAAGATAGCTTCACTAATAATCATCCAGATCTATCTCATACAAAATTAGAAGTATTTCATGGTGCAAGGAACGTCTTTAGCTACAGCCAGGTACTAAAAACAGTCAGGTCAGCATATTTTAGCAAACTCATAGAAAATAACCACAACAATCCTACGTGTTTATTCAGTACTGTGGCTAAATTGGTTAGGAATAAAACCTCAACAGAATCAGATATTACGCTGCAGCACAAGAGTAATGACTTCTCTTTACAGATAAAATTGAAATAATTTTGGATTTCGAGGAATAGAATTATGCAATAATCTGTCATAGCAACTCATAAAACAGTGTCTCATACTTTTCCTCACGTGCAACTTCAACCTTCACTGTCATTGGTCATGAAGAGCTAACAAAACTTATCGAAACATCAAAAGACACAACATGTTTGTGTAATGTGTGTGTGAAGTCAGGAGAAGGCAGACGGGAGGTTCGGATCCAAACGCGGCTTTATTTGGCCAGCATAGACAGATTAAGATCAACAAACATGGGAGCAAATGAAAAGTCCACGATGGGAAAATAAGAAACACATGGAAGAAGATAAAGGGGCTACAAAGGTTGGGGAAACATCCATGAAGGGCAGGGAAACCTCGAACGAACACTGAAAATCTGAAGAACATGAAAGGCAAACATGCAACGATACAACGAACCACAAAGGAAAGGGAAAACAACAGGGTTAAAATAGACAGACATGGTAATAACAAAATCACGAACAGGTGCGGACAATAACCCTGTGACAGCGGTGATGAGGGCCGGGAAAGACGGGAAGTGTAGTTTATACAAGGACAGTGAAACACGGGGCGGACAACAAGGAAAACGTTACATGGAACGTGATCAGTGGAGAGTGAGACAGAAAACACGGGGCAGACAACACGGGATCGTGACAGTTTGTTAGATCCAATACCAACTAAGCTCTTAAAAGAGGTATTTCCTGTAATTTCAGAACCTCTTCTTAATATTATTAACTCCTCGCTATGCTTAGGACATATCCCAAGAACCTTTAAAATGGCAGTTATTTAACCGCTTATTAAGAAGTCACAACTTGAACTGGCTAATTATAGACCGATTTCTCCCGTTTATGTCGAAAATACTAGAAAAGGTAGTATCCTCCAAAATATGTTCATTTCTACAGAGAAATAATATATATTAACAATTTCAGTCAGGATTTAGGGCTCATCACAGTACAGAGACTGCACTTATCAAGTAAAGTCAAGTGGTTTTTATTGTCATTCAACCATATACAGTTAGTACAGTACACAGTGAAACGAGACAAAGTTCCTCCAGGACCATGGTGCTATAGAGTTACAAATGACTTGCTCTTATCATCTGATCGCAGCTGCATTTCTCTTCTAGTGCTGTTAGATCTTAGTGCTGCATTTGACATGATAGATTGCGACATTCTCATGAATAGGCTAGAGAATTATGTTGACATTTGTAGAGTTGCATTAGCATGGTTTAGGTCCAATTTAGCAGTGTAAATTAGGAATTTTAAATCCAAACAAAAGTAAAATATGGAGTGCCACAGGGATCAGTTTTAGGGCCTCTGCTTTTCTCCATGTATATGCTTCCCCTTGGAGATATTATCAGGAATCATGGAATAAGTTTCCACTGCTATGCCGATGATACACAAGATTGGATGGCCAGACATTTCTTTCTGCTCAATTCCGACAAAACAGAGGTTCTAATTATTGGACCAAAAACCTCTAAAAACAAGCAGCTAAAATATTATTTGACTCTTGATGGATGTACTGTTACATCATCTTCAACAGTGAAGAACTTAGGTGTTATATTTGATACCAATCTGTCCTTTGAAAATCAAACTACCAATGTTTGTAGAACAGCATTCTTCCACCTAAGAAATATTGCTAAATTAAGGCATATGCTCTCGGTTGCTGATGCTGAAAAACTAATTCATGCATTCATGACCTCAAGACTAGATTATTGTCATGCATTACTGGGAGGATGTCCAGCAAGATCAATAAATAAACTTCAGTTGGTTCAAAATGCAGCAGCCAGAGTGCTAATGAGAACCAAGAAATATAATCATATTAGCCCCCTTTTATCATCGTTACATTGGCTACCAGTTACATTTTTTATTCATTTTAAAATTCTGTTACTACATACAAAGCTTTGAATGGTCTCCGCAGTACTTAAATTACCTTCTACCATGCTATATTTCATCACGTTCATTACGATCGCAAAATTCTGTTAATAGTTCCTAGAATATCAAAATCCCCAAAAGGAGTAAATCCTTTTCGTATTTACTAAACTATGGAATAGTCACTCACACACATCATCATGAAGTCCTTCGAGAGGCTCGTCATGAGGCACATTAAGACCCAGCTGCCCCCCTCACTAGACCCACAGCAGTTTGCGTATCGTCACAACCATTCAACAGACGACGCCATCGCCACTACCCTCCATCTGCCCCTCACCCACCTAGATAAAATGGACTCATAGACTTCACCTCAGCATTCAACACAATAATTCCTCAGCACCTGATTGGAAAGCTGAACCTACTGGGCCTGGACACCTCCCTCTGCAACTGGATCCTGGACTTCCTGACTGGGAGACCTCAGTCAGTCCGGATCGGGAACAGAATCTCCACCACCACCACACTGAGCACTGGGGCCCCCCAGGGCTGTGTGCTCAGTCCACTGCTGTTCACTCTGCTGACTCACGACTGTGCAGCAATGCACAGCTCGAATCACATCATCAAGTTCGCCGGTGACACGACCGTGGTGGGTCTCATCAGCATGACCGCTCTCCACTGAACATCGACGTATCCTCTGCGGAGATCGTCAAGAGCACTAACCCCCACTAACCCCCACACCTCCTATGTTACCTAACACATCACTACTTAATTACTTACATGGATTTTAAAATTAATTATTTGAATACTCTGTTCCCCAGCCCATACCTCCACAACTGGTCCGTGTACTTGGCGGCCAACGGATTTTCGTTTTGAAAGGAAAAAAACAAAAATGAAAAACGGCCCGTTTCCCAATTACCATTAGTAAATAGGAAAACAAAAAACGGAAAACAACCCATTATTCGTTTTTTGTTTTGATATTAAAACCGGAAAACGAAAAACAATCTCGTTATGCGATTGTCCTTGATGTGTTTACAGATGGAAATCGGAAATCAAAATACGTTGTAATCCTTAATTCTGCTTTGGTATTTTTTCGTGACCCGGAAGCGATCGTAAGTAGTAAGCGGTTGTCATAGATACACCTATGAGCGGAAGTCATTTGAACATCAATGAGACCATAGACAGTTAGAATGATACGGACGTAAAAATGTTTTTAGATGAATATGCTAGTTTTATATTAGAAAACCGAAAGAATGGGATGTCTTGTGGGGATATAGTAGCTGCGTTGGGTTCACAGTTTGGAACGATACGGGGGTTTTCTGAGAGGAGTGTGCGGAGGTGGTGTGCTGAGCAGGGACTTGTCAGGATCAACTTCTGTCCTGCCGGCCAACTTGAAGTTGAAATCAAAAAGAAAAAGGAAGTAGTTAAAACAGATTAACTGATGTTATGTTCTTTATTGTGATCTGCTGAGCTAGATTTTTAGACAAAAGCTCAACTTATTTACATGAAAATTACATTTAAACAAAGACTTTATAAAGAAATAAAGATTGTAAGTGCTGTGTATTCATTGTAAACAATCAGAGTTACTGCATTGTTAGTGCAATTTATCTTGGCTGAAGTGGCTGAAACCACTTTTACAGTTTCCGCTGTAATAAATGTTATTTTTGTTAGTATACTGCTTCTTTATTGACCACTGCAGGTCACACACACCTTCTGGTGAAATCAATAAGAGACCTAACTGCATCTTTAAAAGGGCTGTAGTTATGGTGAACCACATTTTCGTACAGTGATAACATGTCAAAGTGAGAAACAAACTCAGTTTCAGTCCATTGTTGGGCCTCTTCAGAGGGGAAAGGATCACATCCAAAAATGGATTCCCTTTTCAACGCGGATCCCATTTCCTAACTGTCTATGGTCTCATTGATGTTCAAATGACTTCCGCTCATAGGTGTATCTATGACAACCGCTTACTACTTACTATTTATTTATTTATTTTATTTCTTGACAGCAATTGCAGTTACAAACACATACAAATACATACATAAATAAACTATACATAAATAAATAAAGTACATACATAAATAAACTATACAAAAATAAATAAAGTACATACATAAATAAACTATACATAAATAAATAAAGTACATACATAAATAAACTATACAAAAATAAATAAAGTACATACATAAATAAATCATATCCAGTGGGGTCTGCAAAGTCCAGGAAGGCTAATCAACAAGCAGTCCAATTCATAGCATCACTTACAGTTATAAGTTCCAATTTCATTCAGTCACGTGATGTCACAAGATTTGAATATGTCTGCACAGTCTTCAGAGCTTTACAGTTCTTTGAATATCTTATGGAGTCCAAGTATTCATTGACTTCACTCTCAAACAAAGGAAAGAAGGGTTTAGAGCCCCTGAACTTACATTTATGGATGTGATATTTAGCGAGTAGAAATAAAAGATTAATAATGAAATACTTTCCTTCCTTGTCCGTCTTGAGGTCGAACACACCAAAGAAAACATCTTTAAAGCAAAATGAGAAATCTGTAACGAAAAAGGTTTGGATAAATTCAAGGACATCTGACCAGAATTTTTCTGTGTACGAACATTTCCAAAATAAATGGCAAATATCTTCATCTGACCTTTTACAGAAAGAGCACTCAGATTCAATATCTGGTTTATACCGCTTAAGCACACACTTTACTGGGTAGAATCTGTGAATTAATTTAAAAGTAACTTCTCTCACTTTCCGGGTCACGAAAAAATACCAACGCAGAAGTAAGGATTACGACGTATTTTGATTTCCGATTTCCATCTATAAACACATCAAGGACAATCGGATAACGAGATTGTTTTTCGTTTTCCGTTTTTTAATATCAAAACAAAAAACGAATAATGGGTTGTTTTCCGTTTTTTGTTTTCCTATTTACTAATGGTAATTGGGAAACGAGCCGTTTTTCGTTTTTGTTTTTTCCTTTCAAAACGAAAATCCGTTGGCCGCCAAGTACACGGACCACAACTACTACTTAGTTTTCATTAATTACTTCCACTTTTCTTTTTCAGATTAACAATTTTTTGATTCACATATATTCACAGAATCAATCTTAACCCCCACTACTACCCCTCCCAGTCCCATCCTGACCCCAACAACATCACAGTAGTCTCAAATGATACAGACATACATGCACAATTTTTTTTATAGATAAATAAACAAATAAAAAATATAATAATAAAAATCACATATCCATAAATGACAAATACCCGCCCCATTTCTCCACGAACATGTTGTACCTCCCCATACTTCTAAATGCACCTTCCTCAAAGGCCGCCACCCTTCCCATCTCTGAGCATCACTCCTGAAAAGAAGGTGCTCTCAGGTGGAAGTGACTAATGAGCCAAATGTCTGAGACAGAATGCATAATAATAAAACAAAATCTTGGGTAGGCCTAGCCCACCTTTGTCAATCGGCCTATGCAGTTTACTAAAATGTAATCTGAATGGCTTGCCATTCCAAATGAAGGACTTCGCTATTCTATCAAATTGCTTGAAATACGAGATGGACAGGGAGAGATTGTAGCAGGTAATTGAATTTTGGAATACAATTTATTTTAATATCATTAACTTTCCCAATCATAGATAAATGTAATGAATCCCACCTGTCCACATCGCTCAAAAACCTTTTTATTAAAGGGTCAAAATTAACTCTAACTAAATCATACACATTTGCTGAGAATAAAACACCCAAATACTTAATGCCATTACTGGGCAACACACTGTCATAGACAAAGCTTTGGATTTAGACCAGTTGACTTTGTATCCTAAGAACTTGGAAAAGGAATTAATAATCCTGTGGAGGCAAGGCATAGATCTAGTAGGGTCAGAGACATATAATAAAATATAATCTGCATAAAGCAAAAGCTTATGCGCCACATCTCCCACCACCACCCATGGAAAATCATCGTCCTTTCTTATTGCGGCTGCTAATGGTTCCAGGGCAAGACAGAACAATAATGGGGAAATAGGGCAACCCTGTCCAGAGTAAAATAATCTGAAATGAATCCATTTGTTTCTACCGCTGCTACAGGGTGTCTATAAAGTAACTTCATCCAACCAATAAACGTACTCCCAAACCTGTACATTTTCAAAATCTTAAAAAGATAATCCCGTTCTACCATATCATACACCTTTTCGGCATCAGACTTCGATCACGTGAGATGGCCAGGATCGGAGTCTGATCATTCGCCACTGACCACATGATATTGATGAAATGCCTAATGTTATCAGAAGAGCTACAACCCCGAATAAACTCCACCTGATCTATACGTATAAGAGATGTCATACCTTTACTTAATCGATTAGCCAAAGTTTCGACAATTTTTTTTTTCATCTCGTACCTTGTTAAGTTCCTCCAAGGTTATCTCAGAATCAAGACCATTTCTTTGCTCAGTCGTCAGTTTAGGGAGTTCTAATTGTTCCACAAAGTTTCTAATATCTTCATCAGTAGATTAAGTTGTGGAACTATAAAGATCAAGATAGAATTCTTTAAAGGCATTATTAATATCAATAGCCGAGGTACAAATTTCACCACTACCAGATTTCAGGGAATGGTAGAAAAAGACTCTCTGTTTTATAGTATTATATCTGTATTTCTATTGGGTCAGTTCTCTGAGGCCATTAGACGACATACTGTGCTTCAGTTCTACCTTGTCACTTTTAATAGTCCCTTCCAACTCCACGAGTTATCTTGCTTTGGATTTGTTGATGAATGAGGCATACAGTATGATTCGACCCCTAATGAACTGCCTTAAGTGCCTCCCAAGCCACGCCCACTGAGGATACTGAGGACCAGTTGGTCTCCATATAAACATTGATTGAAGTCTTTAACATTCGTTGGAATTCAGGATTTTGCAAAAGGGATATATTAAAGCGGCAACTATATGATTTATTTTTCTCCATATGCGGCTCCATATTTCTCCATATTAACACATCTAAACTCACCAGGGAAATCGACAACGGATGGAATGAGGGAATGATGATGGAAATGACGGAACTTATATACAGTATATAAAAAATCTATTCTTGAATAAATCTTATGGACTGATGAAAAGAATGTATAGTCTCTACCAGATGGGTTCAAATGTCTCCAAATATCTGCAAGATCAAGATTTTTACATATCACGTGAAGCATCAATGTTGCTCTAGGGGGATTGCACATTTTTGCTTCACTATGATCAAGGACTGAGTCCATCAAAAGATTAAAGTCTCCTCCCAATATTATATCAACAGGAGTGCCAGCGGCTTGCAACATCCCATCAAGATTTATAAAAAAGCCCTGTTCATCAGTGTAAGGTGCATAAATATTAGCCAAAATAAGACTTTGCCCCTGAATTTCTGCTAAAACAATAATGACTCTTCCTAATTTATCTTTAATCTGCTTGAGACATTTGAATTGTAGATGTTTACATATCAGTGTAATGACTCCACTGCTCTTACTTGAGCCATCAATAAAGAAAAAATGTCCACCCCATATCTTCCCTCCTTTCCATTGAACTGCTTTACACTGGTGCCGAAATCCAGAATGGAGGAGGCAAGAACCGGCCTGGCGAAATAAACATTATTTTAATGATTAACTTAAACAAAAGACAAACACACACACACACACACATGACGGACATGTCCGTAAACGATCTGTCTCTCGTCGCACCTCCGTCCGCAATCTGCCTTTATCCCTCTCGGAGGCTTAATTAGCCTGATAAGGGACCGGGTGTGTATAATCACGACCCGGCCCAGCCCTCCGTCCTGTCACTCAGATCTTCAGACGGTCAATAGTGTATTGAGTGAGTTAAATTCACATGGAGGCCACATAAACAAAACACAACATGACTTCTCCATGCACTTTATAAAAGACATCGCTTGTTTTGGACATATAGATATTTTGCCATCCTTAGTATCCATTCTGAATCTGGCCAGGAAATTCAGTGTAAAAGCGCTCTTCCGTTGATGTAAGAGTTTCTTGAAAGAGTGTTATTACACAAAAAACTCAGCAGCTAGGCGGAACCAACACAAACAGAAACAAAAAATGGTGCCCAGCTTCCTCAGACAGTCAAGTGAATGTTCAGTGAGTCAGGCCCACTAGACAGCAACATGAGAATCACCAAATGGCTTGCTCACCCATTGTTTCTATCAAGGGCAGTGCTTGTTTGGGACACGTAAATACTTTGTGGCCATGCTTAGTATCTATTCTCAGTTTGGCCGGAAACATCAGAGCAAAAGTGATCTTCCGTTGATGTAAGAGTTTTTTTAATTCCTTGAATCGATCACGTTTCTATCTTGCCGAGTTCACAATGTCTGGGAGCAAGAAAATATTGTGATTCTTCAAAGAAATCTTTCCTTTGCTCCTTGCCTCACAGAACACAAGATCTTTATCGGATGATCTGAGAAATTTGACCAGAATTGATCGGGGTCTGTCTCCCTCAGCAGATCTGCGAGCCGGAACCCTGTGAGCTTGCTCAATTTCCAGCTTATCGCCTGTTATGTCGAGCAGACTCGGGAAGAGCTTGTCCAGGAATTTCACCATATCTTCGCCCTCCCCATGTTTAGGAATTACAACAATTTGCACTCTATTCCACCTAGCGTGATTCTTAAGGTCTTCCAACTTCCAACAAAAATATATTGTTCAGAGGTATCAGCTTAAAATGCTTTCGCCTGTGATTTTTTGCTTGCAGCTCTGCATATTAATGATGAAAAGCACAAGAAACTTCTATAATATAACATTGTTATTATTATAATTATCATAGACTGACTATTTGCACCTGCCACAATGTGCCAAGCATGTATAACTGCAGGCTGGAGACCTCCAAATGGGGGCGGAATATCCAAGAGAGGGTGGAGTTACTCCAAAAGGGGGCAGGGTTACTCCAAAAGGGGGTTGGGATAACTCTAAAAGGGCGTTACTTCCACTCATGGTTAAGGTTAGATAAAGGGTAAGGTTAGGGGCCTCCTATATATTAATTGACGATTTGGAGATCACATCCCTTTTTAGAGCTCCATCTGCAGCTGCATCCTTCTCCATAGTGCAGCTATTGTCACTGAAGTAGTCTGATGGAAACAAAGAAAATTAAAGACAAACTGCTCCTGGAGTTTCTCTGCAATGGCTTAGTGTGATAAGATGGTGTGAATGTGCTTTTCTATGCAGATGACTTGGGTTCTAATCCTCCTTTTGACACAGTTTTTCCCATTATATTTCCTTTCTCCACTCTTTTATAGTACTTACAATAATAAATAAATAAATATAAAGGTTGATTTCCTTGCAGTGATAGGGTGGTGTAGGGTGTCTGGACTCTAAAGGGGCTTTCACACTTGGTTCGATTGCCTGTTCCGAACCCGAGTTCGATTGCTCCCCCCTCCCCCCTGCCCCCGATGGCCTGTGTTCACATTATATATTTGTATCCGAACCGCGGTACGCTTGCGTCATCAAGCTGCAGCTGGTGCGTAATCGTGTTGCTCGGTTCACATTTGTTCTTCTTTTTTTTAACCTTTGGTTTTGTTTTCAACATCAAGATACAGAAACACACTTGCGTCTGTCTGACGCAAAAATACTGAAATCGTTCAAAAGACAGCGGGCTGTCCGCCGAAGTCAATTTTTGCGAAGGCAAGCAGAAATCATCTCTCTGCTTGCAGTGCGTGTGCGTCAATCCCGCTTTTCGTCAAGGTAAGTGTATACACACACACGCGCACGCGACGCATCGAAAGTAAACCCTTTCCGCTCATTTTGAAAGTGACGCGTGTGAGACTGACGACCACATTATACGTCATCAATAGCGGTTCACTTCCGCGGTTTGGTTCGATTGCGTTCATATCAGCAGCGAACCGTACTGGAGTTCACATGAACCGTACCCCAGACCACCTTTTTAAGCGGACTCGAGTACGGTTCGCGGGTGCGCACCTGAGTTCGTAAGACAGCGTTCACATCATCCAAACGAACCAAACTCTGACGTCATTCGAACCGGGGTGCGCACCAAAAGTGCTAGTGTGAAAGCCCCCTAAATAAACACACTGCAGTGATGCCCTGTTAGTATTTAATTAGGGTTGTAAATAGCCTCAGTCTTTTGCCTGGGAATGATTATTATTAAGAAATCCTGCTGTCTTCTTGAAATCTCATATAGCATCCCACGTTTTGACATAAGTTCATAAGTGCATACGGCTGAATTAGAACCCAGAACTTCTAATACAAGGAATTAATTAATTACCACTAGACCACCCAGTTAGACTCACAATATCTGAGCTGATTGATGCACTTCTCCAGTGACCAACAATAACTCATGACCAATGCAGAGCTAAAGTTATCAAATATATTATGTGAAATATTTATATTAGAGCTTGAATTGATCATCTGAACTATCAATTTAAAATAATCTTTTACAAGTGCTCCTCGTTGCTGTGTGATTTCAAATTAACGCCGTGTAAAAATCTAGTGAGATTGATGAGAGAGGGATCCCTTCTAGACATGACCAGATTCCGCAGCTCACCGGCAGAGGACGCGTCTGAGTTTATCAAACCTACTATGGAGCAGCAATGTCTACATAAGTTAATTCATATCCATGAGCCAGGCCTTCACCTTAGTGGGATTTGAGAATGGAATATAATTTACACAAAAACCTCAACATCATGTCGTACCAAATCTGTAAACTGTTCATTTTCCCCATGGAACGCTAAAGGACAATTTCTGAAGACTGTTCACGTCATTAAATGCATTACATCACATTTGACGTCAATGATGCCTTTCGTCACCCAGTGTCCATCAATATAAATGACTGACAACAAACCTTTTTTTCATTTTTCAATCCCATTTACTTTCATTATATAAAAAATTGTGGCCAGAATATTCTTCAGAAATTCTCTTTTTCTGCTATCTTTGAACGACATGTGATTGAGTGAATGATGGCAGAATTTACATTTATAAGTGAAACCGTTTCCTTCTAAAAAGTACATACTTTAAATGAAGTAAGCATCTACTGAAGTTTACAAAATGTATTTATTTATATTAACATTTACATAAATGTTTTTATATAAACAAATTAATCTCCACCTATCACAAGCTTTCCACCATATGGAACATATCAAATATTATTAAATAGAATCAAAAGTCACAGTATGTTTTAATTGGCATTAAAATCCAGTTCCTTTCATCTGTGTCATCATTTACTGCTCAGCTCTCTTTTTCTGCCTTTTTCTCTGATACCAGGAGAAGAAGAACCATGTGGTGGCCCAGCCCATCAGCAGACCGGACAGACCCACCACCACAGGCACCCACACTGGGATGTTCCCGGGACACTCAGGCTGTGCTGGTGATGGAGTGGAGTCTGGAACAGGACCGATGACACTGTTCATCTGGGTGAAAATGAACGGCTGAGCCTGAGAAAACAAGCATGATGGCAGACCGTTTACTTCTTTAAGGTGGCCCTAAGATTATTTTTACATTGTGCACTATGGCATCTGAAAACCATCTCGATTAACTCTCTAAGGCATGAATTATAAACCACTTAAACTCTGGAAGGGGACCAGAAGTGTGTAATAAGTTTGCACTTAAAATGTAAAAGTCCCTGGATCATATGTGGTACCATTTAAAAGCTGAGAATCTGAACTTTTCACAGAACTCCATTACTTTTGCATTTATGTTACATAATATAAGACCTGAAAACCTCTGTGTCGCAAATGAGCGCCACCTTGTGGTGATGATGTAAAAATATGAATATGAATGTAAATGTCTTACATATACTTGTCATATATTTAATGAAAGCTCTTCTCAAAAATGTGAATTATTTCATTGTCATAACACTACAGTTCAAAATATTATCAAAAGAATGTAATATGATCTCCATAAGAAAAATTACTTATTTCTGCTACTGTATCGATCACTGCTTCTGTAAGCCCAAAATAGTCACAAACAGTTTTCTTCAAAATGAGCCATTATTTACTTGTCTGTGAGCTTGCTTGGTTAAATAATCCAATGTTCTCTCATATGTCCAGAACAAACAAGCAGAACAGCAGAACAAGCATGATAAACAAATCATTGGCACAATATGTTTCTGACTAATCATGATGGAATGTTATATATCAATGCAAAGCTTTTGATATATAATCAGCTTTTCAACGACACCTAGATTAATCTTCTAGTCCACTCAGAGGCCGAGATATTTGACGAAATATTGGGAAAGGTGTACGGCACACAAATTAGATTGAATGTCTATGGACGAGCACGTGTGAGTGCTCAGCTGCATTAGAGCGCCACCTACATTTCAAATCTGTATATCGTGATGGAAGGTGATAGCGAAAAGTGATTTTTCCTGAATCACAGGCTTTAAAAGTTAGGACAATTTTTATTTGTTAATTACAATGTTGTAAAAGATATAATATTATTTCTGAGTTATTGGAATCTTTTTCTATAAAATGAGACAAATATTTTGCAATCAGCCTGCTGTATGTGTGTAAGCAAGCTTTTAAATGTGAAAAATTGCAGGCGGCAGCCACAATATGCAGCAGAGCAAGCGGTTAAATCACAAGTAAAATCAATATCTTAATGTTTCTTTTGACTTCAGAATGAGAAATATAACCATGTAAATCCATAGAATAGGAAAGTGGTCCACCAACAAAAAAGTCTGTAATTGTGTAAGGCAGATAGTCTCACCTCTGTAGGGCACTTGATCTTTGTGCGGTAGTATGTGAAGTTATTGAACACTTGTTTCTTCCCCACTGGCTCCAGCTACAAAAACAAGACAATTATCATTAAAAGAAGACACACATTACCTACCATAATGAGTGTGCATGTGTGTGTGTGTGTGTGTGTACCATGTTGTTCCACAAGGCGATGGCCATTTCAGAGTGTGTCCTCTCAATAAAGTGCAGACAGTCTACAGCGAAAAAACTCATGTCAGGTGCTCCGTCCTGAATAGAATCCAAATTAAAATGGGAATGACAAGTAGTGGTGGAAAAAGTACTCAATTCCCATACTTAAGTAAAAGTAACGATGCCTCACAAATAAGTACATACTACAAATTCAAATCTGTTCATCTAAATAAATGTGACCTGTTCATGTTATTTTTAAAACATATTAGTGGCTATAGTGAAGCTTAGTCACTGGTGGATAAGGACAGGCATTCTATTCTGAAAATAACCTATAATTCATGGACATTTTATAATGTATACATTTAAAATATTTACTTATTCTGTCCCTGAGCAATTTTAAGTTGAAGCTACACTTCTTAAAAATAAGCTGTTAACAGTAGGGCCTTACTACACTAAAGTATTATATTACTAAATATATAACTATCAGAAATAAACAGTATTTGAATAGATCATGTAAACACATCCATGTAAATAATTGAGTCGAAAACAGTGCTGAATGGAGGCATTTAACTAAATATTCAACAACAAACAAGTAGACGTAAAAATAGGGTATTCTGCGTAAAACTCAAACGAATCAACGAATTTAATTCGGCTCATGTAAATGAATCCTCCAAATGAACCGACTCACTAAAATGAATTGGACTTTCTAAAGATTCATATGAGAGAGTGGTTTAGCAGAGCATATTTGATCAGTCTTCGTTAATACGGTAACAAGTAACGAGGCTCTGTAACAAGTAAAAATAAAAGTTGCAACATATTTAAATACTCAAGAAAGTAAAAATTCTGGGAAAAGCTGCTTAAGTACAATAACAAAGTATTTGTACTTTGTTACTTTACACCACTGATGACAAGCCACTCTCTACTTGACACAACAAACACACAGTACCAGTCACATGCGAGTGGTGGTGGTGTAGTGGTCTAAGCACATAACTGGTAATCTGGTAATCAGAAGGACACTGGTTTGAACCCCACAGCCACATTGTGTCCTTGAGCAAGGCACTTAACTCCAGGTTGCTCCAGAGGGATTGTCCCTGTAATAAGGGCTCTGTAAGTCGCTTTGGATAAAAGTGTCTGCCAAATGCATAAATGTAAATGTAATGTTTAGACACACCAACTCATTAGGGGCTAGCCCTTATTGTATCCATTAGTATTCTTCTTCTTTTGGCAGAGAGTCTATAGCAGCAATATGAACCATACAAAGTGAGTTCAAGTGCAGGTAAGGGCAGTTTTAAAAATTGAGTCTTCACATTGTGCTTACAACAATGCAGACTGTACTTTATTGCGTAATTCTTGCTTCAATTAAAAAAGCTGTTACCTAATTTTCTCAGTAAGAGTTGTATACTCAATCAAGAATGGCTCTTTGATGTCAGTCAGACTTGTCAGTGGTGCAGTTGTTAGAGCTCTGGGCTTCAGTTCAAAGGTCTGGATGAATCCCAGTTTGATATCCTCTTCAGCTGGTATAAACGTTGTGACCCTGTTGTGCCAGAGCTCTTTGCATTGTGGTTTGGGAACGGCTTTAGCGCTTGGCCCTGATCATTGCTGCATGCATATGACACCGTTGAGGACTTCGCCCAGCAGTTCTCCATGGTGAAGAAACAGACGGAGGCCATTTCTCACATCATGCTTTGCCGCAAGCCTGCTGCCACAGCCCGTGCCCCGTCTGCTCGCCGAGGGCGTCCTCTCGCGGCCAGAAGACCTTCTGCTCTGCCTCAACCCGGGCCCAGATCTCAACCCCAGCTTCGAGCAAACCGCGGGAAGCGCACGCCCCCTGTCTCACGGACCCCCTCGAGGACCCGGAAGGCTCCCAGGCACTCCTGAGACAACGCACCCAGAGTCCAAGACGTTAGCTCATCCTGGCCCCCTCGCAATAGTTACTATGCACGCACAGAGACCAGGTGCTCAGGCACCTCAGCCGTTTGGGGCTTCAGGTCAACTGGGAAAAGAGCAAGCTCACCCCGGTCCAGAGCATCTCTTTTCTTGGTTTGGAGTTAGACTCAGTCTCAATGACAGCACGTCTCTCCAACAAGCGTGCTCAGTCAGTGCTGAAATGCCTTGCTTCCTTCAAGCCAGGTGCCGTGGTCCCTCTAAAACGATTCCAACAGCTCCTGGGGCATATGGCATCCTCCGCGGCGGCCGCGCCACTGGGGTTGATGCATATGAGACCACTTCAGCACTGGCTCCAGACTCGAGTCCCGAGACGAGCATGGCGCGCACAACGTGAAAGTTACCACTGCCTGCCGCCAAACCTTCAAACCCTGGACAGACCTCTGCTTTCTACGGGCAGGAGTACCCTTGCAGGTACCTTGTCCAAACTCCCGTTCAAAATGCTCCCCGTGTGCAACAGAGCTGCTTGCTGTTTTCCTTGCCCTGAGGAAGTTTCTCCCATTAATTCAGGGCAAGCACGTCCAAGTCAGGACAGACAGCACCACGGTCGTAGCCTACATAAATCGCCAAGGCGGAGTACGCTCCCTCCACATGTCACAGCTCGCCTGTCGTCTCCTCCTTTGGAGTCAGCAGCGACTCAAGTCACTGTGCGCCACTCACATCCCCGGCAACCTCAATGTGATAGCGGACGCGCTGTCAAGACGAAGCTTGCACGGCAGAGAGTGGAGGCTCCACCCCCAGTCGGTCCAGCTGATTTGGACCAGTTCGGCAAGGCCCAGGTAGACCTGTTTGCCTCCCAAGAAACCTCCCACTGCCCGCTCTGGTATGCCCGGACAGAGGCTCCCCTCGGGGCAGATGCTTTGGCACACAGCTGGTCCGCGGGGCTGCGCAAGTACGCATTTCCCCCAGTGAGCCTTCTTGCACAGGTACTATGCAAGGTTAGGGAGGACAAAGAGCAGGTCATTCTGGTGGCCCCCTACTGGCCCACCCGGACTTGGTTCTCGGACCTCACGCTCCTCACGACACGCTCCTCAGGACAGCCCCTCCCTGGCGAATTCCCCTGAGGAAGGACCTTCGCTCTGGGCACGCTCTGGCACCCACACCCAGACCTCTGAAACCTCCACATCTGGCCCCTGGACGGGATGCGGAAGATCTAGCCGGCCTACCATCGACCATCATAGATACTATCAACCAAGCCAGAGCCCCCTCTACCAGGCATCTTTACGCCCTAAAGTGGTGTCTGTTCGCAGACTGGTGTTCTTCCCGAGCTGAAGACCCACAGAAGTGCGCGGTTAGGTCAGTGCTCGTGTTTCTACAGGAGGCTGTCCCCCTCCACCCTCAAGGTGTATGTCGCCGCCATCGCGGCTCACCATGACACGGTAGATGGCAAGTCTCTTGGTAAGCACGACTTAATTGTCAGGTTCCTAAAAGGTGCCCGGAGGCTGACTCCCTCCCGGCCTAATCTGTTTCCCTCCTGGGATCTCTCGATCGTCCTCACGGGCCTCCAGAGACCCCCCTTCGAGTTGCTAGATTCAGCTGGACTCAGGGCCCTCTCTCTCAAGACCACCCTGCTGATCGCGCTCGCCTCCATCAAGAGGGTCGGTGACCTGCAAGCGTTCTCTGTTAGCGACACTTGCCTGGAGTTTGGTCCGGCAGACACATATGTGATCCTAAGACCGCGACCGGTCTATGTGCCCAAGGTTCCTACCACACCCTTCAGAAAGATCAGGTAGTGAACCTGCAAGCGCTGCCCCGGGAGGAGGCAGACCCAGCCCTTTCGTTGCTGTGTCCAGTACGTGCTTTGCGTATCTATATGGACCGCACACAGAGCACTAGACACTCTGAGCAGCTCTTCGTCTGCTTCGGTGGACAGTGGAAAGGGAACGCTGTCTCCAAACAGAGGCTTGCCCACTGGGTTGTCGATGCCATTTCATTGGCTTATCACACCCAGGCCGTGCCCCCCCCTTGCGGGTCCGAGCTCACTCCACCAGGGGTGTTGCATCCTCGTGGGCACTGGCCAGGGGCACCTCCCTAGCAGACATCTGCAGAGCAGCGGGCTGGGCAACACCTAACACTTTTTCGAGATTCTACAATCTCCGAGTTGAGTCAGTATCGTCCCGTGTTTTCTCAGGTCCGAGCCCGTAGAACTCGGTAACACGCTGACGATCTGACCGGGTGAATCGCTTGTGCCTAGCGCCCTTTCCCTCAACCGAGGTAAAATAGTGCCCAGGAGATCCCATCTTCGAGTCGCTGATTGACTCCTCCCTAGCCCTTGTGGGTCCGCAGTTCAGTGGAGGAACTCGCCGACCCAAGCCACTGCGAGTACCCAATCTATCCTGTAGTGGAATAGGTGATCCACAGGTAAGGCCTTCTATTCGGACTCCCCCTGTGTGTAATTCCGCGGTACTGTCCCCTCACGAGCGGACTCCCGTGTCTCCCTTAGGCAGTTACAGCTGCCTCGGTCGCCGTGCTGTATGCTATCCCCCCTCTACGAGGTTGGATCTACCACTGCACCATCTTTTCCACATAGGTCCTAACAGGCCATGTGAGGTATCTGCCACCCTTTGCCTCCCCTGCGGGGTAGGTGTGGCCTCCGCAGGGTCTTCTCCCCCTCAAAGAAGGGCTAAGTTATAAGTGGACCCCTAGTGTCGCTTCTCTGACACAACGTGGAGAAAGCGACAGAAGGGGAACGTCTAGGTTAGGTATGTAACCTCTGTTCCCCGATGGAGGGAACGAGACGTTGTGTCTTCCCCGCCACGTCGCTGAGCCGAGCCACTGTTGTGGCTGGACCATTTCCGGCTCCTCAGAAAAATCCTGAATGAACTCCCGTATTTGCGTCGCTTAAATACCCGTATGTCCGGGGGCGGGACATGCAAATACTGGCTGCCAACTTCTCCTTGGCCTTTTTTCATAGATCAGAGGTGGATATCGGCGCTCAAGAGAGACCCCTAGTGTCGCTTCTCTGACACAACGTCTTGTTCCCTCCATCGGGGAATGGAGGTTACATACGTTATATCATTTTAGCTTTTTAAAAATGTGCAAATCTATGTATGCCATCAATAAATATAATATAGTGCATATATATATAAAATGTTACATGTTTATTGTTTACATTAATCATTTCACTAATTATATTTGATTAGTTTTTCATAATTTTGGTCATATTTTAGCTTTATAAAAATGAACAAATCCATGTATTCAATCAATAAAATATGATAGTGTATTGCAAATATAATTTTTTGTTACATGTGTATTGTTTACATGCGTAATTTGTACTATTTCCAAGTATGTAGGATATGTAGTGCACGTGCTAAACTGCTACAGTCTATTTAAGAATAGCAGCAGTTCAGACTCACAGAAGAGTTTCGGTTGTGTGTGGTTGGAATTAAATGTTCCTTTTGTTGTTTAAGATCAACAACTGAGTGTAAAGAACAGAGAGGATATTAAGAGACATTTTTCAATGACAAATGGATTGTGTGGATCTCATCTTTGGACACACATTACACGGAACGAGTCAAACCAAACTATTACTCTCAACACAGTGAAAGGATCTCACAGCTGAATTTCTTCTCCACTATACCAAACAATCACTGCTGAGTGAAATCTCAACATTTACCAGCCAGTGGCCAATCACACACATTTTTAATTGCATAGTGTGAAATTTGGTCTTGTATGTGAGTGATTTATTCACATTTTAGAGGGTTGCACATAGAGTAAAAGATTGATCTTGGGATTTCAGAACCAATATCGAGATCGTTCAAATGAAGATCATAAAGCATTGGAAAATCAATGTTTTTCCCCAGTCCAGTAGTTTACATCCATACATACCTTGTTCAGAGGAATGAATGTGTTTTGAAAATAAGGCTGAATGACGACTGTAAAATCATCACGACCATCATAACGTCCACTGGAGATCAGATGCTCAATCTCTGTCTGAACCGAGAGAAAGAAAATTCCAAAGCAAAAACAGAAATAGTTTAAATTCAAATAACTTTTAACATTTGAAATTATGTCATCACTCATATTTATAATACAATCCATTTACCTGATATTCCAGATTAATTCTCTGCAGTTGTGTTAGCTCTGGAGAATTCTCGTTTGGAATCATAAGACATGGACATTCTTCCCTAAAAATGTCACATGACTTTCAGTACACCAGCTAAAGAACACTCAATTACAAGAGCGTAACAAGATCCCTCATGTGTGTTCATTTGAAATATTCCAGAAATATACTTAATGCTTAAATATACAGTTGGACATTAAGACTGATTGTTGGTGTGACGAAATGGCAAATAGTTTGGCATCAGTTTTTTTTAAGGGTCCAAAATAATGCACTAGTTAAGCATGAATAAGATGGTAATTAATGCTTAACTCAATGTACAGTAAGGCTTGTATCTTAGCCATAAATTTCAACTAATTAAATGTTTTATTTTTGAGTTGAAAGTTATGCAATTAATGTTTTTTTCAGATATCAATACACATCATATATTAAGTTTACTAAATAATTTATTAAGCTAGTAATTAAGGCTAATTAGCATCGGCTTTACAAAGCTGTAACTAATACATTATTAAAACATTCTATTAAAGACAACTTGACCTCCTCTGCCTATTTAAGTTATAGGTTTGTTTTGCATTTATTAGCTGGTATTTAAGTTTATTTAAATACTGTATATTTAAACAGTAATTATGACTAATTCGTTTTGGTTTTTCTAAATTGTTACATGATAGAATTGCTAAAATCTTAAAGACAATTTGACTCCTTGTTCTGATGTGAAACTTTTACGTTAACAAGTTATTAATTTGTTTGACACTCATTTAGGTAATTACAATATTTGCAGTAACTTAATTTATTGCAATTGAAGCATGCACAACAAATCCATAACTTGGACAGGTTAACTTTCACTTTAGAACTGGGGGTCAAGTTGTTATTAATTTACTAGTAACAGCTTTGTAAAGCCAATAATTAGCCTTAATACTGGCTTTTTATTATTTAGTAAAGTTGATATATCTCTGAAACGGAGCATTAATTACACTACATTCTACACAAATTAAGATGTTTAAAAAGTTAAAATTATAGCAAAATTAATCTAGCTTTAATTAATTATTAATTACTGTCTATTTCATGCTTAACTAGTGCATTATTGTGGACCCTTAAAATAAAGTGTCACCCATTTCTTTTATTATTTAATTAACTTATAACTGTGTCATAATTTAGTGTCTCATGACCATTTCCCACCCTGCAGTTGAGATTCAATAGAAGCTGTTTTTGGGAGAAAGTTTTGAGTTCCATTCTCAAACAATCAAGACAAATTTGATTTCCCTTTATATAGTTTGTTCCTTGTTCATGAGACACCGATATAAGCCCACAAACCTTGGTAAAAAGGAGCAGGCCAATGAGTTCAGTTTGATCTTCCTCAAATTGTCGATTTCTGGGAGCTGGAGGATGTTGATGAGCGCTCATGGCACCTACAAGCACACAGATATGACATACTGATGCAATACATAGAAAAACACACACTGTGGGTAGTTCTAAAAGGTCTTTTGTGCACAAACCTCTTTATAGAGCAGGTCCAGACTCTGCATGAGATGATGGCTGTAGTTGTACGGTGACAGATTGTTCTGGTCAAAACAATAGTGACACATGTCATTTCCTCCAATAAAGAGGGTCACCAGCTTCCATTCGCTCTCCACATCCACATCCTAGAGAGAGAAAAGGAAGAGATTGCTTTCTGGAAATATTCTTTGCAGACTGGACAATGTGAACCACTGTTTGTTAGTAATCGATTCTGGATCGTCTGGTTTTGAGATTTCATAATGTCTTATTTGCATATATATGAGGTTTATGACATTGATTGGACAGTACAGTCCATGACTGGTTTTAATAATTGACATGTTTTCCTCAGATGCTGAAACTAAACACAGCACATGAACACGTGACATTGTTTCCTTCAGTTTTTGCTCAACTTTGACAATGGACAGCAGCCGGTTCAGTGCTGAAGACGGCTGAATTGCTCACCTTGCTGGACTTTAAAGCTTGTACGAGGTCTGTGACCTGAGCTGAGAGATCACTGAAGACAGAGAAAGATAGAATGTATCATTCATGACACAAACTAAATGTCATTAGACACGAGGCGTAGAAGTGCAGAGGTCAAAACGAGACACGTTGATGTTCTCTCACCCAGCTTTGGCACCTTTCACAGCCATGTTGAAGCTTTTCTCCAGACGTGACCCTTGACCTTTGGAGAACCCTTGAAGGTTGGGGTTAAATTTCCTCAGAATATCTGACAGAGGCAACAAATGCGAGCAATGTCTCATTAGATAGTCATGAACTCAACTCAAACAAGAACCAAGGAGACACTTACTGGGCAGTGTTGTGATTGTATCCAACGTGTCATCACCACCAATACTGTAAATACAGTAGCAGGACATTTATTGCATATCAAACACTCACCAAATAAAGTCCCATTGTCATTGAGGCAAAAACTCAATGGTGCAAAATACAGTTTCATGGGCATAAAAGACACATTCTCAATTATACATATGTATTCTGCTGGGAGATACATGAATGTATGTGTGTGCTTCTCATACCTCCAGGACACTCCCATGTATTCAGTGCTCAACTGAAAATAATTATTGGATTTTACGCCAAGGCCAGTCTGAAAAACATACAGACACATCATGAACACAGTGGAACCTACCAAACCACACCAGATGACTGAGCTAAAGTCAACAATAAAAATAAACCAAACAGACGTGAATGCCATTGGCATGTTGAATGAATGTGTAGTGCAATTGAGATTTGAGAGCTGAAAGCAATGCAAATGTTTTCAGTGATAAACTACTTACTGTACATTCAGTCTCTTTCTCACAAAAAGCTATTGTATGGTTTCCAACGAAGTTCTCTCTCTCTCTCTCTCTCTCTCTCTCTCTGTGTCTCCCACTCGCCCTTTCCCTCTCCCCTACACTCGTCTCGTCTCTCCCCAGGTTCCCAGGAGGCAGGGTGGACCATAGGCTGGCAAAACAGCCGGAAGGGCAGTGTCTCCCCTCCAGAGATGGAGGGGATGGGGATTAGGCCAGTCCAGATGGCACCCCAGCCTGAATTGGGCAGGGGGAGGATTGTGACGAGGAGGAGTGCATGGCTGGGCCAAGAGGGTCAACTGCCAGTGCTGAGTCAACTAATCAGCGGGAGAGACAAATAAAGGGGAGCCAGAGACACCAGTTAGAGAGAGAGACACACATGCGGGCGCTGTGTGTGTGTGTGTGTGTGTGTGTGTTTTATGTTTCTTTAAGTTGAGTTCTGTCATTAAAGTTTACGGACGGGAGAACAAGCTGTCATGGCGTTTCAGACCATTTTAAACAAGTTTCAGGCTAGTAAATGAAGCCCTTATGAATCAGATGTTTTGCTCTTTCTTTTCTCACCTGAAGTAGGAGCATTGCTGGAAGGTTGGATGTGTTTACAGGTGAAATCACTGCCCCAGTCCTATGACAAAAACAAAACACATCCTCGTCAGTCAGGGTGTTCTGGCTCATTCTCGGGTAATAGTGACATTTGTGTGCAATGTGTGTGTGTGTGTGTGTGTGTCCATGATCATAATTAACAGAATATTGAAAATAGTCACATAAAAAATTGTGGCAACTACTTTTTACTATTTATATGAATTGCCTTGATTTTGATATTATAAATTGTAGTTTTCATTTGTATGCCGACGGCACTGTTATTTATTGCTGTGTGTCAGCTACAGTCTGTGTGAGATGCTGTGCAACAAAGACTTTACACTGAAAACGTGTTTTAAATGCTGATAAAATTAAAGCCATGTTTTTCTCAAACTCAAAGAAATCAACAACATATCTAGCATCTCTTCACACTTTGCAGGGCACTACGATAGTGTCTGTATCTGAATATCTTGCTTTTATACTTGATGAATCGTTATCTTTTAAGTCTCATGTTAATCAGTTCTCAAGGTAAAGCTAGGGGTTCCCCGTCTGTCGCTCACTTCGACGTTGTGTCGGAGAAGCGACACTAGGGGTCTCTCTTGAGCACCGAATATGCCTCTGATCTATGAAAAAAGGCCAATGGGAATTAAGCAGACAGAAGTTCTGCTGTTGGATCTAGTCAGGTCAGACAGCACCACCGCGGTAGCGTACATAAATCGTCAAGGCGGCGTACGCCTCCGCCACATGTCGCGACTTGCCCGTCGTATCCTCCTTTGGAGCCATTTAAGTTGCTGCGCGCCACTCACGACAACGCTGGCCCAGTGGGGAGTGGAGGCTTCACCCCGAGTTGGTTCAGCTGATTTAGGAATGGTTCGGCAAGGTTCAGGTAGAGCTGTTTGCATCCTGAGAGACATCACACTGCCCGCTCTGGTATGCCCAAACAGAGGCTCCCCTCGGGGCAGAAGCACTGGCACACAGCTGGCCCTCGGGGCAGCGCAAGTACGCATTTCACCCAGTGAGCCCTCTTGCACAGGTGCTGTGCAGGGTCAGGGAGGACGAGGAACAAGTCACCTTAGTGGCTCCCTATTCCTGCAGGAGAGGTTGAAGGGGAGGCTGTCCCCTTCCACCTTGAAGGTGTATGTTGATGCTATCGTGGCCCACCACAACACAGTAGACGGCAAGTCTTTTGGTAAGCACGCCTTAATCATCAGGTTCCTAAGATGCGCCCAGAGGTTAAATCCTTCCCGGCCAAGCCTATTCCCCTCCTGGGATCTCTCAGTGGTCCTCGCGGGCCTTCAGAGACCCCCCTTCGAGCTGCTAGAATCAACTGGACTCAGGGCCCTCTCTCTAAAGACTGCCCTGCTGATCGCGCTCACCTCCATCAAGAGGGTCGGGGACCTGCAAGCGTTCTCTGTTAGCGACACTTGCCTAGAGTTCGTTCCGGCAGACACACGTGATCCTAAGACCACAACCAGGCTACGTGCCCAAGGTTCCTACCACGCCCTTAAGACCAGGTAGTGAACCTGCAAGCGCTGCCCCGGGAGGAGGCAGACCCAGCCCCTTAGTTGCTGTGTCCGGTATGTGCATTGCGTACCCACTTGGACCGCACAAAGAGCTTTAGACATTCTGAGCATCTCTTTGTCTGCTTTGTTGGTCAGCGGAAAGGGAACACTGTCACAGAGGCTTTCCCGCTGGGTGGTGGACGCCATTTCATTGGCCTATCACACCCAGGCCGTGCCCCCCCCCTTGCGGGTCCGAGCACACTCAACAAGGAGTATTGCGTCCTCGTGGGCACTGGCAAGGGGCACCTCCCTGGCAGACATATGTAGAGCAGTGGGTTGGGCAACACCTTATACCGTTGCGAGATTTTACAATCTCAGGGTTGAGTCAGTATCGTCACGTGTTTTCTCAGGTCCAAGCCGGTAGAACTCAGTAACACGCTGACAGACTGGCCGGGTGGATCGCTTGCACCTAGCGCCCGTTCCCTCGGTTGAGGTAAAACTGTGCGCTTTCTCTCCCAGGAGATTCCATATATTCGGATCCCTGGACGACTCCTCCTTAGCCCTATGGGTCCGGAATTCGGCGGAGGAATTCATTGACCGAATCCACTGCGGGTACTCAAATCTACCCTGTGCTGGAATAGGTGCTGCACAGGTCGGGACTCGTGCGTGGACTCCTCCTGTTTGTATTTTCCGCGGTACGGTCCCCTTGCGAGTGGACCCGCGTCTCTCTTAGGCAGTTCCAGCTGCCCTCTGGTCGCCGTGCTGTAGCAACCCCCCCCCTCCTTGAGGCTGGATCTACCTGTGGCATTTTTTCCACATGTGACCTGAGTGGCGCATGTGATGTATTTTGCCACTTTACCTCCCCGTTCCTGGGCAGGTGTGGTCTCCGCAGGGTCTTTTTCCAACTGGGTAAGACCCCTTTCCCACGATGCATGTAAGGGCCCCAGCCATTTGGCAAAAGAGGCCGGGATTCCGATGACTTTTTATGGGGAATTGGGGAAGGGTACATGCAGTCTGACACAACTGGTCACCTTTGCATGTGAAATACTTGCCCGCTCTTGTGTCAGCAGTACACGTACACGGCTCAGTGCATGGCATGATTTTAATTGGACCCCTAGTGTTGCTTCTTCGACACAACGTTGAAGTGAGCGACAGACGGGGAACGTCTAGGGGAACGAGACGTTGTGTCCTCCTGGCCACGTCGCTGAGCCGAGCCACTGTAGTGGCCGACCATTTCCGGCTCCTCAGAAAAATCCTGAATGAACTCGACGTATTTCCCCACTTTAATATACCCGTATGCCCGGGGGCGGGTTATGCAAATACTGTCTGCCTAATTCCCATTGGCCTTTTTTCATAGATCAGAGACCCCTAATGTCGCTTCTTTGACACAACATCTCGTTCCCTCCATCAGGGAACGCAGGTTACATCCGTAACCTAGACGTTTTCTTTAGAAATAACTCTTGTTTTTCTTTTGATGCAAAAAAGAAACTAGTCTCAGCTAGTTTTCTGCCTGTGCTTGATTACTGAGATCCATCTTCTATTTTCCGTTCATTAGACACTATTAATCATGGTGCACTTTTATAACATTGTAACTTTACTACCCATCATTGAGTTTTATAATAGGGTCACTTGGCACTCATTGTCCACAATTAAAGCATCGGCATCTGTTCATTTATAAATCAATTTTGGGTTTATTGCCATCATATCTCTGCTCTCTTATACAACGAAAATTGCTGTGAAGTATTCCTTACGTTCTCAGAATTTCTATACCTTTCGGTTCCATTTGTTCGAACAGAATTAGGGAAAAAAGCTTTTCGGTATGCTGCCCCCTGTGATGTGCCCTCCCCCGGCTAGGACACTTCTATGGAACATTCGATCGCTGTCCAAAAAAGGCCCTATTGTGTATGATTTGCTCTTGGACCGTAAGTTTGATTTTCTCTGTCTGACTGAGACGTGGCAACAAAGTAATGACTTCTCTCAACTGAATCATTCAGTACCCCCAGGCTATGTATACACCTGCAAACCCTGTGCCTCAGGCCGCGGCGGGGGTTTAGCAATGTTATATAATGAGAAGTGGAAGGTTTTGGTAATTTTCTTCATAGGCTAGTTTCCATAGTGTAGTGGTTATCACGTTTGCCTCACACGCGAAAGGTCCCCAGTTCGAAGTTGGGTGTAAACACTTGATGGTTTTCCTGCAGTACTGTGATTTTTGGATGGAGTGTCTTGTCGAAACATATATTCAATAAATGAGTAGCAGGAATTGTTGGTAAATTCCATCATAGGCTAGTTTACATAATGTAGTGGTTATCACGTTCGCCGAACACGCGAAATGTCAACAGTTCGAAGTTGGGTGGAAACACTTGATGGTTTTCCTGCAGTACTGTGATTTTTGGGATCTAGTGTCTTGTCTAAACATATATTCCATAAATGAGTTGCAGGAATTGTTGTTAATTTCCTTCATAGGCAGGTTTCCATAGTATAGTGGTTATCACGTTCGCCTCACACTCGAAAGGTCCCCAGTTCGATACTGGGTGGAAACTCTTGTAACTTTTACAGCAGTACTGTGATTTTTGGATGTAGCGTCTTGTCTAAACATATATTCAATTAATGAGTAGCAGGAATTGTTGGTAAATTCCATCATAGGCTAGTTTCCATAATGTAGTGGTTATCACGTTCGCCGAACACGCGAAAGGTCCCCAGTTCGAAGTTGGGTGTAAACACTTGATGGTTTTCCTGCAGTATTGTGATTTTTGGATGGAGTGTCTTGTCTAAACATATATTCCATAAATGAGTTGCAGGAATTGTTGGTAAATTCCATCATAGGCTAGTTTCCATAATGTAGTGGTTATCACGTTCGCCGAACACGCGAAAGGACCCCAGTTCGAAGTTGGGTGGAAACACTTGATGGTTTTCCTGCAGTACTGTGATTTTTGGATGGAGTGTCTTGTCTAAACACATATTCCATAAATGAGTTGCAGGAATTGTTGGTAATTCATTTTATAGGCAGGTTTCCATAGTGTAGTGGTTATCATGTTCGCCTAAAATTTTAAAGGTCCCCAGATCGAAACTGAGTGTAAACACTTTTAAGTTTTACTGCAGTACTGTTATTTTCGAAACTGGGTGGAAACACTTGATATTTTTACTGCAGTACTGTGAATTTTGCATGGAGTGTCTTGTGTAAACATATGTTCAATAAATGAGTTGCAGGAATTGTTGGCCTCACACGCGAAGGCCAGTCACGTATAGGTGTAAAGGGCTTTTGTGACCTCAAGTAACCTTTTCAGCCAAGATTTGAGATTCACGGTTCGATTCCCGGCTGAATGTTTTTTTTTTTCAATATTTATTATTTTCCTCATTATTCACGTCAAGCCATTATTCAATTGTATTTTAACCTTCCACAAAACTGGATACTTCATATTTTACATTAGGTTTGTATTTCCACATGTATAGCTGTAGATGAGATTTGCAACCTATATAACTTTTTAACTAAGATTTGCAACCTATATAACTAAGCATTTGAGAAATAATAATTCTTAATACAGTTTGCAATAAATTGTCCAACCTTTGTGTTTACTGATTTATCTGTTTACTTAAGTTTTATTCTAATTCTGTATTTTAAAAGACAACATTAAAGCAGACGTTAAATGGTCCTGTAATGAAAAGACGTATAACAGGAAAAAATGGTATCAAAAATACAATTAACAAAGTCAATATTAACCAGTTATGTTACATGGAGTAACATTCAGAAAAGTCATTGTGGCATAGGGTAGAAGTGGCTGTCTAGGTGGCTCATTGACATCCTGCAGTAGAGTCAAGTCAAGTCAAGTTTATTAATAAAGCACACTTAAAAACAACAAATGTTGTAACCAAAGTGCTGTACAATTTTTTACAAACATTAATAACAAAATTTAATAGAACTTATAAAATGTTACAAAGAACTAATTAATAAAACATTATAAAACCTACACAGAAAACTATTAAAATTCTCAACCAACATTATAGGCTAAAGAGAAAAAATGTGTCTTCAATTTACATTTAAATATCGGCAGTGAGGAGCAAGACCTAACAGCAAATGGAAGTGCATTAGCATGGAGCATAGAGCATGGAGTAGCATCGGTGTATAGAAGCTGGGACCTCTGTCGTCTAGGTCAAGGTGGCAGCAGTGCGAGGGCAACCTGATAGCAAACTCAGCCCTGACATAAAGAGGGTGATAAAAGGCAGTATAAACATGAAGGGGCTGAATAAAAGTGTGGGAGGGAGATAGGGAGGGAAGGAGTCCCCACTGCTTCAAATCTAACTAGTGCAAAGTCAAAATGTGTAATATGTACAGAGGTATAGACAACATCCTATAAACTTATTTACATATAGAAAACCCAGGTAGAGATTAATTAATCTTTTATACACACACACACACACACACATATATATATATATTAGTAAAACTTATTCCAAATAAAACCTGTCAAGTAAAAAAAAACATTAAAGTACTATCAAATATATACTTGAATATATAATATAAATAGACAACAGAACATTTGACTGCCAACTGACAGTATGAGTGTGAGAGTAATTGAAAACATCAGTTTTGTCTTTGTGAGTGAGTGACTGAATGAGTCAGTGAGTCTCAGTTCTACGCCCGTTTCTCCACCATCCATCTCTGCTTTTCAGTCTCATAAAATGCAGACTTCTGGAATTCAGTCCAAGTCATCTCTCCCATCATGCCCTGGGACTGGTACATGTACAAAACCTTGGTGGGACAGTAAATGTACTTTCCTGGGACTCCAGGGAAATAGGCATGGATGTGAGGGTTGTTGGGGCCTTGTTTGAGAGGCAGATGACAGGACCTGCACAGGCGACCAGGAGGATGAAGCTCTACAGATTTCCTCTTTTTCCTCTCTTCTGTTACCCTCTTTTGTTCTGCCCCTCTCTGTTTTGAGGCGTCGAGCTCCCGCTGGAAGAAGGCAGTTGATGCAAAATCCTCAAAGCACATTCTGGGATTGGTGAGTCCTTCAGCTGCGTAGGTCATGAAGACTTTTTTGGAGCAGTAAAAGTACTTCACCTCTGCTGACTGATAAAAAAAATGGACAGAGGAGCCGTCGCCAAGGTAACGAGATTTTGGCTGCCCACAACTGAGACAAGTCCTGGTTTTCTTTGGCTGTTGTTGTTGTTCTTGCAACTGCTGAGCTGTTAGCTGACTCTCCACAATCTCCTTCACCATCATCACAAGTGTAGCCTGGGTCAGAGGAGCATCCAGGGAAGTACTCACCACTGGTGGATTTACAGGAGCAGGTTTCAAGGCTGTGACTGGTACACTGACTGTCTCACTGCCTTCTGTCAGACGCTGCCAAAGCTGCTGAGTCTCCAACAGCTTCTCTGAGCTGGTGTTCAAGGAGGAGCTGGTGTTCATTAGCTTGGCAAGGTGTTTCACATACCGAGAGATATGCTGCCTTGTAGTTGGATGAAGGAGACTATTGGGGTCTTTGCAAGATCTGTGCACAAGGGCAGCATAGTCAGCATCCACCTGCTTCAGCATGTTTTTCTTCCCATGGTGCTTTGCTAGAAGTCCATCAATGGCATCTCTCATGGGTTGCGTCCACTCGCCATGGTCCAGTACGAAGATACGTCCACCAGTCTAAACGGGTCCTGTGCGTGCAGCACAGGGAGAGGCTGTCAGGGGCAGTGGGGAAGTGCTCAGCAGATCTGTAGAAGAGATATAAAACAATGTTAATAGTAAGTCACGTAGGTATGCAATATGTTAGTATGTGTCTATATGAATAGTACCTCCACGTGTGTGTGTGCGTGCGTTCGTCCATGTATGCTTGTGCGTGAGAGGGTAAAATAAATTGTTATGGAATATGAACGTCCATCTCCTAAAAAGTAGGCCCAATAAGGTTAAATATCAATGGCACAAATCTGAAAGTGCATGTGAATTCAAACATAAATTAGTAAATTCAGTGCGTCTTACCTGAGAGACGTTCCCTTCAGAAGGAGTCCAAACCTCTCGCCCGTGTCTCTGGCTGACACGTGAAGTGCTGGATATTTGGCCTGCCCAGTCACCTTCGTGGATGCCATGTTGAGCTCTGCAATTAAAACATGGTCAAACACTCCCGGTAGGACCACGTCAGGCAGCTTCAGGTCCACCAGCATCTGAAAGTTCCAGTGAACCACTCCGGTCATCCCCTGGGCCTTGAACAGCTCGGTAGAGATGTTGTTGCCCGTCACCCACCGAGCCTGGTGAAAGTGGAAGCCCTCCTGCTGAGAGGTTCCTCTGACGGGGATCCAGATAGGAACAGCAGCTCCTTCCCCTTTTACGTGGTTCAGCTGCAGACAACCTCCTCCCGTTGAGGTGCAGATTTGTCTTGCAGGGAGGGGTTGATTTTTATCATCATTGCCTCAGCGGAGGGGTCCTGTCTTAAATGCCCCGATGGGCCTCTTCTAAACTGAACTGTCCTCCTTCCGGGAAAGAACTCCATCTTCTTCATCCTGTAGATTTAAAGCACATTTAAAAAAATGTTTTAATAAAGACTAATTTAGTTAAAGTGTTGATAGATAAAACAAATATTAATGAAAGTAACATGTAATATTTCATTATTAATAACACATACTACATAGTAATACTATTATTAATACTGATGAGATGTAATGTTAGTTCACATGTAGATCTTATTGTCTTAGAATTATGTTTTAGCTAGAATGTTATAATATATTTGTATTACCTATATTGAAAGGTGCAGTATAGATAAATTAATTAGTAAAAAGTTGTTCAGTAACAGAATAGTGATATAATTGCAGTCATTGCAGACAAACAAAACAGTAACGTTATCAATATGAGCTAATGTCCTTAGCGAAGTTTAACAGTAACTTAGCTTCCATTCACAATTATGGAAATTACAAAGGTAAGCTAATAACTCACTGGTAAATATATAACGTTAGTCTACTTCACTTTATCATTCAGGTTTCAGTGTATTTAGGCCCAAATATAGCATAATCTAAATACTTGTATGACAGACTATGTTGTGTAAACGAAGTTTGTAATAATTTTTTCGCTGTTCACGTACGTTAGTTTAAGTGTAATCACGTCAACAAAAATAACTTCAATCAAATCTTGAATACCTAAACTTCCGTTTAAATTGTCATAAAATATAGACATTGAGAGTGTTAAAAACAACGAAAACTATAGAATAAAATACTAAATCAAACATTATTTACCTTGATTCTAGCGGTTGAGATGCGATTGACACGTTTTGATTGACGTTATCTGCGCCTGTCTGTCTCCCTTACAATACGAAAATGCGGAACAGCGCCGCTCATGTCGACGTGTGGCCACAAATATATTACATCCGTAGTGTAAGACACTACCATAGAGAATGAATGGGAAAAGTTAAGGGAAGTTAAGACTAACTATTTTCGGCTCCCGCGCGAAAGGTCCACAGTTCCAAACTGGGTGGAAACACTTGATTTTTTAACTGCAGTACTGTTATTTTTGGGATCTAGTGTCTTGTCGAAACATATATTCAATAAATTAGTAGCAGGAATTGTTGGTAATTTTCTTCATAGGCTAATTTCCATAGTGTAGTGGTTATCACGTTTGCCTCATACGCGAAAGTTCCCCAGTTCGAAGTTGGGTGGAAACACTTGATGGTTTTCCTGCAGTATTGTGATTTTTGGATGGAATATCTTGTCGAAACATATATTCAATAAATGAGTAGCAGGAATTGTTGGTAAATTCCATCATAGGTTAGTTTCCATAATGTAGTGGTTATCACGTTCGCCGAACACACGAAAGGTCCCCAGTTCGAAGTTGGGTGGAAACACTTGATGGTTTTCCTGCAGTACTGTGATTTTTGGATGGAGTGTCTTGTCGAAACATATATTCAATAAATGAGTAACAGGAATTGTTGGTAAATTCCATCATAGGTTAGTTTCCATAATGTAGTGGTTATCACGTTCGCCGAACACACGAAAGGTCCCCAGTTCGAAGTTGGGTGTAAACACTTGATGGTTTTCCTGCAGTACTGTAATTTTTGGATGGAGTGTCTTGTCGAAACATATATTCAATAAATGAGTAGCAGGAATTGTTGGTAATTTCATATTGGCAAGTTTCCATAGTGTAGTGGTTATCATGTTCGCCTAAAATTTTAAAGGTCCCCAGATCGAAACTGAGTGTAAACACTTTTAAGTTTTACTGCAGTACTGTTATTTTCGAAACTGGGTGGAAACACTTGATATTTTTACTGCAGTACTGTGAATTTTGCATGGAGTGTCTTGTGTAAACATATGTTCAATAAATGAGTTGCAGGAATTGTTGGTAATTTCCTTCATTGATAAGTTTCCATAGTGTAGCGTTATCACGTTCGCCTAACATGCGAAAGGTCCCCAGTTCGATGCTGAGGGAAACACTTGTTACTTTTACTGCAGTACTGTTATTTTTGGATGGAGTGTCTTGTCAAGACATATATTCAAGAAATGAGTAACAGGAATTGTTGGTCATTTTTTTCATAGGCTAGTTTCCATAGTGTAGTGGTTATCATGTTCGCCTCACACGAGAAAGGTCCCCAGTTTGAAACTGGGTGGAAACACTTGATGGTTTTCCTGCAGAACTGTTATTTTTGGATGGAGTGTGTTGTCTAAACTGGGACATGGGCCATTAAAGAGGTCGGTTCCATGGTGTAATGGTAAGCACTTTGGACTTTGAATCCAGCGATCTGAGTTCAAGTCTCAGTGGAACCTTCTTAGCTTCTTGTTTCAAGGGACAGAGGTTGGCTGTTGGAATTCCCATAAAGATGCCTAAAATGTATACTTTTCTTGCCAATTTCCACAAATCATGTTCATTCTCCACACCCAGAGCTGTGCTGTCAAATACATTTTTGGTTCCTTGGTGTAATGGTTAGCACTTTGAATCCAGCGATCCAAGTTCAAGTCTCGGTGGAACCTGCTTAGCTTCTTGTTTCAAGGGACATAGGTTGGCTGTTGGAATTCCCATAAAGATGCCTAAAATGTAACCTTCTCTTGCCAATTTCCACAAAGCATGTTTGTTCTCCACACCCAGAGCTGTGCAGTCAAATACATTTTTGTTCCATGGTGTAATGGTTACTAGTCTGGATTTGGAATCCAGTGAACTGTGATCAAACTCAGTTGATTCTTCTTTGCATTTTGCACCAAAGATTCAGAGGACCCAATAAAAAGTACTTATCAAAAGCAGGGAGCCTCCAAATCTCAACTAATGAATGGATTCATACTCTCCTGCCAAGGTCAGAGGATCATCAACAGGGGAATGCAGAGCGATACACTGTATCATAAGTTTGTTTTGTGTTGAAGTTGTTTAGCACCCATGAAGAATGTGACATGTAACAGTACCCAAGAAAATTTCAATGCAAATTAAATTTGCTTTCAAGAAATACATAAATGAAGCTGTCTGAGCATTATATGAGAAACAGGAAAAATGAAAAAAAAAAAGAATATATATATATATATATATATATATATATATATATATATATATATATTTTTTTTTGTGAGGATTTATTGGTAAATTTGTATATTCTTGAAGTGTTTTCTTGCTCAAGACTTTTGAAGCTTTCTCTACTTCCCCCTTCACATAGATCAGAGCTCTGCTTGCAAGAGTAAAAAAGCTGTACATGGGTTTGGCACGCTGCAATGCTCTGATGACCAGGTCCATGAGTACTTCACCATGCACTTGTATTAAAAAATAGGTCATGGTGAAATACTCATGGACTGCTAAAGAGGTCGGTTCCATGGTGTGATGGTAAGCACTTTGGACTTTGAATCCAGTGATTTGAGTTCAAGTCACGGTGTAACCTGCTTTGCTTCTTGTTTCAAGGGACAGATGTTGGCTGTTGGAATTTCCATAAAGATGCCTAAAATGTAACCTTCTCTTGCCAATTTCCACAAAGCATGTTCTTTCTCCACACCCAGAGCTGAGCAGTCAAATACATTTTTGTTCCATGGTGTAATGGTTAATAGTCTGGATTTGGAATCCAGTGAACTGTGATCAAACTCAGTTGATTCTTTTTTGCATTTTGCACCAAAGATTCAGAGGACCCAATAAAAAGTACTTATCAAAAGCAGGGAGCATCCAAATCTCAACTAATGAATGGATTCATACTCTCCTGCCAAGGTCAGAGGATCATCAACAGGGGAATGCAGAGCGATACACTGTATCATAAGTTTGTTTTGTGTTAAAGTTGTTTAGCACCCATGAAGAATGTGACATGTAACAGTTCCCAAGAAAATTTCAATGCAAAATAAATTTGCTTTCAAGAAATAAATAAATGAAGCTGTCTGAGCATTATATGAGAAACAGGAAAAATGAAAATAATATATATATATATATATATTTTTTTTTTTTTTTTTTTTGTGAAGATTTATTGGTAAATTTGTATATTCTTGAAGTGTTTTCTTGCTCAAGACTTTTGAAGCTTTCTCTACTTCCCCCTTCACATAGATCAGAGCTCTGCTTGCAAGAGTATAAAAGCTGTACATGGGTTTGGCACGCTGCAATGCTCTGATGACCAGGTCCATGAGTACTTCACCATGCACTTATATTAAAAAATAGTGGGCCAACAGTTAATGAGGACGGTTCCATGTTGTAATGGTTAGCACTTTGGCCTTTGAATCCAATGATATAAGTTCAAGTCCTGGTGGAACCTGCATATCTCCTTTTTTCAAGGGACAGAGGTTGGCTGTTGGAATTCCCATAAAGATGCCTAAAATGTAAACTTCTCTTGCCAATTTCCACAAAGCATGTTCTTTCTCCACACCCAGAGCTGTGCAGTCAAATAAATTTGTTCCATGGTGTAATGGTTAATAGTCTGGATTTGGAATCCAGTGAACTGTGATCAAACTCAGTTGATTCTTTTTTGCATTTTGCACCAAAGATTCAGAGGACCCAATAAAAAGTACTTATCAAAAGCAGGGAGCCTCCAAATCTCAACTAATGAATGTATTTATCATTCAGTTACCTGATGACAGTAGCCTTGATGGTCTTGGTGAGCTCTGAGTCATCAGCTTCTGGCTTCAAGACCTCCTCATTGAAGAGCTGCAGCACAGGCTTCAGGTAAGACACACTCACGTATGCTTCACCAGAAAGAGCATCAGTGAACTCAACAAGTGGATTTAGAGACTTGTGGACAGACTCCAGGACATCAATGTCCTGCCACGAGGGAATCAAGTGCCTTGTTTTTTTATCAGCTGATAAAACCTTTGCAATGGCCTTCTCCTGCTCCAGCACTCATGCTATCATTGCATGGCGGGACCCCCACCTGGTGGGTGATTCTGTGATCAACTTGTGCTTGGGTAGTTTGAGCTCCTCTTGAGCGGCTGCTAGTTCTCTCTTCTTTTTCCAAGAAAAAGAAAAAGCACTGACCACTTTCTTGCACACACCCATGGCTCTTTGGATTCTCTGATCTCTCACTTCCTTCTAAAGATAAAGAAGAAAACAAAATATAGGGACATGTTGTAAAACTTTACTAGGCAAAGATGATAATAAAAAAAAATGTATATATAAAATATTATTATAAATATTATTGTAATTATTCTCATTATTCTATTACATACATACATAAATACACACAGAAGATGTGTTCATTAACTTACCAATGGCTAGATGAAGTCTGTGACCGAAACACTGCAGGCGAGTCCAATCTTTAAGGGAAGCAGCTTTGACCATGTTTGCCGCATTGTCCGTGGTGATGCACACCTGTCGGTCTTCGCTAAGGCCCCAAGATGCGAGTGCATCCTCCAACCCCTGGCTGATCGTTTCGGCAGTATGGTCCTCCGGAAAATAGGCCGTCTGCAAGCATTTGCTTTGAAGAGCCCACTCCTTGTCAATGTAATGAATAGTCAGACTCATATATGGCTCTGATGTATGGCTGGACCATAGGTTGGTAGTTGTGGCGAAGTATTTCACATCCCTTAGCTGAATTTCCAGCTTCCCACGGCACTCTTCATAAAGATGAGGCAGTGCGGTTTTAGAAAAGTATTTTCTGCCTGGGAGTTCGTACCTGGAGTCCAACACTTTAATCAATTTTCTGAACCCGTCTTTCTCCACTGTGTTCAGGGGCATCATGTCTTTCGCTATGAAGTAAGAAAGTGCGCTGGTTATATCCTTGCTCCTTTTTGATCGTTTTTCATATGGGGCAATGGTCGCAAAAGACGACACGATTGATTGTTGTTTAGGTACAGCCCCGCTTGCGCTGCTAACAACAGAAGAACCACTAACGTTAGCATGTTGGGCAAAACTTGTGGACGGAGTAACATTAACATGGGCCCGCATTTTCATACTCTCGGTGTGGTCGCTGGGATGGTACCTTTTCAGGTGACCGAAAAGGTTTGTTGTGTTTCCCGTCTTGGTTATCACCGACCAACGGCATATTTTGCAGACCGTCTTTATTTGCGCATCGTCGCTTTTCAGATATCCAAACAACTTCCATATAATTGACGTCTTGTTACCTTTTTTGTCAACAATTTCCTCAGCTTTGGAAGATAGTTCGAGTTCACTTTCACCGTCGCTTTCGTGTTCATCATTTCCACAAATTTTTTCTTTACATTCACTTTCTTCACTGCCGGTAGCTCAAACAGTGCTCTGCTAGCAAATGGGCATGTACTTAGACGCACAAGCCAAAATCTGCGTTCTGACTGGCTGTTGTCCATTTATTTCTGCTTTGTAATAGGCTGTTAGGTCTATCCATATCGAGTAAACATGTCAAAAGTTTATCATCGTAGTCTAAATAAATATTATTGCGATGCCATATCGAAATCGTTTTATCGCCCAGCCCTAATCTCCACTGTTTGAAGCGTGTTCAGCTCATGGTTGTTGTGACTGCACCAGACAGCCAGACTCGTTACCGTCGTGGATTAGGCCAATGACCATGGTGTCATCTGAAAACTTCAGGAGCTTGACAGTGGGGTCATTTGCAGTGCAGTCATGTGTAAGTGTAATGCATCCCTGAGGAGAACCATGCTAATAGTGAGGGTCCTGGATTTGAGTTTCCCCAGTCTTACTAACTGCTTCCTATCTGTCAGAAAGCTGGTGATCCATCAACAGATTGGGGTGGGCATGGAAAGCTGGGTCAGTTTGGTTGAGAGAAGATCAGGCATGATGTATTAAAGGCAGAACTGAAGTCCACAAATAGGATCCTTGCACAAGTCCCATGTCTGTCGAGGTGTTGCAGGATATAATGCAGTCCCGTATTGACAACATCATCCACAGACCTGTTTTCTTGGTAAGCAAACTGAAGGGGGTCCAGCAGGGGTCCAGTGATCTCCTTCAGGTAGACCAAAACCTTGACCACAGATGTTAGAGCGACTGGTTTGTAGTCATAATGTCCTGTGATTTTTTTTTTGGGGGGACTGGAATGATGGTGAAGCATTTGAAGCAGCAGGGAACTTCACATTGCTCCAGTGATCTATTGCAGATCCGTGTAAAGATGGGGAACAGTTGGTCAGCACAGACTTTCAGACAGGCAGATGAAACACCGTCTGGGCCTGAAGATTTCCTAGCTTTTGTTTCAAAATGCTGGGCACACATCCTCCTCACAGAGCATAAGTGCAGATTGAGTAGCATGAGGGGGTTTCAGGAGGGGTGGGTGGGTGGGTGGGTGTGTGTGTGTGTGTGTGTGTGTGTGTGTGTGTGTGTGTGTGTGAAGTGAATATCAGAGCTGGGGTGGGGTGTTAGACTGGGATTTTCAAACCTGCAGTAAAACAAATTCAGTTCATCAGCCATTATTTGACACTCTATATAGCATGGAGTGTCTTGGAAGATGTCTTGTACTTGGTTATGCTTTTAAGTCCTTTCCAGATGCAGGATCAATTGCTGAAAACAGTTTTTTCAGCTTTTCAAAGTAGCTTCTTTTAGCCACTCTGATTTCCTTAGTAAGTGTGTTCCTGGCCTGGTTGTACAATATTTTATCCACACTTCTGTAAGTATCCTCGTTGGCATGACGAAGCTATCTTGAGTTTTCCTGAAAATCATGGTTTATCATTATTGAATGAAAATTTCCTAGTAGGGATGCACATATCCTCACAGAAACTGATATATGATTGTAAAGGGATTAATGGAAAGGAGGAGTCAAAAACCGACTTGATAATATAAATAATATTTAATGAAGAACTGAACCAAAAAAACAAACACACACACAGGTGTCGGGCACCTGCCCGTAAATCTCTCTCTCTGTCACACTGCCGTCTCCGGTCAGCCTTTATCCCTCTCAAGGGCTTAATTAGCCTGGAGAGATGGGTAGTAACATGTTAAGTTAAATTTACTCCGTTACATTTACTTGAGTAACTTTTTGGGAAATAATTAACTTTTAGAGTAGGTTTAAAAGTGGGTACTTTTTACTCTCACGCAAGTAAATTTTTTATGACATTTTTGTACATTTACTTCTTTACAATGTGTGGTATTACTGTCATTACATTACTGGGTTTAATGTGGATTAATGTGTAATTTACTGAGGGATTATTGAATGGGACTTTTACGATAGTGGAAGTTCACAGCTACACGCGATGAGAGGCTCACGTACTGTCACTCAATCACTGCAGCAGCATAAAACTCTTCAATGTGAAACACTTTCTTCACTCCACACAGTGAAAAAAAAGAATAGTTTCATCATGCATTGCCTTCATTAACACCAAGACAAGCTGATATTTCAAGATTAAAGTCACAGCTCCAACTTCAGGCAGCACGCTGAGGTACATTTTGGCTCTAATTCTAACGCGGGCTTTTCTGTGTAATGAGATGGTTATTTTCAGGGTGACTCTGTAACTGGGCTCTTATGACATCAGTTTTTAAGTGTACATTTTTAAATCAGTGCAGCAATACATCAGTGTGCTTAGTCCCACATGTCATAAGCAGTATTTATGCATTTACTCCGCACCCTCGTGGGGGTACTGGAAACTATCGCAGCTACTTCAGGCAGATTAACTGTATAAATACATGTAAAAATCCAAGTTAAGTGTAAATCACTGCCATTCACGTGATAGACAACTGGAGCGCGGACAGCATTTCTGCGTGTGCACAGCAAGGTGCGTGGGGTGCGTGCGTGGGATGTGCACAAGGCAATCGTCGTGACTAGAGTGGTTGTGTCCGCAATCGTTCACTCATTCACTATTTCCTATATAGTGAATGCCAGTTAGTGCACTATATCTCAGCAGTAAGTGAATGAAATTAGTGAATTCGGATGAGAGTATCAGAGCTCTGAGGTTGGTGCAGAAACGTCACATATGACATTTTAAAATACTTGGGCCTTGTTATTCTTATTAAATAATATATTAATACAATACATCTTCATTCTGTTTGTCATTCTTAATGTTTGTTAATATAAAGAGTAAACACATTTGATCAAATAAAGAGTACATTTTAAATATATATCTGTATGTTTTGTCTCTCTATATGTTATTATGTTATTTTAATCCAGTAATAATTTGTCAAAAAGTAATATACTACATTCAGCATTAAATAAAATATTGCAGGAGTGAAGGAAGCAGTAAACTCCTTGCTCATACATCTTCCCCATGGTGGATTGCGGGAAATTAACCATCATTGAGTGTACTTGAAATGTACACTTGAAATTAGAGTTAATTGTTGGTAAGAATAAGTGAACAAAAGTAGGGAACGAGTGGCTCACTCAGAATTCAGACACTCCTACAAAATAGCGAAAACTCGAAATAGTGCACTATATAGTGGATAGGGGGCAGTTTCAGACACAGTGAGTGTTCCACGACCGGAGTTGGTGCCCTACGTAGATTGTGTACTCTGCATTTAGAGAGCGGCAGTACTGCTGTACAGAACTAACGATCTAAATACTTGCAACACTGAAATCTGTAAGTACACAGAAATAAGAATCTACACAGGACTTTAAAAGCTATGAAATAGCAAAAGAAGGCATTATATTTCAGCATTATATATAATGTCCTTGTGGTACATTTTCACGTTTTCACTGTAATAATTACTAGAAATGTTTCCAAACTTCTCTTCTTCTTGACAAATTCATCCAGATCTGACAAGAGCTCTTAAAGGGTTAGTTCACCCAAAAATGAAAATTATCTCTTCATTTACTCACCCTCATGCAACCCCAGATGTGTATGACTTTCTTTCTTCTGCTGAACTTAAATTAAGATTTTTAGAAGAATTTATTAGATCTGTAGGTCCATACAATGCAAGTGAATCGGTGACAACATTTTAAAGCTAAACAAACAAACACAAGTCAGCATAAAACGTATCCATAATACTCTAGTGGTTAAATCTTCAGAAGTGATGTGATTGGACAGATCACTTTCACATTCTTTTTCTTGTGTTTTTGGTGATTGAATTTGTTCTCTGCATATCACCCCATCATAAATATGTATCTGTTTCTCACCCACACCTATCATATCCTCTTCTGAAGACATGGATTAAACCACTGGAGTCATATTGATTACTTATACACTGCCTTTATGTGCTTTTTGGAGCATACAATTTTTGGCCTACCGAGCTAAAATATTCTTTTAAAAATCTGCATTTGTGTTCTGCAGAAGAAAGGAAGTCATACACAATCTGGGATGGCATGAGGTTTAGTAAATGATGAGAGAATTTTGGGGGTAAACTATCTCTTTAAAGAGATAGTGCAGCCATAATTTAATGTTCTGTCATAATTTCTCTACCCCCAACCAGTGTGAGGCTTTGTATTATGTGGAACATGAAATATGGAATATTAGTGACTGACAATCTCAGTCACCATTCACTTTCACCATTCACAGAATGTTTGCCTGAGTCACGATTCACTGAAAGTAAATAGTGATTCAGGCAAACATTCTGTCTAATATCTCCTTATTGTGTTGCATGGAAGAAAGTCATACAGGTTTGGAACAACATGATGGTGAATGATGACAGAATTTCCATTAATAATAATCATAATTCTGTAGTACATGTTCAATGTGTATTATTGAATGGAATATAGGGGATTTAATGTCTATTGTGTAATTTGTGAAAATAATGAGTTACTCAGTACTTGAGTACTCTTTTAATTGGATACGTTTTTACAAAAATATGTTATTTAAAATAATTGTGCTGCCCTGAATGATTGGGAAATTAGTCTATGGATGTGCACTTTATGAAACTTAATGGCTAAATAAAAAGCACAATAAAATATTATTCACAATATTGCTTAATTTTATATCGTCAGTATGATGATGAAAATTATGAATATTCAATATATAGGCTATATTCCAGCACTTCCTCAAAAGTTGGTTGTTTCGATCGCAGAAATGTTTATTTTGTATTATTATTTATTTATTAATTTTGCTCTTCATTTCACCTTTGGGTCTTTACATTGAGATTACTACAATGCAGGCCGTACTTCACAGCATATTTCCTGATACAATTCAAAACAACTTAGCTGTAACAATAACTAATTTCTCTGCAATCATTTTTAAAGTTGTGGTATAGAGGATTGTGTGCTTGACAGGAGTTCTGAAAGGTACAAGTTCAAACCCTGCCTTGGGTGTCTCGTAAACCAGTATGCAATTGCAGTGTACATGATGTCCACTCTGTGGAGCCTGTAGGTCAAATGTGGACATTTCAGTGCTTGGCCCTGTAATTGCTGCTTGCAGCTATATTTTGCATCTGCATGATCCATGATCCACACTTTTTATATTTTAATGAATTTCTTATATCTTCTTGTCTCAGAATAAAATGGCTGTGCCATTCTTGTGCGTGTAAGGTTTTGGTGGTACATTCAAAGGGACAAATACTTATGTAATTAACTGTGAAACTGCCATCTTCTTTTCCAAACATGTATCTAGCTACAGTGGTAAACAGCTACTACTAGTATTCACTGTGGTACTCTGAGGGTGGAATTGAACTCAAGTGGTTGAATCAAGTGTGATAGCATCTCAGGTTACTTAACTGTAACCCCTGTTCCTTGATAAATGCGGAACGAGATGCTGCACTGATTTAGCGTTTTTTGAACGTCTTTAGGAGTGACCAGCTGTGAATATGTGTGTAACACGTCAATGAAATTGACTAGAATTTATAGCCTCTGCTGGTGACATCATCAGGATGCACCTGTAGCAGGGCTATAAATAGATGCATCACAGGTGCATCGTCAGGCATTTTGTCTGAAGAGCAGTCCTGGGGCATCCTCAGTGCAGCAATGAACCGCAGCATCACGTTCCAATTTTATTAGGAAACAGAGGTTACAGTTAAGTAACCCGAGATGTTCACTATCAAAAAGCTACACTTTGATGCAGCGCTGATTTAGCGCTTTGGGAACGAGAATGCCCATGCCGCCGCACTGTGGGTGTCCGGACCCCTTACGGTTGTGTAGTTGTGCTCACAAGAGCGCGAGAGGTCTCAGACATGAGCTTGTGATGTTGACTCAAGGACGTAAGAGCCCGGAGTGGCATGAACATCCATAAATCTTATGAATATGTGCGGGGAGGACCAGCCTGCCGCACCACAAGCATGCAGCAGAGGGAACCTCTAGCCAAGGCTTTAGAGCTCTACCTCTGGTAGAGTGAGCCCTGATCCCTACTGGCGAAGCTTGACCATGCGCCTCGTTGGCCAGGGCAATAGCATCCCTCACCCAAGGTGATATTGTCTGCTTGGTGGTGGCCGCCCACTTGTTGCGCCCCCCATGGCAAATGGATAGTAGTCTGAAGGGCACGGCCTGGACAGTCCGTGAAGTCTTTCCTGCTCCGGCGTTGTTAACGGTGGGGAGCAGAAGGCTTCGAGAGTGACCAGATGTACGGTCGAGAAGGAACCTTAGGCAGGTAGTCAGGATGAGGGTAGAATATTGCTTTAACCACTGGACAAAATCTAAGCAGGCTGGCAAGACAGACACAGCCTCCAATTCTTTTGAGAAGTAATTGCCATAAGAAAATCTCAGAATTTTCTCAGACACTGACTCTAGAGGTTCAAAGGGAGTCTAAACCAGACCCTAGGGACTGTTGCTAAGTCCCATGAAGGGATCCTGGTCCTATCGCATGGCTCCATGTTATTCTGGGGGGGGGGCTGGGTGACTTAGAGAGGAGTAGAGGGGACATTGCGCTGTCTGTGAGGTTCCGCTCTGTAAAAATCTCAACCAGATTGTTTCACTACCTCGGGGGGGAGTTTCCACTCCCCCATCGGTATTTCCTGTCTGGACTGTAAATCTGCTCCCTATTCAGGCATCCAGGGATATAAGCTGCTCTGATTAACAGGAGCTTGCCATGGGCCCAAAGGAGAATCTGCCGTGCCATGAGATTGATCGTGACCAACCAATCGCGATTTTGGTTTTGAGACATGGCCGTCTTGACGGTTAGCATATTGAACTTGAACACCATCTGAGCGATTCAAGCCTTGAAGGTCTAAAATCGGACGCAAGCCTACATCATTCTTGGGGACCAGGAAGTATCACTGTAGTAACCGTACTCTTTCTCTTGAAGGGGAACATGTTCTATGGCCCCTTTGACCAAGAGATTTGCAGTTCTTCCCACAGTAGACATGCTTATTCCGGTTTCACAGAGTTCTGTAGCCTTTTTCTACTGTCCTTAGGGCCCTCATAGAAACACCTGGCAGTAGTTTCCACGCTACCAGGTTCTCTGAGATGGGTTTTGCCCTTTTTTGTTTAAATTCTGACGCTTCCTGTTTAGGGGATGTCGAGTGTCCTGGGCTATGGCAGGAAGCAATGGAACACCCAACATTTCGCTGGAAACCGCTAACTCCCGAAACGCCAGAGGCGGCGGGAATGGAACGGTTTCGTGGGGGTATCGGGAGGGTATAAGTGGATGTTTTACCTGACCCGTCCCAAGGGGGGCTACCCCCACGGCTGGGCGCAACACCGTCTTGGCTTTCTCTTCTTAGAGATGACGGTCATGAGGTCTTGATTTAGGGGCTGCTGAGGGCGACGTACCGGTCCCCAGTCTCTGCAAAGGGGAATGCGATTCGCCACACTCTGTTTTTGAGCCTCCCTTCTAGAAGGACCGGGGCAGGGCTGGGTGGTCGGCGGCCCCTCCCCTGAGTGCGACGAGGGAGGAATTGCCCGAAGGCTTCCTCAAGGCGAAACCGGGGCATCGAGGAGGAACACTCTGTCTCTGTCTTTGATGCCGAAAGGTTTAGCCATAAGTGTCTTTCTGTGCTGACCAAAGCAGACATAAACCGTCCAATGGCGTGTTTGGTCACCTGGAGAGACAGATCTGTGGCACGATGAAGCTCGGCGAAAGCCTCCTCATCGACCATACTGCCCACACTTAAGTCCTTCAGCGGGTCAGCCTGGTACGCCTGCAACACTGCCGTAGTGTGCAGGACAGCACCAGCCTGACCTCCTGCCTGATAAGCTTTTCCCACAAGCATGGAGGTGGTCCTGCACGGCTTTGTGGGGAGAGTGGGTCTCTTAAGAGATGATGCCGAGCCAGGCGAGAGATAATCCACAAGTGTCTCTTCTACCGGCGGCGTCATGGAATACCCCCGTGTCTGAGCACCCACGACAGTTGAATATGTCGACGTCGAGGGCACGAAGACACGGGAAGTATAAGGATTCCTCCATGAACGAGAAAGCTCGTTATGGAGGTCATCAAAGAAAGGAAGGGACTGATATAGCGTTCCCTTCCTTTTTTTTTGGCCACCTGTCTTCTAGTTTGGAGCGTTTGGGGGTCTCTTGTTTGCATGGCCAGTCTAACTGTAGCCTGGCCACAGCCCGAGTAACCACCTCGAGTAATTCCTCAGCCGCTTTATTATTATGCGTGGAATGTTCAGAGGTGGGTAGCTCAAGAGATTCAGCGTCCCCGTCATGAATAGGCGCCGAAACGCACTTCAGGCTCACGAGAAGGACCTATATATATATATATATATATATATATATATATACACATAATAAATGTAGACAGTTTGTTTTGAAGAGGTTATTTCCTTAGTAAAAACTGCCAGTTGTGTCAAGTGCTGGATGATGTATTTTTTTTGTTTAACAGTTTTGTGGTTCAAAATGTTGAGTTTGTTGAAGGTGTCTACCTACTGTAAATTGTGTACATTTGTAAAGTGCAACTGTCTGCAGGAATTCGTCCTTCATCCTTCACTATGTCCACTTGATTGGTATGTAGACAAACAACATGCTGTCCTCTGTGACATGACTTCATCTCTCATTCAGAAAGCTCTAGCCTTCTTCTCTTCTCTCTCTCTCTCTCTCTCTCTCTCTCTCTCTTTTTTTTTTGTCTAGTTACAGAAATTTTTTTTTTGTCTAGTTACAGAAAATAGGTTTAGTTTAGTTTTCCCCTGACTTCGGTCAGAGAGTGGGGATCATGGGGTCGGAAACGGAAGATCTCTCACGGTTAACCATCAAACATGGTTGTAAATGCATGCCTGAGGCCGCGGTGTCAGTGGAGGATTGCCTGATAGCCGTGAGTGTGGCGATCGGTGGTGCTAATATCAAATCTGCCTCCCGTATGAATAAAGCCATTGTGTTCTTTCTCAGTGAAAGCCAAATGGTGGACGAATTGATTGAAACTGGTTTGGTAATAAAGGACATTTTTGTGCCTGTATTGTCTTTGTCAAGCCCGGCCAAGAAAGTTATTTTGTCAAACATACCGCCATTTGTTAAAAACGAACGAACAAATACTTCAGAGGTATGGTAAACTAGTGAGTACTGTTAAAATGATTCCTCTTGGATGTAAAAACCCCGAGATTAGACATGTGATGTCTTTTCGGCATCAGGTTTTAATGATTTTAAACTCTCATAGTGATCCATTCAATCTGTCATTGAAATTGAGCATCGATTGCAAAGATTACACTGTTTTTATTAGTTCAGAATCGATGAAATGCTTTGTTTGTGGTGAGTTTGGACATGTCAGACAAACTTGCCCGAGGCGAGACAGGCCAGCTCCGGCTGCAGGTGCGGAGAACAGCGAGAGGGCGGCCAGCGCGGATATTGCTGCGACCGCTGTGGCGTCAGAACCGCAGCCGGATGGAGTGATTTCTGCGCTCGGTGACTTGCCCGAGGGGAGACCGGTGCTGGAGGCTTCTTAAGATGGCCTGGCGGAGGCTGTTGAGGAGGAGACCGGCCCGAGTCACTTTCCCGCTGTAACGCAGGCAGAGACGAGCCCGGGACAGGTGTGTTTGCAGGCAATGTCTGGAAATGATTTGATTTTTGAAGGAAATCAAACGAAGCCTGATGGAATTGAGAACGATACAATTAACGTTACTGATGATTCATTAAAATCGAGTAAAGATGACTTTTTATCTCAAGAATCTGTGGATTTAATGGATGACTCTGACAACGAACATGACCATACAGAGATAATGGTAAATGACGCGGAGGATTCGGAGTTCATCTCTGGAGGTAAGACAAAACTTTACTCTCTTCAGCAGATTAATCACTTTTTGGATACAACGAAAGGACTCCGTAAACCGAAAATTGAGTTTCATTTTCTGGACGTAAAATTGTTTTTGTTGTCTAGTACAATGGCGATGAGAAAAGCTTCCTTGGAAGAGCTTGACAAACCCAAAAGGTACCGTCTTAAGAAGCTTCGTAGCAATGTTAGAAGTTCTTTGAACTTACAAGGTAAAAAATTACTATATTTTGGTTACCTAAAAACTCTTGCCGATTAGTTATATTGTGTGTTTTTTTCTTACTGATTTTCATGGCACCTTTGAGGATTAGTTCATTGAACGTTAATGGGTGTCGTGATGCTATGAAAAGGGCTAGTCTTTTTGATTATATATTGATGAAAAGTGCTAGTGTGGTTTTTCTGCAGGAAACGCACGCAGATGAGAACAATCAGATACAGTGGCTGAGTGAATGGAAGGGTCAGGCTATATTGAGTCATGGCTCTAGTGCCAGTGCAGGGGTGGCTATACTGCTGACACCTGAATATAACGAGCAACCTGTTAGTGTGTTTGAACTCATTTCTGGTTGTTTACTGAGAGTTGATGTAACTGTTCAGGGTAATAATTGTTCTTTTGTCAATGTATTGGGTCAGAACGTATAAATTTTTTTTTAAAAAAAACTTAAAACTGCTCTAAGTGACATCTCTCATGATAGGACCATTGTTCTGGCAGGAGATTTTAACTGCACTTTAAGTCATACTTTAGATAGGAATCATGAAGAGCCCCACAGTCAATCTGCAGACGTGCTTCGGTCTTTAATTGTTTACCACAATCTTGTAGATGTTTGGAGAGAATCATTTCCTCAGATTAGGCAATACACCTGGGTGAAAATAAATTCTAATATGGTATCTGGGGCTAGGTTGGACAGGATCTATGTACAAAAAAGCAAAAGCGATCTTTTCTATAATAGCTGTATATTTCCTACTGCTTTGTCTGATCACCATTTTGTATCTATTAATTTCTTTACTGCAGAGAGCACGTGTAAGAATTTTTTTTGGACTTTTAATAACAGACTTTTATTAGATCAAAATTTTGTGCACTCTTTCACTCATTTCTGGGAGATCTGGAGAGAGAGTAAAACACAGTCTAAGTCCCTGAGCCAGTGGTGGGATATTGGCAAAACTCAAATTAAATTGTTTTGCCAGAGTTACTCTGCTTACAATAAAGGTTTTCTGGACAAGAAGATGGAACAGCTTGAACAGGAAATACTTTTACTTAATTTTGAAGGGGATAGTGACACTGAGTCTTTGAAACAGAATACATTTCTTTTGCGGAATCTACTGGAGGAAAGAGCCCAGGAGACGCTGATCCGTGCAAGATTTGCATCATTCAATAGCATGGACTCTCCTACTTTGTTCTTTTTTAACTTAGAGAAGAAGACTGTGGATAAGAAGATTTTAGGCTGTTTGAAAGTTCCAGAGGGGAGGAAAGTTACTGAAGGTCATGTGATTATTTCTTATGCACTATCTTTTTATGAGGATCTCTACAGAGCTGCACCTTGTGATGAAGAGATGGCTGAACTTCTCTTTAAGGATTTACCTCAGCTTTCGGAAGGAGAGAAAACCAAGCTTGATCAACTATTGACTTTTGATGAACTATCTGTTGCTGTTAAAGACTTGTTTTCTGGCACAGCTCCGGGATTGGATGGACTTAATGCAGAGTTTTATAAACATTTTTGGCCAGTCATCGGAAAGGATTTGTTTGCCGTTTTGATGGAGAGTTTTAAAAGAGGGACACTTCCTTTGAGTCTACGAAGAGCTGTGGTCACCCTATTACCTAAAAAGGGGGATCTTGAAGACATTAGATGCTGGCGTCCGGTCTCCTTACTCGGAGTAGACTATAAGATATTTTCAAAGTCTTTAACTAACAGAGTTAAATTGTACATTTCCTCAGTGATTCATCCAGATCAGTCATTCTGCATTCCAGGAAGGACTATTTTTTATAACCTTTTTTTGATTCGAGATCTGATTCTTTTGCAAAGATACAACATTTTGACATTGGTTTTGTGTCTTTGGTCCAGGAGAAGGCATTTGATCGAGTCGATCATCGTTTCCTAGTTAAGTGCCTTGAGGCTTTTGGTTTTGGTCCATCTATTATTGCCTATATTAAACTGTTGTATACTGACACCTACAGCATGCTGAAAATGAATGGTACCCTTACAAGACCTTTCAGAGTAAGCAAAGACATAAGGCAGGGGTGTGGTCTCTCAGGAATCCTGTATGCAATTGCAATTGAACCTTTTTTGGTTGCACTGAGAAACAAGTTGGGTGGCATATCAACAGTGTGTCCGTCCACCTCAGACCTGAAAACTGTTAAGCTTAGTGCCTATGCTGATGATGTCACTGTTTTTATTAGATCTGCTCAGGATGTCAGGACTTTGAGAGAATCTTTGGAGGTTTATCAGAAAGCTTCTTCATCTCAAATTAATTGGCAAAAGTGTGCATCCTTTTTACTGGGTGAATGGGAGAATAGATGCCCTCTAGTACTTCCTCAGAACGGTTCCTGGAGTCTAGAGGAGTTTAAAGTGCTGGGAATTTTCCTTGGGACTGACCAATATATTCAGAAAAATTGGGATGGAATGTTTGAAAAAGTTTCTGGGCGTATACAAAGATGGAGATGGATATTAACTCAACTGTCATATAGAGGAAGAGTGCTCATCATTAACAACAGCAGCTTCCATGATGTGGAATCGCTTAAATGTGCTTGACCCACCAAAATATTTGTTGCAACGTCTGCAGAAGACTTTTGTTGAATTTTTCTGGGATGGGTACCATTGGCTTCCCCCTGCAATTCTGTATTTGCTAGTCAATGAAGGGGGCCAAGGGTTGATTGATTTGGCAGCTAAGGTTAAATCTATGAGGTTAAAGACGGTGGATTTTAGGCCATGGGTATCATTTGGTCTGGCTCTGCTTAGAACTTTTGGTGGTTTCTGTCTTGATAGGCATTTGTTTTTAATGTCTTCTTATGATGGAAAGTTTTCAGCTGATGTAAAATTGTATACTTCTGTGTTAAACTCCTGGACAAGTTTTAAATTGATTAGAAATGGAAATAATCATTTTGGCCTTGAAGAACCACTGTTTTACAACACAATATTGGGTGATAACATTTGTACATCTAATACAATTGTTAAAAATTTTTGGGAGAAAAGACTGACAAAAGTTTCAGATTTGATTGATACCTTGTCTAAAAAATGGAGGCCAATTATAGAGATTGCTAATCAGGCTGGTATTAAATCAGTCAGGACGATGGAGAGGCTCATTGGTGGTTTTCCCTCCACACTCCTCCTGTTTGTTAACAATTTTCTGTCTGGAGGTCCTTCTGAAGTTTTGTTTCCTAAGCTATTTGTTTCTCCCAAGGTAGGTTTGGAAGATAATCATGTAGGAAGGCTGCTGACATTTAACAGGTTACAAGAGCTTGATTTTCAGCTAGTAGGAAAAAGAGACCTATATCAGTTATGTGTTAAAGTAGATTATTTTGAGAAAATTAAGGGCAGGGATGATACAAAATGGAGAGATTTTTTAACAGTTCCTGCAGCTATTTCTCCTTCATGGAGGCTTTTTTATAAGGGTCCACTACCTAAATGATCTGGAGACCTACAGTGGAGGTTATTACATTGTGCACTACCTACTAATTCTCATGTTTCTAAATTTAATCTGAATGTACTACCGTTTAGTTTTTTCTGCTCTTTACCAGAATCTGTTTTTCATGTTTTTACTGAGTGTTCTAGATTGGCTCCATTATTTATGTTGCTTGAAAGACTATTTGGGAATTTAGGTTTTGTTTTTAACAAGATGCTGTTTATATATGGTTGTAAGTATTCAAGAGCGCACCGACAGCAGTGTACTGTAGCAAATTTTATAACTGGACAAGCCAAATTAGCCATTTGGAAGTCTTGCAGACTGGCTGCTGAAGGGTGAAATATAGATGTTGTTCTGCTGTTTATTGCTTTGGTAGAATCCAGAATAAAAGTGGAACATAGATTTTTTCAAATGACAAATAACTTGCTTGAGTTTGAGTTTAAATGGTGTGCAAATGGAGCTTTTTTGTCATTTTCTGAGGAAGGAGGATTAATGTTTAATTGGTGATGTATGGTGGTCATTTTGAGTGGAATTTATTTTAATTTTTAATTTTTCTTATGAACATTTTACAATATGATGTGTGAAGTATAATGAAGTGTTCGTTTTTAAGATGTTTTAATAAAGTGTGTTAAAAGTAAAAAAAAGTCTCTCTCTCTCTCTCTCTCTCTCTCTGTCTCTACTTGATTATTCTTTGTAGTTGCACACTCAGATGATTCTGAGTCTCCATGGGTGATAGTCAATCCTCTACTCTTTGGTGAGCAGTGGCTACACTGTCGGATGAAGTAGAGAAACCAGGCAGAGAGAAAATCAAATTACTTAATGCCATTTAAGCTGGTCAACCATTAATATCTGAAGAAAAAGTCCTGCTCAGCTCATGAACAGTTATTCTGTGTTGTTCCAAATATCCAGCATATATATCCTAGTCGTCCACATACTACTGGTGTAAAAGAATACATCATTGAGTCGTTTCCTCAAAAAGCCCATTAAGCTGCTCTGGAGAAATGTGTTCCAAACTGCATACTTTGTTAATAAGCTCTCATCATGGCCACTATAAGTGAATGGGCTTCTTATTTCTCTCAATAACCTTCCATCAGCAAATTACCACTCACTGAGTTTATAATCACGTTGCTTGTATGCAGAGTGTTTGGACAAGGAGTTCTGACCTTTAATCAGGTTTGTTGATTTTATGTCCTATAGGCGCATTCACGCAAAATGCATTCTTATATTACATTTATGCCTTTCCTTTTTAAGATTGTCAAGTTCATTCCAATTCAATTTATTATTTACAGAGCACTATTAAAAACAACTACCGTTGACCAATGTGCTGTACAATAAAACATAAAATACAATCAGATACAATCAGCACAAAGTCACACATAATACCGAAACAGAGCAGATACAGTGAAGCATCACGTCATAAATTGTAGGCCAAATCAAATAAAAATGTTTTAAGTTTAGATTTAAAATTAGGCAGTGTGGGGGCAGTTCTAATTTGACTTGGTAGGCTGTTCCATAGTTTGGGAGCTGCTACTGCAAATGCCCGATCGCCCCTAGACTTTAACTTTGATTTTGGAACCACCACTTTGATCGGCAGACCTGAGAGCTCGCACTGGGTGGTGATCTATCAACAGGTCATAGAGATATGAGGGTGCTAAACCATTTCTAGACTTAAAAACCAATATGAGCACTTTAAAATTAATTCTATAGTGAACAGGTAACCAATGCAGAGACTGTAAAATGGGGTAATATGTTCCCACTTTCGAGCCCCTGTTAAAACTCTAGCAGCCGTGTTTTGAACCATCTGAAGGCGACCTAAAGAAGAATGGCTAATTCCCAGGTATAGAGAGTTGCAGTAATTGAGCCTATTGGAAATGAAAGCATGAATCACAGTTTAAAAATTCTGAAATGAGAGAAAAGATTGTTTAGCTTTAACAACCTGGTTAACTTGTTAAGAAACAGTTATCAAGTTTTAGAGCACTGTCCAAAAGGACTCTATTTTTACATAGGGCTTAACATAGGGTGTTAGGACATCCATCCATCCATCCATCTTCAACCGCTTATCCGAAGTCAGGTCACGGGGCAGCAGCTTCAGCAGGGGGCCCCAAACTTCCCTATCCCGAGCCACATTAACCAGCTCTGACTGGGGGACCCCGAGGCGTTCCCAGGCCAGTGTGGAGATGTAATCTCTCCGCCTAGTCCTGGGTCTTCCCCGAGGCCTTACACGTCCTCCCAGCTGGACGTGCCTGAAACACCTCCCTAGGCAGGCGGCCAGGGGGCACCCTTACCAGATGCCCAAACCACCTCAACTGACTCCTTTCGACGCAAAGGAGCAGCGGCTCTACTCCGAGCTCCTCACGGATGGCTGAGCTCCTCACCCTATCTCTAAGGGAGAAGCCCGCCACCCTTCTGAGGAAGCCCAAGCGACCTAGTTCTTTCGGTCATGACCCAGCCTTCATGACCATAGGTGAGGGTAGGAACAAAAATTGACCGGTAGATAGAGAGCTTTGCCTTCCGGCTCAGCTCTCTTTTTCGTGACAACAGTGCGATAGAGCGAGTGCAATACCGCCCCCGCTGCCCCGATTCTCCAGCCAACCTCCCACTCCTTTGTCCCCTCACTCGTGAACAAGACCCCGAGGTACTTGAACTCCTTCACTTGGGGCAATACCTCCGTCCCTAACTGGAGTGTTAGAACAATTTAAATTGGCATTACTCTTTATGTTAGAAGAAGCAAATACTACAATCTCTGTTTTAGACTAATTTCAACTTAAATAATTTAAAGACATCATGCTTTAACCCTCTGGGGTTGACGGCGCCGGCACGTCCTGCTGGATATTTTCATCATTTCATACATTTCGTCAGAAACAACTTAAAATACTCCATCATTTTGGGGCATACAGATTAGTGTAAGACATCATTAGAGACTATAAAGGGTCTACTTTTATTTGTGTACACTCACAATAACAACAAAACCTTGTGCTTTTGTAAAATAAAGAAAATAAAAAGGGTGAGCTTTCAGCAGTCTCTGTGTTCACGAGCATATTTCAGAAACACGTCACAAAAATGAACTGAAACTCTGTGAATACTTATCACACAAACATGAAACATATGTCTAAAGAAAGCTTAAAATGTCTACTTTTAAATAAAACAAGTCAAATTTAAAAAAAAATATTCTCCTGTAATGTAATCTGTATGAAACAAAGCGATGTAATTTATCTCTAATGTGATCCCACCCACCAGCAGAGCGCGCCATTCATACGCTAATGTGCTGAGACGATCAATGCAAATGCTAAACGCCCCCGACAGTGAGGTTTGATGTAAATGCATTTCATTCATTTTTCTGCTAGTTTGCAACGATACACAGGCGAGAAAGCTCCAGGATATTAAGGAAGAGTTAACATTTTCCTCAGAAAAAGAGCGGGAGAGATTTGATCCAGCCGAGGATACAATTTCGGACAGGTAAGTCATTTAGTTTTCATTAGCTGACATACTATTTTATATAAACATGTACATATTTTACTAGTGGGACTGTTTCCAGACTTGCCAGCCAGGATTCAGAGTATTGACATTTGAAATATGTCCTAATAAGCAAGTTTTAGTTACATTGAAATGCTGTTTTGGCAAAGCAGGTATTTAAATTGTTTTCTGTATAATATAAATATGATATAAAAATAATATGAATGTTTAGATTATATTTATCTAGTGTTTAGAATGCCTCATTATCATCAACAAAGCTTGTGCTTGCAAATATGTGTTAGGGTTAAATTAGTAAAATGCCCTTTAAATATGCCCATATTAGAAAATCAGCATATTATAATGATTTCTGAAGGATCATGTGACACTGAAGACAGCAGTAATGATGCTGAAAATCCAGCTTTGATCACAAATTGCATTTTATAATATATTTAAATAGAAAACTGTTCTTTTAAATTGTAAAAAGAGTTCAGAATATCAATGTTGTTTCTGTATTTTGGATCAAATAAATCCAGTCTTGGTGAGCAGAAGAGACTTCTTTTAGGTGTAGGTCTAAAATTAAGTAAAGACTTTATGTAAAAAAATATATAGTCAGATTACTTCTTTTAATTTAAAACTTGATTTGGATCATTAAGTCTCCTCACATTCATTCTCTGTCCCTCATTGATAGGCCAGGGGAGGGTCTTTGTCTCTTATGTGTGAATTACAATGAATATTCATGATCGTTCACGCCTCCTCGCATATTGCCTTTCAACACTAAAATTGTCTTACAAAAGTTAAATTACTATATTGTTTTGTATGAATGAGCTTTTCACATCATTTTGTAGCACAAACTCTAGGCTACAAGATCCAGTTCTCAAAAGTATTGTGGACAAATGTTTAGTATGTGTTATATGACCTTATTTCAGTGACTTAAAATGTTAGTTTTTCAAAAACCACGCATAAACGTTATTTTATCAAAAATACAAACATGTACACACATGTTGCTCACATATTATTGTAGCCCAGTTTGTGTTGAATACAGTGTTATCAGACTTTAGCCATTAATATGTTTTTAAGCAACTGAAAAAAGCACAAATGTCAAGGCATGTCAAAACTTCTCCAGGGCCCAAAATACCCTCAGACCCCAGAGGATTAACATCCACAAAGCAAGCTACAACCCTAATCTTGTCTAAACTGCTCTTTTGAGTCAGCAGAAGATACATTTGTGTGTCGTCTGCATAACAGTGGTAAGATATGCCATGTTTATTAAAAATAGAACCAAGTGGTAGCATTTAGAGTGAGAATAGAATGGGAGCTAGATTAGAACCTTGGGAACCAAGTCAAAGGAACAGACTCAGAGTGGAATTGCCCTATATTGACTGAAAAACTTTGTAAGGAATGATTGGAACCAACTAAAGGCAGAACCATTTATGCTCACAACCTCTTCTTTGTGAGATAAAAGAACATTATGATCCACAGTATCAAAAGCAGCATTCAGATCTAACATCACTAGCGCTACAGAATCTCCGGAGTCAGTGGCTAATAAAACATCATTTAAAATTTTTAAGAGGGCTGTCTCAGTTGAATGAGATTTCTTAAATCCTGATTGAAATGTATCAAAGATCTTGTTTTCATCCAAGAAACTGAAGTTGGTGGAGAACTACTTTCTCCATTGTATTTCATAAAAAAGAGAGGTTGGAAATGGGTCTAAAATTTGATAGAACTGTGGAATCAAGATTAGGTAAAGTTAAAGGTAAAGTGTGTTCAAATGTTCTCATGAAAATGGCGCAATTGTGGTTCATTACATTTTCCGGTAGTGTCAAAAAATAAATGTGAGATGAAAAACAAACCACATATTTTTGTGGTGCTTCAATTACATTTTCTCACGTGATCTTCAGGACTTGCACCCAGTACTTTGTATTGCAAGTGAAAGTTCTATCAGTTGAGCGAACATGCAATTTGTTCACACTCGAACATGCTTATAAGCAATGATGGACAGTAGCTTCATTACAAATAGGAAAGTTATTAGCCAAGGTACATTTCTTAATAGCGAGGTGGTAACTTTGGTAGTTTTTAAACCTTGGTGTTGGTATGACTGCGGGTCATCCGAGTCTTCCGAAGCACCATAGTCACTCAGATCGCTATGGCGATGAGGACGACTTCCTCCCTTTCATGGTGGGGAAGGAGTACAGTCGATGCGTGGGGGTGGATCCCGGGTTGCGTACAACACCCTGGCTAATGGGATCTTCAAGCTGCTTACACCACTCTGGGCTCTGAAGTAAAATTCCCCCCTCCGTGCTGTGGAATAAGTTGGTTTGAAATGCAAGGTGGCGTGACTGAAACCTGACTGTAGTGAGGGACACCTGTGTCCAACCAGCGGGCCGCTAGAGGAGCTTGAAAGGCGTCTAGGAGGACAAAGTCAGAGACTGTACCACTAGGGGCAGCTCGGCTCCTAGCATGTGTTGTGCTAAAGAGGGGGCCCGCTTCGATGTCAGATGTTGTGCTGTGCATTTCAGCTGCACTTGCCTGATCTGACACTGCTCTTAGCTGGGTGCACCTAATTGTTTGGCGCAGGCTGATATTTTCCCTCTGCACCGCTTGGTAGCTGTTCTGCAGCTGGGCGAGCAGGGCCTGGTGCTCTGCAGTTTGCAGTTGGGTTCTGTGGTGATGGAGGAGGAACATTTGGCCCACGAGATCCAGGATTGTGTGCTTTGGCTTCCCGACCGGGTTGTTGACATAATCAGCTAGTTCCTGCAATGCTTCATCACAACGACTAATATCGTAGCTGTTAAGGTTATCTATCTCTTCTACGGAGATATGGAGGACAGCAGTGACCACACTTTGCAGTGCTGGGTTGTCTGACCTCTGAGGAGCTTCAGCTCCGGCCACGTGGGGTGATTGGCGACTCATTTTACTGGGCAGTACAAATGCTCACAACACAGTGGCTCTGATAGCTTGTTGAGTTACAGTTGCTGTAATGCTAACACGAACACACAGCTGAGGCTTCGACCTGTGGCTTACGAGTTACTGTTATGTAATGTTTCACTTTTATGCAATTTCACTGCGTGGATGTCACTAAGGTGACCTGACACCACTCTGTAACATCTAGGTGAAAGCGTTAGGAGTTAAATAACAACAACAGCAGTCTGTGAGCAGACTATAGTACACTTACCAACCCCTAATTCTCTCTAAGACCACATTCACACCACACTGGCTTATGTTTGGCAAGTCGTGAGAAGTCAAACAGAACCAAACTTTGAAGTAATGATTCAAGTTATTACTTTGGATTCCTATGCATACACACTAGTGTTGTCAAAAATACCGGTACCCCGGTACCAAGTCGGTACTCAAACAAAAAATTATTTACGATACCAGAATTTCTGAAGGTACCGAGTACCGGGTCTACCCGGTACCCACGCAGAGGCGGGAATTTTCGAACACTCACAACAAGCAAAAGATTGCAGCTAAGCAAAGTAGCTGCTGAGTCTCAACTGAATCATGTCGAAATGAAAAGTGGAAAAAGCCAGGTTTGGAAATGATTTGCATTTGAGGCTGATGAAAAGGCTGTAAACGCTGCTTTCGCAATTTTCTGATGATAGGAGGGAACACATCAAACTTAATAAAGACAGACACCCAGATTTATTCAAGCAAATAAAGCAGGTGAGTTGAAAAGAATATTATCATTTGCATTAGGGCTGAAACGTTTAGTCAACTTTATCGACATCGTCGAAAATACAAAATTGATGAGAAAAATGTTCTTGTCGAATAGCCGTTTGATCTCATTTAACGTAACAAGAAATCACATTAAACTGTAACGATATCGCGTGAGAGGAGCAGTTCACGTCTGATGGAGGAAGAATTACACAGATCAGTCCAGATGCACTCGAAACTTTCACAGTTTATTTTATGTAGATCCCAAAGTATTAGGGAATGATTAAAAAAAAATAAAAAATTCAGAAGCATGTACCGTGGAATAAGCGGAGGCGGGGCTCTTTAAAGGAAGCATCCCGGCGTAACATCTTAAATGCAGTAAAATGTCCTTATTAAAGTTCAAATAATACAGCAGCAGGTCATGTTAATAACTATAAACTAAGAAACTGGCATTTCTCTGTGTGGTCGGCGCCTCTTCAATGAGTTGCGCGAATGTCCCGATCTCAGGGGGAGAGATTGAAACTGCACCCGGCTGAGTATGGCAAGCCGTTTTAACTTTTATTCATTTCCAGGATATGAATTCTTGATATCAACAATTCAATTTTCACTAGTTAAAATGCTCATTCTAGATATCAAGAATAGTATTTCAACTAGTAAAAACTATAATTCTTGATATCTGTAATTGTATTTTCACTAGTGTAATGTCACCATAGGCTGCCATTCAAAATCAATTGTTGATATCAAGAATTGATTTCTTGTTGAAATGTCTATTCTTGATATCAACAATTGAATTGCTACTATGGTAATTTTTTATATCAATACTTCCATTTTCACTAGTGACAATGCTCATTTCTGATATCATGAATGTGATTGTTACTAGTAAGAAAGCCATTTTAGATATCTGAAATTATATTGATATCAGAAATACATTTTCAGATATCAAAAATTAACAGTTTTACTAGTAGCAATTCAATTGTTGATATCTAGAATAGTCATTTTTTACTAGTAACCACGTAATTCTTGATATCAATTCACATTTTTACTAGTAACAATGTAATTATTGATATCAAAAATGATATTTCTACTAGTAAGAAATACAAAGCTGATATGTGTATTCGGAATTATAACTAGTAAGAAATCAATTGATTTTATGGTGACATTTCACTAGTGAAAATACAATTACAGATATCAAGAATAATAGTTTTTACTAGTTGAAATACAATTCTTGATATCTAGAATGAGCATTTTAACTAGTAAAAATGTAATTGTTGATATCAAGAATTAGCATTGTTACTAGTGGAAATGTAATTTCTGATATCAAAAATTGCCATTGTTACTAGTAGATATCGAATTCCTGATATCATTTTAACTAGTGAAAATTAAATTGTTGATATCAAGGATTCATATTCTGGAAATGAATAAAAGTTAAAACGGCGTGCCATAGCTGAGAGAGACTCTGCCCCGGGGAACCCATCCCTCGCGTATGGAAGCCGGTTTCCGCCACAGTTAAATAAAAAAAGGTGATTTTGTAAGTCAATATAATGAGATACTAAGTCATTATTATGAGAAACTTTCTCATAATAATGACTTAGTATCTCATAATAATGACTTAGCATCTCATAATAATGACTTAGTATCTCGTAATAATGACTTAGTATCTCATAATAATGAGAAACTTTCTCATAATAATGACTTAGTATCTCGTAATAATGACTTAGTATCTCATAATAATGACTTAGTATCTCATAATAATGAGAAACTTTCTCATAATAATGACTTAGTATCTCGTAATAATGACTTAGTATCTCGTAATAATGACTTAGTATCTCATAATAATGAGAAACTTTCTCATAATAATGACTTAGTATCTCATAATAATGACTTAGTATCTCATAATAATGACTTAGTATCTCGTAATAATGACTTAGTATCTCATAATAATGACTTAGTATCTCGTAATAATGAGAAACTTTCTCATAATAATGACTTAGTATCTCGTAATAATGAGAAACTTTCTCATAATAATGACTTAGTATCTCATAATAATGACTTAGTATCTCGTAATAATGACTTAGTATCTCATAATAATGACTTAGTATCTCGTAATAATGAGAAACTTTCTCATAATAATGACTTAGTATCTCGTAATAATGAGAAACTTTCTCATAATAATGACTTACTGTGCGCATGCGTAATGTGCTCAGTCAGACGAATTGTGCGTTTCAGATTGAGACGGATCACACAAATGACAACAGCACAACTCTTTTGAAAGTAAGTATAGTTTTATAGCAAGAGGTTTGCAAATAACAACAATTTAGCGCGATGTAAGTGCAGGGCAAGTGTGTTGACTCATGAATCGGTTTCACACACTAGCGAGGTGTGCATTATTAAAATACATATATAATAATCTCATTTATAATACCACAGTTGTTACACCTCAAGACATTTTCAGGTTTTAATTCCTAAAACGCTCTTGTGAGTATAACTACGTTCTTACGTCAGGGATTCAGGGGTGAACCTCACTGTTTTTAGTTCTTCACCTAGGGTCTTGCGTACAAAGTCTCCGTTACGGATTCGAAAGCGTCACTTTAGACCTACTAACGGAGGTTTATTGGAGTAACGTGTGTGTGCGTGCGTATGAGCTGGAAAGAAAGTGTTCAGACCTGCGTGTGTACCTGTGGGTTCGAGCTGTTATGAATCAACTGGGGATCGTTTTAACTGTGGATGTGCTTGCACACTGTGGTAAAGTTAGTTTTACGTTTACTGTTACAATGTGATATGTAAATAAATAATAAAACAATGTGACAAGCAATACATCTTGGAAAAATGAACCTAACATTTATATACTTGCACTGTTTTAAAAAGATGCCCATCCAAAAACGTAGGTTTACATTCCATGTTTAAAAAAAGTTACTCTGGGTGCTATTGGATGTTATTTAAATAAAATACTTGATTTTAAATTTGTTATTTAGGTGATGGCTTAAATTTCATAACTGACATATGTTTGTCTACAGGATGGAAGATCTAAAGGGATTCTTGAGACAGAGGAATGTCCCTGAGGAAACAATAGAGACACTGGAACATGAAACGGTGAAACAGATACAGATTAACACAGATAATGTTCATAAAAGTTTAAAAGTATTGTGTTAGAGATTAACATTTTAGCTCCAAACTCAAATATAAGCCGGCAAATCCATTCTTGCACTGACATTGGTAGTATTACAACATGTTGCACAAGTAATTGATTAATCGAGTACTCGTTCAGCTTTAAACATTCGACTAGAAAAACTTGATTTTCATTTGTGCCAGCTGTGGGCAACAATGAAACTGCTTTTCTCACTAAAATCTTGCAGTTACAACCAAATGTATTGGCTGGCATTGTACACTCCTGAGCACAAAAAAAATGGGTCAAGCCCAAAATGTCAAAACATTAAGTGAGGAATATTAGCAAGAATTAAACAAATGCTCTCCGAGACCTTCTGTGCCACCATTTGTTCATTAACTGTTTGGGGAAAAAGCTGGAAACGGGAAATGCACTTGTTTTTTTACCAAATTTGGGGAAAAAAAATAATATTTCTTGTTGCTTAGTATCTCAAAAATATTATCGTGAAGAAAAAACATATGTGTGAAAAACACTTTGTTGTCAAGTCACTTCATAGACTTCAATGTATTCTGCAGTGCTGATGCGAGTCATGTGAAAGATTCTTAATGTGTATAAATATCACTCACTTTTGCACATTAATCATTGTTCTTCACAATCACAAAAGTGACAGATTGTGGTTTCATAATGGCGAATTTCTCCGAAAGGTGAGCAGTTTAGATCCCTGAAATTATTATTATTTTCATGCATTTATTTATTTTGTGGAATTTGATAATTTTCCACGGCACACCTGACAATCTTTCACAGCACGTGGCACAGTGGTCTTAAGCCAATTCAACTTTGAAAACATCAACATCAGACATCAAACAACATCAGCAAGATGGACAGTGCTGTTTTGTCACAGTATAAGCTTACATTAAGCAAAAAAAATAAACGTTAGAAAGGAATAAAGGTAAATCGTCCTCCACCTGCAGCCTTGATCTGTATTTGCTTTTAAGCAGGGTCAAAGCTGAAAACCCGCACTCACATAAGTAAGAGGAGGGGAAGGGGATGAGGAATTTCATAGCCTTTCGAGAGAGCCTGCTGGAGATACGTCACAATATTAAAAAAAAAACTTGAAAAATTTAATGAAATACAGAAATAAAGAAAAGAAAATCTTAAAGAAAGCCCAAATGTTAGTTTGGGATTTTTTTTGAAGCATTTACCTAACTGCAACAAGAAATATTAAAAAAAACTATTTTGAATGTCTCAATTTACATGCTCATTTAATTGCAATTAATTTAAGTAATTTTTTGTACAATTAATCGCACTGAATTAATGCAATTAATCGCATGCCCACGGACCATAATAAGGAAGATTCCTGAGAAATGCAAGCTTGTAGTACCACCTAGTAAGTGAAATTTCAGCTGTATGAGCAACGCACAGTTTATACAGTGAAGAAAACACTTTAGTAGGCAGAACAACATGCGTTAAGTTCTTGCGTTCAAAACACTTGGAGCGCAAATGCAATCTAAGGGATCTCAAGATGTGTTTAAAGATTGAGTATTAAACTATATTTAACTTGACACAGTGACCTAAACATTTTATGTTTATGATGCAACACACCCGAGACATCTGATGTAGGTGTAAATTGAAAATTTTGTATGGTCTTATCTATGATTAACTCTTCTGCTACAGGAATGTAATGCATTTTAATTATCTGAATATTTGTTTATTTTATATATATATATATATTATTTTTTTTATATTTAAAGATAACTATGTATCATTATTTCATCATTATATATTGAATTATTGTTATATGAGGGGCTTTTTCAGCAAATATTTGTAAATGCGATTAATTAATCGGGACACCATGTAATTAATTCGATTAAAAATTTTAATCAATTGACAGCCCTACTTTATTTACATCGTTACTGATTTGGAGTGCACACAAGTTAGTTTCGTTGTGTCTGTTATTTATATTTGTTTCAATTTGAGTTTAAGTTTACCGGTGATGAGTGGCGATGGTCTTCAGACAAGGATGGCAGAAGCAGCATATTGTGGTGATGAAAATTAGAGTCCGGGCAGGATGAGGAATTTAAGCATTATTGGTTCCGTCCGCACATACCATTTTGCTCAGATTGCATGGGGAGGAGGAAAAACTGATATCTTTATTAATTGACTTCTTTAGTTCTATATTTATGGTATCTTTATAAAATTTGCTTTTCTTCAATTTTGATTTCATAAATGTATTTGTTGATTTGATCATGATTTAAGTAGAGTTAATTGTTAAATGTAAAGTTACTTTGTTTTCCTTCTTGTGATGTAATGGGCCCATCCTTTCCTTTATAAGCTGTTGCTTTGTTCATTACAGGGGACAGCTTTAGTTTGTTAGTTGTTTTCTATTGAATGTTGTGTTATTTTATTTTCTTTTTGTTTGTGGATTTTGTTATAAGAAATTTATGAGTTTGTAAGTCCTTTTTTATTTGGGTTCAAATAAAGACCAATCTTTTCAGTTAAGAGCTTGTGTTCTTTGTTTCTGACCCTCTGTCCCTCAAAGTAGGCAAGTTCACAGTAGTTTAATTTGCTTCTTATCATTCATATTCTGTTAAAATTCACCTCTGGTGCCGTTCTAAATGCATGAATGTGAACCGAACTATTGAGCATCTACATCTGAGATGCTGTTCTTGAGTAGCGCCCAAATATTGCGCACCACTGTGAAGGCTAAGTGACATTTTTGGAAAATGTTATCAAGGTTTTACATTTGCCTATAGTAAGACTATATAAGTGAATTTCCCCATTTCCATCTTTTCCCCCCAAACAGTTAATGAACAAATGGTGGCACAGAAGGCCTCGGGAGAGCATTTGTTTAATTCTTGCTAATATTCCTCACTTAATGTTTTGACATTTTGGGCTTGACCCATTTTTTTTGTGCTCAGGAGTGTACAATGCCAGCCAATACATTTGGTTGTAACTGCAAGATTTTAGTGAGAAAAGCAGTTTCATTGTTGCCCACAGCTGGCACAAATGAAAATCAAGTTTTTCTAGTCGAATGTTTAAAGCTGAACGAGTACTCGATTAATCAATTACTTGTGCAACATGTTGTAATACTACCAATGTCAGTGCAAGAATGGATTTGCCGGCTTATATTTGAGTTTGGAGCTAAAATGTTAATCTCTAACACAATACTTTTAAACTTTTATGAACATTATCTGTGTTAATCTGTATCTGTTTCACCGTTTCATGTTCCAGTGTCTCTATTGTTTCCTCAGGGACATTCCTCTGTCTCAAGAATTCCTTTAGATCTTCCATCCTGTAGACAAACATATGTCAGTTATGAAATTTAAGCCATCACCTAAATAACAAATTTAAAATCAAGTATTTTATTTAAATAACATCCAATAGCACCCAGAGTAACTTTTTTTAAACATGGAATGTAAACCTACGTTTTTGGATGGGCATCTTTTTAAAACAGTGCAAGTATATAAATGTTAGGTTCATTTTTCCAAGATGTATTGCTTGTCACATTGTTTTATTATTTATTTACATATCACATTGTAACAGTAAACGTAAAACTAACTTTACCACAGTGTGCAAGCGCACATCCACAGTTAAAACGATCCCCAGTTGATTCATAACAGCTCGAACCCACAGGTACACACGCAGGTCTGAACACTTTCTTTCCAGCGCTCATACGCACGCACACACACGTTACTCCAATAAACCTCCGTTAGTAGGTCTAAAGTGACGCTTTCGAATCCGTAACGGAGACTTTGTACGCAAGACCCTAGGTGAAGAACTAAAAACAGTGAGGTTCACCCCTGAATCCCTGACGTAAGAACGTAGTTATACTCACAAGAGCGTTTTAGGAATTAAAACCTGAAAATGTCTTGAGGTGTAACAACTGTGGTATTATAAACGAGATTATTATATATGTATTTTAATAATGCACACCTCGCTTGCGGTGTGAAACCGATTCATGAGTCAACACACTTGCCCTGCACTTACATCGCGCTAAATTGTTGTTATTTGCAAACCTCTTGCTATAAAACTATACTTACTTTCAAAAGAGTTGTGCTGTTGTCATTTGTGTGATCCGTCTCAATCTGAAACGCACAATTCGTCTGACTGAGCACATTAGCATGCATACAGTAAGTCATTATTATGAGAAAGTTTCTCATTATTACGAGATACTAAGTCATTATTATGAGAAAGTTTCTCATTATTACGAGATACTAAGTCATTATTATGAGAAAGTTTCTCATTATTACGAGATACTAAGTCATTATTATGAGATACTAAGTCATTATTACGAGATACTAAGTCATTATTACGAGATACTAAGTCATTATTATGAGAAAGTTTCTCATAATAATGACTTAGTATCTCATTATATTGACTTACAAAATCACCTTTTTTTATTTAACTGTGGCGGAAACCGGCTTCCATACTCGCGCGCTAAATGCAGCTAAATTAGAAAGCGATTGCTCCCAACTTATTTAGGCTAATCATAATATATGTCACTGTGTATTTCTTATCTTGAAGAAAATTGTCAATATGCAGCTTTATTAATAAGAGAGCACTTTGCACATTAGTTTGGAAATTGTTTTTTATTAATTCTATTGTATGCTTGTTTATTTAGGCTTTTTTTAGTACTTGGTAAAAACTTAAATTAAAAGTTGCAAAACTTGAAGCAAATCTTATATAAGTGTTCAAAAATACTTAAAGCATACATTGTTCAGTTTTGTTATAATTAAAAAATAATATATTTAAATTAAAGTGTTGCTCAATGGTATATTTCTGTTCTTAGTTCTGCTGCTAATGTTTTGTAGACTTTGTTAATAAAAGAGTTGTTTAGTAACCTGATTTTGCTTTGGTACTGAAAATGGTATTGAGTACCATGAAATTTCACTGGTATTGGTACCGACTACTGAAATTTTGGTACCGTGACAACACTAATACACACTGTGACAAACTGGCACATAGGAGGCCTCACAAGGGGCACCATTTTATGTAGGGCTCACAGTTTAGGAGCGGGTTTGGTTATTAGCAATAATTAATAATTATCATAGATAATTATCAATTATTAAAATAAATAGAACACTGATTAGAATCAATGTTAGTTTTAATCCATTAAATCAACCATCATCAAAGATAATTGTCAATAATCAAAATCAATAGAATATTGCGTCAGGGTGGAGGGCGGGGCCAGGTTGGGATTCTACACACCCGGTCCCTTATCAGGTTAATTAAGCCTCAGAGAAGGATAAAGGCAGACTGTGGAGGATGGTGCGAGAGAGAGAGAGATCGTTTACAGACATGCCGTCATGTGTGTGTCTTTTGTTTAAGTTTATTATTAAAATATTATTTGTATTGTCAGCCAGTTCTCGCCTCCTCCTTTCCATCGAACTGCTTTACAAATATTAATTAGGATTAACATCGACGGGGAACCACCCTGGAATCAGGGACTAATAACCAGACAGTATAACAGTCTCAATATTAGATTGTTCTCTTAGGAAAATTGCTGTATGTAGATCATCAAAATTCAAAAGGAAACAACGAAGGTTTGAATTCGAGCACTGACATCCCCTGCCAGCCTTTGACATGTGTATGCGAAACAAACCAAAACACTTCTCTTTGAAATATAACAAAGTTTATTGATGCAGTAATATCAATTAATAATGAATACAATGTAGTCAGTAAACTTCCAAATTACAAACTAAACAGTGACATGATCAGATTTGGTAACCAAAATAAGCCTATAACACATGAGAGGACGGTATGTGTGTGTGTGTGTGTGTGTGTGTGTGTGTGTGTATGTGTGTGTGTGAGAGAGAGGGGGTGTGTGTGTGTGTGTAAGGAGTGACACGCACAAAATGACGGACATAACTCTCATGGAGAGTACTTCACGTGAGATTTCCGGCCAGAGAGTATGGAAAGAAGCCGGTTAATAGCGTCTGCCCGTTTACCACGTGTCTCCGCTTGTACGATAACTTGGGGACAAAGCTGAGCTTTATCCCAAAGTTATCTACTAGCCAAATGTTTGTGAGGGGTCGCACGCATGCGCGAGTGTGTGTGTGTGTGGTTTGTATGACAGAGAGAGAGAGAGAGAGAGAATAAAGTGGTGGCGCTGAAGCCGGATTCGCGATCATGGGAGAGAAGGCAACTGTTAGTTTATCACTCAGAGACGCGGTGAACAGCTCGTAACCTGTCCAAAACCTGCCCACCTGCCTTTGGTCCTTTAATGGATAAACACAGTGTGCCGTCTCATCCGTGATGGCGTAAATACACAACAGTCCAACGTGGTTGGATTACAACACAGCAAACTCTCATTTGTGATAAAAGTATGTTACATTAATACCTTGAGTATTATTACCAACAATGAGTGGACTCGGCGGTCCGTAAACTGTACAAACAATAAACTTGATCCACAAGAATAAAACACCTAAATATTCTATCTCTGCCCAGACGTTAACCTCTTACTTGGATCGCGTGGGAACGGATGTAGATTGTGTGTTCATCCATCGTTTGGTCCTCGAGGATCGGGTGATGACGGGAGGCCGTTTCCTCTCTCTGTTGGCAGGCGGTACGGCTGCTGATTCTCGGCGGGCTGGCGGAGAAATCAACGACGTCAACTTGATTGAACGACTTCGACTTCTTTCTTCACTTCTGCAGGCAAACGGATGAAGATGCGGATTGCTCGGCGGTCTCCTTCAGATCCGTTTAAGTGTTCGGTGGAACACAGTGTAATCGCAACTTGTCCAGCAAGATGGAGATTGTATGGCTGCAGTTTCAAGTCATACGTTACTTCCTTGTGCAACGAGGCAACACCTGAGAGCAGTGACTGCGTCTATGCACGTCGAGCAAAGTCACTGGAAGCGAGGTACAGAACGATTTTCGAGGTATTTCTACTCCTGATGACATCATAGTTGAGGTGCGTTCTGTTCAGTGCCTCATCCAATAGGAGTTGAGAGTTCGATCCTTTGGAATTTCACACATTTGTAAAGTGAGCAAGGCTTCTTGGGATTTGATTTTTTGCACGGTTTTTATCAGTAAGATTTATGACTTTGTTTTTGTGGGCCTCAGTCAGGCTTTATGACTGTGTTAGGCCTGCCTTTCTCTTGTATCTGAATACATGAGGCCCAACACCATTGATCGGATTGTATAGTCGAAGTATATTTGCTTCAAATTCTCTAAAATAACAGAAAACAGAAAATATGCATTACTCGTTTACAAAGCTCTACCGTTTCTGGTAATCTGCCAAACAGACACAGTTAATCTCAAAATGGACCAATATCATTGGAATAATTGGCTTTACCGACATATATCGGACTACTGAATTCTTCAAAATGTTTGGACAAGATTTCGATCAAAGATAAAATTTCAAATTAGCAGTAAAATCTGACGACACAAAACTGTGTTTCTTTTCCTCAGATTACGCAAAAAAACGATTGTTCCCATCTTGTATAGCTAATGCACATGCACAGGCAATGTCTGTATCCTTAAGGTCACTGGCTATTTTACCTGTAAGGCAGGACTTCCTTTCTACATCTGTTGAATGTTTGGCATTCCAATTTCATTTTAATAGAAGTGGCCCATCTCTGGCACCTGAATATTTAATTATTTATTAGTGGATTAGTGTTACCAATGCTGATTTGTATTCAATGATGATGTTTTATTTAAATAAGTGTTCCTTCTAACTACAGAAAACCTTATTCTTAAGAATTAAACTATATTTTATTGAACATTGTGGTAGCGGGGGCATGGTGGAGCGTTCGCTGGAGAGAGAGAAAGCGGTAAGAGTGCACACACCTGAGCCTGATATTGTCTAACACCTGTTTCTAGTTGCAGTAAGCAGTGGGGAGAGCGGTATAAAGCGACCACGCCAGCGAAGAGACAGAGAGAGAGAGCTACCAGACACAAAGGACTGTGCTAGGTTGTAACTGCTGAAAAGAAAGCCTGTTGCGTGACCCTGAGTATTGTGGTGAAAAAACATTTTGAGTTTGTTTAATTAAAGTCTTACCTATGAGTTGAAATCCCAAGTTTCCATTTCCACCTTTCCCACCAAACGAACCTCCACACACTGGTGCCGAAACCCAGGAAGGAGGAGGGATGCGCTGTTGTGGAGTCCTTGCCATCTGCCCAAATGTGCAGCAGTGGCCGTCTGCTGGGTGATGTCTGGATGCGGAGGAACAGCCGCCGCCTGTGAGGGGAGCCGCTGCCTAGAGGCGGAGGGGCTCCCTGCCAGCTGCCAAATTGCGGAGGAGCATTCCATCCACCAGGGATTGGAGGACTTGCTCCGGTCTGCCCGGGGAGGTGCGGCTGTCACCCGCCAGAGGGTGGAGGAGTGATCGTGGACCAGGTGACTGCGTCTCTGGGAACCAGCGAGCAAGTTTTTTTCTCTCCTCTCTCTCTCTCTCACTGTCAGTCTGCCTTACCCTGTCCCTCTCCTCTTTTTTGTTTACCCTCCCCTTGACCCCCTACCCAGATCTAGAGAGGTGGTGAAAAGCCTGCCAGCAGGTGGAGCCAGAAGGGCATATTTTGTGTAACTACTTACATTAAAAATATATAGTAAATTTAAAAAAGTGTTGTGCTCAGGTGTTGCGTTAACTGAAAATTCTGTCACCATTAATTGTGACCATTAACACCTGGTAATAATAAGAAGGACATCAACTCAACTCACTTTTATTGTCACTATGCGATTACACATGTGAAATGATGTGAGAAAATCTTATGTGCATGGTCCAGACATTGCAGCCATACATGTAAATTCAATAAGTAGAAGTACACTCAACAGAATAATAATGTACATAGAAATGCCATTAAATGTCATTAAATAGTTTGCATGTAACACAATTGCACTGAATTGAATTAAGCACAGTATACAAGCACAGTATACATGACAGGTCTGGCATATGTGTGGCTAAGTGGAGACGAACATTCGGCAGCACCTACCTGATAATCTTTTAACGTTTTTTTAATATTCTGACATTTTACTGAACATTTTAGTCAGAGGCGCAGCTGTGTTGTTTAAACGCGCTACGAGACGCAGGTTATGGTAATGGCATTTAAATCACTGAACTGGCTCTACACATCCAATACTAAGTAATCATTTCCTTTTCATGTTTTGCATGTGTACTGTGTACAGTTATGGATGCAAACATGAAGCACAAGCCAGAGGAGTATGAGAAGCTGATGGGTCGGGAGCATGCAGGCTTCTCCTGTATGGACAGTGGTCTCTGGCTGAACCCCAAGTGGCCATACATGGGGTCCTCCCCTGATGGGATTGTTGCTTGTGACTGTCACGGAACTGGCATCTGCGAGATTAAGGTAATATTACAGTCTCTGTTGTAGTAAAGTCCCTAAATCTCGAGTCTGAGTCGTGTCTCAAGTCCTAAACTGAGCAAAAAGGCAGAAAATATATTTGTTAATCTATTGTTCACGTGTCCTTCTCTCTGTGATTTTAGTGTCCACACTCTCACCAAGATGAAGCCAATCTGCGCTTGTGTGCTGGGGAAAAGGGCTTCTGCCTCATCAGTGATGGGGATAATGTCATGCTGGACCGGACTCATGACTACTACTACCAAGTTCAGGGATAGCTTCACATTGTAGACGCTGAGTACTGTGATTTTGTTGTGTGGAACCACAATGACATTTTTGTTGAAAGGATTTTGCCCGATCTTGAACTTTGGGATGATGTTATCCCTAAAGTTGAGTGCTTTTTTAGAAACGGTATACTTCCAGAAATACTGGGACAGCAAGTTACAAACTCACATGTGTAATGTAATGAAAGGATCCAGGCACTCTTGAAAGTGGGCTGTGTGATATTGCTGTTATATCAATACGGTTGTATGAGACAAGATTACATTTTGACTATTGTTATGAGTGTGGTCTTTGTGAGTTCTGGCTGTTGTATAATTTAAATGAAAAGATTAAATGCCATTGAGAAGACAGAATTATACATGGTGGTTTATTTACAAGATTAGATTTTTCAACAGTTGTTATAATAACAAGAACATGGTGTGCAATAACAGATTAGAATCCATTTCATTACATATAATACATAGAGCCAGTACAATTGGACTAGTGGATAAAAGTATTACACTTGTTGAAAACATATTAACAGATTGATATGTGTCGGGGCTCAGGTACTACTACTCCATGTCCACTTACTTCTCATCATCAGAGCCAAGAAGCAGGGATCAGGTACTGGACTGACTGATTATTATCCCTATCCCTCCCTCCTCCTTACTCCAATGGGACAATAGACTCCGAAAGATTAGACAAGACACAGCAAATAACCCCAATCTTGTCAATCAATGCTAGTGCCTCACCTTGTTTTGTTGCCATGTGCTCTATGGGCATAGCTCTGCTTTGCAGAATCTGATATTTTCTTCTGACTAAACCGATAACTCTCTCAACATGAATACGCAAATTCACTATTTTTCTTGTGTCTGCCACCTCATACGCTGACAGCTGTTTTCTCCCCTTGGTAAATGCAGGTATCTGTAGTGAAGCACAGTAAAATCCCACACTATCACCAATATTGAACCCACGGTCTGCTAGGACAATATCTCCAGGTAACAGGTTTTTTAGGAGGCCACTCTCTATTGTGATCTGTTTATCGCTGACTCTCCCTTCCCAGGCACAAGATATGTAAGTGACATAGCCCTGGGGTGCAACACCAATCAGAAATTTTACAGTATGGTGATGCTTGTAGTTTGACCACGTTTGTGCTTGGGCTAGTAAATTAGAGGGCTTCTCAATAAAAACTTCGAAACAGTCAACTATCACAGCAAATTTACATCCAAATGCCTGTCTGAATCCCATTGGCATTGTAGCTTGAAGAACATGTCGCTCTGGCCACTCAATTTGAAATTCCAACCTTTCATGAAGTATGTCAATTACTTAATGCCAAATTCTAGAAGCAGTTGGCAGAGAGATCTTGAACCTGAAAGCTAAATCTTTCAGCGGGAGATTTAGTCTCAGCTTCATCAAAACTAAAATGAACTGTTCAAATTTAGACAGCACAGACATAGGACCACAGCTGATGTAGGGTTTGCACAGCTCAAAAATCTGAATTAAAACTAAGAAGTTGGGGAGCCCCGTGTAGAACATTGTCTTGTCTTCGTTTTTTTCAAAGGACTCCTTGTTGAAGTGTGTGTCCAGTGCTTTGGCTCGAAGATCTCCCAGCTCTGATGTGTTTTTTCTCAGAACATCCTCCATCTTCTCAATGTCATCCATTGTTAGCTCAGTCTGGCATCTGGCATCTACATAGCCTGCAATATATCAGTGGGGAGCATAATTAGTTAATTCATGAATATGAATTATGTGAATTGTTGTGAAGTTATCTTTTTGACAACCTTTTTACAAACATGCAAGTTCTCTGGTCCAATTATACAGAGTGATTTTAGTTAATATGAATTATGTGAATTGTTGTGAAGTAATCTTTTTTTACAAACATACAAGTTTTCTGGTCAACATTTGTAACAATTAATAATTATAACAATGAATAATAATGCTGGTTACACATCTTAGTACGATAATTTACCTTTATCATTTAATGTCCCATTCCCACTGATCCCCTCTGATTGTGGGTTGTTGTCAGCTGGCTGCTTCGGTTCTGAGCTTTCGGCTGTCTGCGTCAGATCCGGGCTCTCATCTGTCTGTTGGAGATCCAACATAGCATCTGCACATTCCGACCGTCTTTGTTGGTCTTCCTTGATCTTCATCCTTTGCTCTCGTTTAAGAGATGCCTCTGATTTGGGCTTAGTTTTTTGGTAACCTAGGTTGACCGTCGGAGCCCAATCTACCGACTCAACGTCACCCAAAGCGCTAGGGCAACCTAAAAAGCCCCAATGAAGTCCATATTAGACTACCGGTAACTTAATAAGCATTAGTAAGTAAATGAGCATTTAATGACAACCTAATGCTATATAAACAGACACAAAAAACACGTTGGCTAGCTAACATACCTCCGACGAAGTTGTCGCTGCAGACACGGGCATTAACAGACTCTGCTCCTCCCGACCGCAGACGTACGTTAAAAATCCACTTTTTACGGCGTTGTTCTGTGAGCTTTTTACATTTCTCACCTTTATGAGTGACAATCTTCGGTACTCTATAAAAACCCTTTCCCTTTTCTCGATTAGAACGATTGGAGCAGCCGTAAACTACACAAAACATTGGCATTTTGCCAGACGGCAGATCCTCAGCTATTTCACTTCTTGACCTCCATCTGAATTGCACGCTCTCGTGATGCATCAGCGTGACGTCACGTGAAACCAACCTATAGGCTAGTTGCTCATGTTGGCCATGTTTGACTTCTGGTTAAGTGAGTGTGGTCAAAGCCACTTAAGTTTTTGCGCCAGTTCAGATACTGCTGAAAATGGCATTTTATATTAGGACTTTGCAGAATCTTCCAAAGATCATGTCATAAAAAGTTTCTGCTAATGCTTTACTTCTGATTACACATATGCAACTTAAGTAACATTCTAGCAACACTTTAAAATAATGTTAAATTCATAAACATTGGTTAATGCATTATACCATATAATGAACTAACAATGAAAACATTTGTACAGCATTAATCTAGGTTAATGTTTCATTTAAATATAGTATTGTTTATTTATCATTCATAATATATTGCCTCATGTTAATGTATACATGTAAATTAACATTAATCTAGATTGATAAATGCTACATAAGTATTGTTAGTTGATATTTTACATGCGTTAGCTAATGCATTAAGTAACATTCATGTATAGAATCTTTTTGTAAAGTGTTACCCATAATGTCAACACTATTTACCTATATGCTGGCAGAGGCATGCAACAATGTAAAAATGTATCTCCTGTCACTGATAAACCACTATCTTCTCTTTCTTTACTTTCTTTACACACTCATTCTGGTTCCTATACCTGGCCAAATACCTTATTCGGAAAGGCACAAATAATAACTTCAATATGAATAACAAATTCTATAGAATAATAGAAAAAATATTAGTTAGACTAATTATCCAACAACAAGCATATTGGTAGGCTGATATTTTAAATAAACATATCTGAAATGACAATGCAATAATGAATCTGTGAAGTTAATATGACTGAAGTGTAAACTTTATGAATATAAATGCATATGGTAGAATCTCAAACTTAAATCAGATAGATGTGTTACAGTCACCATTTATTGTGCATATCTCAGAAATTTGAGTTTGTGAAAAGTAACACTGACTAAGATGGCATATCATACACATTTTTCACTTTTAGAAATGTTTATGTTAATGTTTAAAAGCTTTCGAGCGAGATATACGAGATTTATCTCACTCGCTCCTCAAGCAGGCAAGCAGTGTGTGTGTGAGGTCAGGGAAGGCTGAAGTGATTTCTTTCTAAAACAAAGTAAATGAAAGATAAAAGTAACATTAATAATAATAATAAAATATGATTGGGGCCAATTCCCAAGCAAAGAGCTCTGGTACAACAGGGTCACAACGTTTATACCAGCTGAAGAGGATATCAAACTGGGATTCATCCAGACCTTTGAACTGAAGGCCAGAGCTCTAACAACTGCACCACTGACAAGTCTGACTGACATCAAAGAGCCATTCTTGATTGAGTATACAACTCTTACTGAGAAAATTAGGTAACAGCTTTTTTAATTGAAGCAGGAATTACGCAATAAAGTACAGTCTGCATTGTTGTAAGCACAATGTGAAGACTCAATTTGTAAAACTGCCCTTACCTGCACTTGAACTCATGTCATAATATAAAACTAGTGGAGCAGTGTGATTGATGGTTAACCTTATTTAAATTTGGGAATCGTTATTGATTGATATAGTGATTTTGTTTCTTCTAAAACTTTATTTGTTTGCTGAGTTTTTCCTTATGGTTTGCTGTGGATTGATTATATTGTTTGCTGTCATGTTGCTGGACATTTGATAGTACTGTTTTCCCTCTTTTACAAACTGCAACAACAAACACTAATTGACACACCTGTAGAACCCCGTTCCCATCAGCGATCTAATTTGCCAGCTGATTAGATCATTCCTAATAAAAGGAGGCTAGATCTCTTACCGAGGAGTGAACGCTCTGGACGGATGGACGTGCCGTGTGTGGTAGCGGACTGGTTTGCGAATCTTCTTTCCCCTCGGTGTTGCTGCTGTCTGGATCTTTTGTGCCTTGGTGGAGCCGACTCTTGGACTTTACAGTATCAACGCTCACAAAGCTCCGACTAAAGGGAAGTGGTTCTTTTTCCCCCACACTGATGCGTGTGTGTGCATTTTCTTTGCATTCGAGCTAAAGGAGTCGTTTAGTTGCTGTTCATTTCTGTGAAGGTGCCGGTGGCAGAGCAGCAGATACGGCAGTATTATTGAGGAGCCCGCATGAAGTACAGGAAAGAAAAGTCGTCATTCTAGTCACGTGAGACTGTTTTAAAGTTGCCGGCTACGAGCAGGCTGCCCATTGATTTTACGATTTCTCCACTGACAGAAGCGGAGCGGCACCGCAGAATTCCTGGCTCTGGACTTCTGGATTTGGAATAGGCTGTTTGAAGTCCCGCTGAAGCAAGCTGACTCCAGGCTGGACTGGACTCGGGTTATTGTTTCACCCTGGGACAGAACATTGGGCAATCTATGGTTTTATTGTCTCCCCGGGTTTTTGAGATGTTATTTTAATATAGTTATTGTCAACTTAACTCTTAAAATAATAAAATACTATTTTTATATATTTCTTGTGTCTTTCTCGCTGTGTTGGTGTGGCTGGGAATCTGAAACTTAATTTATTTTAAATTAACAGACTTTTACTCTGTTACATTAGTGGCACAGTCGGCAGGGTATGCCCTTTCCACACCACACAGTGTAGAATGGCAGATGAAAATGAAGGACAGCCTGAAGGTCCAGAGTGTAGTGTGTCTCAAGGTACTGGGGCCAGGCTGGAAAATGTTCCACTTAGTCAGCCTGTGATAAATGCAATGATGATGCCTTGGTTTATGGGGGTCCCATGGATCCCAAGATTTAATGGTGACTCAAGCAAAATGAGTTTTTCTGAATGGAGTGGGCAGGTACAGGCTATGCTGAGGGCACAATGGTTAAATGAGGAACAGAAAACTGACTTTATATATGGGGCACTTGAGGGTGAGGCAAAAAGAGAGATGAGGCTACTGAATTCAGGAAGATGCTTAACAAGTATAGACATGCTGAGCGAGTTAAAAAGGCTGTATGGGCATGTAACACCAGTAGCCCAACTCCGGGCACAATTCTTTAAATGTCACCAACAGGAAGAGGAAACTGTTTCTGCTTTCATTCTCCGTCTTCGGGAACTATTCTCCATATGGAGGGAACAGGAACCAGCAGGCTCTGCCCAGGACGAGATGACTATTAGGGACCAACTTGTACTGGGCTTAAGGCCTGGTGTGGTGCAACAGGAACTCCAAAGGCAGGTGCGTAGAAAACCCACATTGTCCTTTATTGAGGTGTGTAGCGAAGTGAGAGCATTAGAAGCTGAGCTGAAGATGGAGCCTGTCTGTGCCTCACGTATCTCTGTGCCACAGCCAAACCAATCCATGGTTGCACCTAGCCTAGAAGAGTGGAGGGAGACAGTAAGAGCCGAATTCAGAAAAGAAATTACAGACCAACTTTCTATTCTTAAAGAAACCCTAACTGACGAGCTTAAACGCCAGCTCTCCCCTCAGACTATGGTGCATAGAGACCCAGCCTTATCCCCTAGGGGGGCTGTTTGGGAAGGCCGCTATACTGCCTCCCCCAGGCGTCACCAGACTTTGGAATGGGATGACCGGGGCAAACCAATCTGCAGAGGCTGTGGGAAGGCTGGCCACATCCAGAGGTATTGTCAATAGGGGAGGCAGTTAAACTAACAGCCCCAACCACTGAGAGCCGGGTGGTTGGGGAGGGGGACCAGGGAAACCAAACGGACAAACCATCCCTGGTGGGGACATGTCCAGGAGTTGAAGTTGTTGTTGTGGGAGTGAAATTGCCCTGCTTACTTGATACAGGCTCACAAGTTACGCTGTTCAGTGAAACTTTCTTTCAGAAATGGCTGAGTGGAGAGCAGAAGCGAAGCCCACAAGATCTGCACTGGCTCTCTCTAAAAGCAGCTAATGGACTACAGATCGCATATACTGCCTACGCCATCTTGGATTTTTCAGTGGGAGGAGTCACAGTGCCAGGTAAAGGGGTTATCATTGTAAAGGATGAGTGTCTGAGTGCTGAAAGAAATATCCTAGGGATGAATGTCATTTCATGTTGTTGGAAAGAGCTATTTCAGGGAGTCCACCCTGGCCTAACTGTCTTTGGTGCAACTATGTCACGTGAAGCAAAGGGGGAATGGGAGCGTGCTTTTGCTGTCTGTCAAAAGGTCTCACAGGACGAATCCTCCAATGGACAGATTGGAGTGGCCAGGTTAACCCGCCAAGACCCAGTCTATTTGCCTCCTAATAGTGAGGTGGTGCTGTGGACACACCTTTATGGCACAAAAACCAGGTCAGATTGTTGTGCTTTGGTGGAGCCCCCAGAAAGAGATGACGTGTGGCAGGTGGCCCGGACTGTTACTACCGTGGTGAAAGGACGCCTCCCTATAAGGGTACGTAACTTCAATCCTTACCCCATATTGATACCTCAATGCCGCCCCTTGCTAATGTTTTCCAGGTTCACCCAAGGCAGATTCGAGGGGAGAAGGATCTTGTTTTGAGGACTTTAGATCCAGGTGTATTGGAAGTGGATGTGCAGACCAACCACATCCGCACAGAAGGTCAGCATCCAGTCAACCTGCTGAAAGGTGATGGCTTAACAACAGACCAGCAACAGAAGATGGACTCACTATTACAGCAATGGAGAGACATCTTTGCAGCAGGTGATGAGGACTTTGGCCAGACCAGTGCAGTCCTCCACTCCATACCTACGGGTTCTGCACCGCCCAGCAGGGAGCGCTACAGGCCAGTTCCACCAAGCCTTTACCCTGAATTGAGGTAACTTCTGAAAAACATGCTGGATAATGATGTCATAAAGGAAAGCTCCAGCCCTTGGGCAGCGCCAATTGTCCTTGTGAAGAAGAAGGATGGATCCTGGCGCTTTTGTGTGGATTACAGGAAGCTGAATGCCCTAACCCACAAGGATGCCTATCCCTTGCCAAGGATAGAAGAGTCCCTCTCCAGCCTCAAGCAAGCTGCTTGGTATTCTACCCTTGACCTGGCCAGTGGATATTGGCAAGTAGATGTGGACCCGAAGGATCGAGAGAAGACTGCATTCACTACACCCCTGGGCTTGTACGAGTTCCAGAGGCTGCCCTTTGGCCTCTGTAATGCACCTGCAACATTTCAACGCTTGATGCAGCGGTGCCTGGGCGGGCAGGTCCATGACTCTCTCCTGATCTACTTAGATGATGTTGTTGTATATTCCCCAGACTTTGACACCCACATCAATCACCTGGGGCAGGTTTTTGAGAAGCTGGCAGCCCATGGCTTAAAGTTGCAGCCCCATAAATGCAGTCTGTTCCAGAGGAAAGTCACCTACCTTGGGCATGTCATCTCTGGTGAGGGAATATCCACAGATCCGGAAAAGACAGTTGTCGTTGAGAATGGCCCATCCCCTCTACCATTAAGCAGGTACGAGCATTCCTTGGGTTTGTGGGGTACTACAGAAGATTTGTGAAGGGTTTTTCTAAAATAGCAGCACCCTGAATGCTCTTCTAGTAGGTTCTGCTTGTATGCGGAGAGGAAATGCTGCCATTGACTGGACCCCAGACTGCCAGATGGCATTCGATTCTCTGAAGACTGCTCTGGTGAGTGCCCCAATCTTGGCATATGCAGACTTCTCAAATCCCTTCCATCTTTACACTGACGCCAGTCTGGGAGGTTTGGGGGCTGTGTTGGCACAGCTACAGGATGGCAGAGAGAAGGTTATAGCTTACGCCAGCAGGAGCCTCAACCCCACTGAGAGGAACGACCAAAATTACAGTTCTTTTAAACTGGAGTTTCTAGCCCTTAAATGGGCTGTCACCGAAAAGTTTAAAGACTATTTGTGGGGCAATAAATTCTTGGCCTTTACAGACAATAACCCCCTTGTCCACCTGAACACGGCACACTTGGAGGCCACGGAGCAGTGGTGGGCAGCACAGCTAGCGAATTTTGACTTTGAACTTAAGTATCGCCCTGGTGCTTCCAATCGTAATGCTGATGTTTTGTCCAGGTTACTACAGGAAACAGGATCCGACCAACAGGCCCAAGTGGAGACAGTATTGGTGGAGTCAGAGGTCAGCACTGAAGCCGAAGACCATTGGAAGGATTGGCAGGAGAAAGATCAGACTGTGGCCCAAATCAAGGGTTGGGTGGCTGGAAATTGTTTTCCAGGAGCCGAGGAGAGGAAAGTGTGCATGCCGGCAACAAAATGCCTCTTAACTCTTTCCCCGCCAGCGTTTTTAAAATAAGTTGCCAGCCACCGCCAGGGTTTTTGATGATTTTCGCTAAATTTTAATGGCCCGCAGAATATTTTCTTCCATGAATATATGAAGATGCTATATATCAAAATAAAGATCTGAGCCTCTGCTTTTAGGCAAAAAAAAAAAAGATTTTATTTTATCTTCATTTGTTCTTTTTTTATTGCCACTTGAACAGAGGTAGGTTTTGTCAAAAACAACATTTCGGACAAAAAGCTGAGAAAAAGGCATTTTTATCAAACAAGTGCTTTAGTATTAGTATGGTGTTCCACTTCACGTTTGAGACGATCGCAGTCTGTTTCTTTGATCAAAGAGTTGCGTACTCTTTCAAAACATGCGTCGTGGTCTTCCTTACCGTATACCACCTAAAACACGGATACCCGGAAAATTCCGTGTTTGGCGGGGAAGCGTTTTTTCATAAAACCCGGAAAATTCCGTGTTTGGCGGGGAAAGAGTTAAGGGAATGGAGTCGACTGCACATCCAGGAGGGCATGTTTCAGCGGAGGGCCCAAGAGCGGCATACAGGGTTGAGCCTCCACCAAATTGTGGTTCCCACAGATAATACTTATAAGTTGTGGGAGAAGTATCACAATGCCTCAGGCCATATGGGAATAGCCAAGATTGAGGGCTTGCTGAGAAAAAACTTTTACTGGCACGGGATGGGTGTGGACAGAAAAGAGGACCAGAGGTAAGGGCACCTTTGGTGCCTATTCTTGTATCATACCCTTTGGAAACCGTTTCAATCGACTATTTGTCTCTTGGTAGGCATGGTGACACTTATCCTTATCTGTTGGTAATAACTGATCTTTTCTCAAAGTACGGATGGGCTGTCCCTACAAAAGACCAGACAGCGGCCACTATGACACGTGCCCTTTGGCGCCACCTTATCCAGCCACGGGGATGTCCAGAACGAATCCTTTCAGATCAAGGAGCGGCCTTTGAGTCGACCATGGTGGCACAGCTGTGCAGTCTGTATGGGTGTGTCAAAGTTCGAACCACACCCTACAGGCCCCAAGGAAATGGGGCCTGCGAAAGGTTTAATAAGACTGTTCTGTCTCTACTAGGAACACTGAGTCCAGAAGACCAAGTGCGATGGCCAGATCACTTGCCGACTCTCCTGCAGATGTATAACAACACCCCTCATGAGACCACTGGACTGACCTCACACTTTGTCATGTTTGGCCGACATGCCCACCTGCCAGTGGAAATGGCTGTCGGTGCGCCACCATTGACCCAAAGACAAGACTTGGAGGGTTGGGTTTACCAACACAACCAGACCCTACAGAAAGTCTACAGACAGGTGGCAGTAAAAACTAGAGAGAGCAGAATGCGGGACAAGGTCAGGTACGATCGGAAAACAAAGAACCTCCCCTTGTTGCCTGGAGAGCGAGTGCTCTTGCGCAACTTCCGCCGCAGAGAACAAGGGAAGTTGGCATCTCACTGGCAGCCCCAACTCTACGTGGTTATTGATCAACTACGTCCAGGCCTGCCAGTTTTTCAGATAAAGCCTGAAGGAAAAGAAGGCCCCATCAGGACAATTCATCGTAACCACCTCAGGCCTTGCCTTTTCAACCCCCCTGAGGAGCCTCAACAAGCCCCAGAGACTGAAATGGTGAACCCCAATTTTCAAATGCCTTGTATCCTGGGCCTTTGTTACCTTTGACCTTTGTGTCCATAGCATGTGCCCCTCTTGCAGTTTCAGTGGATGATGACCTAGTAGCCCCTATTGTGAGACCTGAGCCAGGACATAGATCACCCCTGCATAGGTCCCAGAGACAAAATAGGGGTAGGCCTCCAGACAGGTATGGACACTAAGACTTTGTCGGGACGACAACTGTTAAAGGGGGGAGGAGTGTCATAATATAAAACTAGTGGAGCAGTGTGATTGATGGTTAACCTTATTTAAATTTGGGAATTGTTATTGATTGATATAGTGATTTTGTTTCTTCTAAAACTTTATTTGTTTGCTGTGTTTTTCCTTATGGTTTGCTGTGGATTGATTATATTGTTTGCTGTCATGTTGCTGGACATTTGATAGTACTGTTTTCCCTCTTTTACAGACTGCACCAACAAACACTAATTGACACACCTGTAGAACCCCGTTCCCATCAGCGATCTAATTTGCCAGCTGATTAGATCATTCCTAATAAAAGGAGGCTAGATCTCTTACCGAGGAGTGAACGCTCTGGGCGGATGGACGTGCCGTGTGTGGTAGCGGACTGGTTTGGGAATCTTCTTTCCCCTCGGTGTTGCTGCTGTCTGGATCTTTTGTGCCTTGGTGGAGCCGACTCTTGGACTTTACAGTATCAACGCTCACAAAGCTCCGACTAAAGGGAAGTGGTTCTTTTTCTCCCACACTGATGCGTGTGTGTGCGTTTTCTTTGCATTCGAGCTAAAGGAGTCGTTTAGTTGCTGTTCATTTCTGTGAAGGTGCCGGCGGCAGAGCAGCAGATACGGCAGTGTTATTGAGGAGCCCGCATGAAGTACAGGAAAGGAAAGTCATCATTCTAGTCACGTGAGACTGTTTTAAAGTTGCCGGCTACGAGCAGGCTGCCCATTGATTTTACGATTTCTCCACTGACAGAAGCGGAGCGGCACCGCGGAATTCCTGGCTCTGGACTTATGGTTTTGGAATAGGCTGTTTGATAGAGGCAACTCTGTTGGCTGCACGTAGCCCTCCCCAATGCCCCCAAAGAGGTGTCACATACAGACCTTTGGTTCCCCGCACCCCTGAGAGGGGGAACAGGCGCTACATGTCTAGCATGGGAGCAAGCCTGGCAGCCGCGCCTTTTCTCTCACTATGTCTCTCACATAGGACGTGAAGCGGCTGGGGCTATCTTGACGCTATGAAATGCGTCTGGGAAGGCGGTCTTTCCTGGTCCTATTCTTTCGGGGGAAAAGACCCTGTGGAGGCCACATCCTGCCCAGTCTAGGGGGAGGTAACATGTGGCAAATACACCACGAGGGTTGTGAAGCCATACGTGGGAAATGGTGCGCTGGGTAGGTCCAGCCTTTTGAGGAGGGACTCTACAAGCACGGTGACCAGGGCAGCGGGAATGCAGTACCGCGGGAAATATATCACGGGGAGTTTGCCTGAAAAGGGAACTAAGCCTGTGTAACCCGACCCCAGTACAGAGCACCTGTGACTCGTAGTGGGTCTGGACGCGTATTCTGCAGATGTCTGCTAAGGAGGTGCCATGGGCCAGTGCCCACGAGGATGCCACATTTCTCGTAGCGTGTGGCCAGGGTGTGATAAGTTAAGGAAATAACATCAACGACCCAGTGAGCTAACCTCTGTTTGTAGACGGCGTTCCCTTTCCGCCGTCCACCGAAGCAGACAAAGAGCTGCTCAGAACATCTAAAGCTCTGCGAGTGGTCCAAAAAATAGATACGCAAAGCACGTACCGGACATAGCAATGAAAGGGCTGGGTCTGCCTCCTCCTGGGGCATCACTTGCAGGTTTACAACCTGGTCCCTGAAGGGGGTCGTAGTACCTTGGGCATGTAGCCCGGTCGCGGCCTCAGGATAACATGAGAATGTGCCGGACTGAACTCCAGGCAGATGTCGCTGACAGAGAACGCTTGCAGGTCCCCAACCCTCTTGATGGAGGCCAATGCGATAAGGGGGACCATCTTCAGGGTGAGGGCCTTGAGCTCAACTGAATCATGTGGCTTGAAGGGGTGTCTCTGAAGGCCCGAGAGGACCACTGAGTATCCCAGGAGGGGAATAGGCTAGGCCGGGGAAGGTTCAGTCTCCGGGTGCCTTTCAGGAACCTGAAAATAAAGTTGTGCTTACCTAGGGACTTGCCATCTACTGCGTCGTGGTGGGCTGTGATAGCAGCTACATACACCTTCAAGGTGGAGGGGGACAGCCTCTGACCGAACTGTGCACCTCTGCGGGTCTTCGGCTCGGGAAGAAAACCAATTCACGAACAAGCGCCACTTTAGGGTGTAAAGTTGCCTAGTGGAGGGAGCTCTGGCTTGGTTGATTGTGTCTACGACTGCAGGTGGTAGATCCACTAGATCTTCTGCATCCCGTCCAGTGGTCAGATGTGGAAGTTCTAGAGGTCTGGGCGGGGGTGCCAGAGGGTTCCCCGTCCCTGAGAAAGAAGGTCCTTCCTAAGGGAAATTTTCCAGGAGGTGCTGTAGGGGAGTGAAGATCCGAGAACCAGGCCCAGGTGGGCCAGTAAGGAGCCACCAGGATGACCTGTTCCTCGTCCTCCCTGATCTTGCACAGCACCGGTGTAAGAAGGCTCACTGGGGGAAATGCATACTTGCACAGCCCCCGGGGCCAGCTGTGTGTCAGCATGTCTGTTCCGAGAGGAGCTCCTGTCAGGGAGTACCAGAGCGGGCAGTGGGAGTTGTCTTGGGAGGCAAAGAGATCTATCTGTGACTTGCCGATTTGGTCTCAAATCAGCTGGACCACCTGGGTTTGGAGCCTCCACTCTCCGCTGGCAGACATATTTAATTTCAGTCTCTCTGCATACAGCTGTGTAAGCCTGCGGTTTAAAGAGACACGTATCTACACATACAAAGGAGTTTTCCCTGCTTCTGGACAAAGAGAGGCCACGTTTTTCTAACCTCACCATTTGGCCACGGTTGAGTAAGATTAACTTAGCTTTGTTCCAGTCATGTAGTATACTTATTACAACCGGTACATTCATTTTAACAGTGAATTTATTTAGAAAACGGAAAAGACGACCAGCTTCCCTTCTCAATCATTTTCTATCTACGTTGACTACCTCCTGCATTTCTCTCCATCACCAGACCCGAGAAATAATGCAGAGGCGCATATTTTCGCTGACGAGCGTAAGACAAAGGACCGAATCCAGATAATTTTCTCCTGACCGCTCAATGCAACAGGAATTCAAATGGACAACCCTACTGAAATCACACAGGATTTTCCAAGTAAGGCTTGATTTCTGGGCAGATTTAGGTTAGAAACTGTGACTTTTCATATATTTGATGCTGAATGTTTGATGTTTTGATTACAATTGTATGTTTAACTACCATCGCTGATTGCTGTTTTGATTTGTGAGATCGTCATTTTTGGATGAAATGTAATTTTATTGCGTGATCTGAACAAACAATTCAATCACGCTGTTACCAGCGTTTATCCTCCGTTAAATTGCATGCACCCCTGTTTGTTCGTTCTCTCTCTCTCTCACACACACTGAAATTCACGGAGCGAATTCTATAGACTCCCAGCCAAAAGAAGAATAATACTAATGGATACAAATAGGGCTAGCCCCTTTATTATTGTGTTTTATTTTATTAATAATAAATCAGACAACACACAGGTGTTTACTGAACTGACACGCTTTTATCCTGTCCCCCTTTTCACGTTAATCCTCTTACGTACATCTTACATATCATGTATTAAACTAGAATACATTACATTCCCCTTTATTTTTTTTGTTAACAATTCAGGACCTTAACATTTGTCTAACAACAGTCAACAATGTAATCACCAAACATTATATCTATTACTTAATTATATAATTTAGCATTTACTTTAAATCAATAACTATTCTAGCACACTTTATAGTCTTTGAATCTTGATGGCATTTTAACTTCTCTTCCAAATCTTGTGGTGATAACTGTCTTGCTCTGTCTTTCAGGTGAACCATTTTGACGTGTGTGCGTCACCACAACAGGTAAGTCTGGATTAATTTCTTCCTGTAGCATTGCATTTGTGTTTGTCAGTTTGTTCATGTGTTGATGTAAACTCTTGTTCTTTTTGTCTTTAACAGATGCTTTCTGTTTCTTCTGTAAACCTTTCCATCAGGTGTGCGAAGAACATATGATCTTGGCAACTCATGCTTCTTCAGAACTGTTGCAGGTTTCCAGATTTGTCCTTGCTGTATTCTCACTTTGTCCCCTGGTGATATGTCTGGCAATTGTTTGGTGTTTCTGTCATAATAACATTTCTGCTTTGACTGCCTATTTTTTAGCTTTTCTTGAATTTGTCCACTTCCTTTTGGAGTCAACAATGCAGTGGAAGTTGGCAGTTTCGTTTTCAACCTTCTCCCCATTAAAAGTTGTGCCAGTGACATTCCAACGCCATCTAGTGGAGTATTGTGATATTCCATCAATGCAACATATGGATCTCCATTCTCACATTGAGACTTTGTGAGCATTTTCTTGATGGTCTGGACTGTTCTTTCTGCTTGTCCATTATTTGGTATGTACTTTTCACATCCGTATACGATAGCAAGTAGTTCCTTCTCAATTTGCGTATATCTATGTTGACAGTCTGTGAGTGCTCTTGATCCATATGCTACTGGTCTGTGATCTTGTAGCAAAACTGCACCCATTCCTTCAGAGCTGGTATCTACTGACAATGTTAACGGTTTGTTGACATCGTAGAATTTCAGTGTTGGTGCATCGTTGTTAGTGTTTTGAGTTTCTGAAGACTTGTTTCTTGCTCACTTCCCCAGATCCATTCAGCATCATTCTCCAGCAGCTGTCTGAGTGGAGCACTTCCGACAAGTTGAGAATCAATTTGGCAAGATACTGCAACATACCCAGAAATCTTTGAAGAGCTTGTTTGTCTTTTGGTGGAGGTAACTGAACTACGGCTCTCACCTTCTCTTCATCTGGTTTCAGTCCTTCTGCTGTCAAAACATGACCGATATTCTTGATCTGCGAAGTTCTGATCTGACATTTCAGTTTTTTCAGCTTGTTGTTGTACTCTCTTGCCCTTTCAAGGAGTTTTATCAGTCTGGTGTCATGCTCTTTTATTGTTTCGCCCCATACCAGCAGATCATCCACAACCGTTTATCACACCATCCAGATCTTCAACCATTTGTGCTACAGCTCTTTGGAATACTTCAGATGCTGACGATATTCCAAAAGGCAAATGTAGGAATCTGTATCTTCCTATGGGCGTGTTGAATGTACACAATTTGGAGCTTTCCTCGTCCAATTTTATCTGCCAGAACCCTTGGTAGGCATCAAGCACAGAGAATACTTTGGGATTTGGTATGTTTGACAAGACTTCTTCTATTGTGAGCAGTGGGTAGTGCTCACGTTTAATTGCCTTGTTCAAATCCTGTGGGTCGAGACATATGCAAATTGTATCTGGCTTGACAATTGTCACCATGCTACTCACCTACTCAGTTGGCTCTGTTTGTCTTGCAATGACATTTGAGTCCTCCATCCTGTGCAGTTCTTCAGTTATTCTTTCTTTTAGTGCGACAGGAACTTCGTGGAGCATGTACAACAGGCTTAACTGACGGATCCACTTGACAGCGATGGTATCCAGGCATGCATCCTAGACCAGTGAACAGATCTTCAGACTGTTTCAGAATGTCATCATCAACAGACACTTCATGTATTCTTTTTATCATTCCTAAAGCTTGATAAGTAGCTCTTCCTAGTATTTCAGGAGCATCTCTTTCTATTATCTGGAAGTGAATTTTGTATTTTTGACCTTTGAACTCACAGGTTAACTGTTTCTGCCCCAATGGCGACATCTGGTGTCCAGAGAATGTAAGCAACTTGCAGGTGGATTTATTCAGCTTCTCCGTTGTGCCCAACGAATTGAAAGTCTTTAACAAGAGAAAATTACATTCTGCACCACTGTCCAGCTTCAATGTGACTTGCTTGCCTCTTCTATTGATTATTTCTGACCATTTCTCTTTCTCTTTTTCTATCTCTGTTGTGACAGCTTGTATACTTTTCACTTTATTTCTCTGAACTTCTACCATGCCCAGGAACATATTTTTGTCACTTTCTTTGGTTTGTTCAAGCATATGCATCTTTTTTTGCTGTTTTCTCTCATTTCTTCACATTTTTGCGAAATGGTTCTTTTTACTGCACAGTCCTCACATTTGTCCGTAGGCAGGACATTTTCTCTGCTCATGTTTATTACCACATCTGCTGCATTTTGTGTCGTCATTCGGGTCATGCTGCACCTCTTTTGGCATTCTCCTGTAGATTTTTTGCTTAATTTTTAGTTTTGATCTTATGCATGTCTACTTCTTCATTTAGCACTTTTACTTGGTTAGACGTGATTTCGTTAGCTCGACAAATGTCCACAGCTTTTGCTAATGTGAGGTCTGACCCTCAAAGTAATCTACTCTTACTGTGTCATCTCTTGTGCCACAAAAATTTTGTCTCTGATTAATGAATCATGCAATTCTCCGAACTCACAGTCTTTTGCCTTGTTCTTTAGGTCCGTGATGTAGGCATCAATATTCTCTGACGGTCCTTGAGCCCTCGTGAAGAATAGGTGACGGATGTAAGGTAGGTTTTTTCTCGGTTCACAATAGTCTTTGAACTTTTGTTTGAGAATGTCGATTTTGTCTCTTTCACTGTCTTGAAATTCATTGCAAACTTTAATTGCCTCCTCACCCGCAACGTGTAGAAATGTGGCACAGTACGCTTTTTCTGACTTCTCCGCAATGCTGCTTGCCGTCAGGAAGAGATTGAGTTTTTGTATCCAAATCTTACAGTTTTCAGCGAGATTTCCTTGAAGACATAAGCTCAAGTGTGGTTGTAGCTGTGCCATTCTTCTTTCGATGCAATTACAACTTCTGACACCATGTATTATTGTGTTTTATTTTATTAATAATAAATCAGACGACACACAGGTGGTTACTGAACTGACATGCTTTTATCCGGTCCCCCTTTTCACGTGACTCCTCTTACGTACATCTTACAGCCCCTTTGGGACTTGGCCCCTAACAATATTAATAATGAAAGAAGAAATAATCTTTTGAATTATACAAGGCATATTTACCATATAGAAACTATAAACAGAATACAGTTACATTTAAAAAAAAATAAAAAATGTTTATTTAGTTTATTTAAGCCCCGCCCACTTCCAAATACAAATCATTTTACCATTGCAAAAGACACGGATAATGGCTTCTCTGCACACACCTCACAGCTACAGTTACTTAAGAGAATGTCACTAAAGCTCCGCTCTCAACAAAATCACGCCATAATCTCATTCATTTTCAATATGCAATGGACGCTTTTCACACATCCACAAAGCGGAAGTCAACATAGCTGGATAAACTTGAATGGGGTTGACCACAGCAAATGTAATTTTTGCTAACCCATTAGCTCCAACAGCAAAAAATGAACAGTTATGTTGTGAAATGGCAGAGGGTGGGGCAGGTCTTGATTATACACACCCGGTCCCTTATCAGGCTAATTAAGCCTCCGAGAGGGATAAATGCCGATTGCGGATGGGGGTGCGACGAGAGAGAGATTGTTTAAGGACATGTCCGTCATGTGTGTGTTTTTGTCTTTTGTTTAAGTTTATCATAAAAATATTATTTATATTGACAAGACGCTTCTCGCCTCCTCCTTTCCATTGGACTGCTTTACATATACTTTCACAGCTTTGCAAAAAAGATAAAAATATAGAGCACTGGATAACAGCAGTAAGAAGAGAGTAACAGGCCAAATTTTCTGTCCCTCACTCAGCAGTTAGAAACCTCATCGCAGCCATGGTAACTGATTTTTTTAAATGTATTCCAGGGTAATATTATACAAAGTACAATGTTATAAATTCACACTAACTATTTTTAAAATTGGAATATAAAATAGTTTCATAACAACTCTGTGGAAAGGGTCTTACACAACCCGAAGCAAGCATGCACACACTCGTATCAGGGAAGCTCACAGGTGCCATCTTGTGCACAGAGCAAATCATTACTATGGGGCTTTTTAACTTAAAGGGATAGTTCACCCAAAAATTTTAATTCTCTCATCATTTATTCACCCTCATGCCATCCCAGATCTGCAGAACACAAATGAAGAAATATGTAGGTCCTTATAATGGATGTGGATGGTAACACGATTTTTGATGCTCCAAAAAGCACAGACAATCAGCATTAATGTCATTCATACAGTGCTTAGCACCGGGGGCGATATGGGGACCTCAGTGGGAGCCTCTTCACCGGGTATTCCCCCACGGACCTCCCACGTCACACTCGTATGCTCCAACCGATCACTGGGGCGAGGTTGCCAATTCGTTTTACGGTGGACCCGCGCTCTCGTTCGGGGCGCCTGATGACGATGAGCTTTTGATCGCGGCAAAAAGGCGGAGCTCCCTTCGAGCCCCTTGAGTCAGCAGAGCTAAAGGCACTCTCTCTGAAGACCGCCCTCCTGATCGCGCTCACCTCCATCAAAAGGGTTGGGGACCTGCAAGTGTTCTCTGTCAGCGACACCTGCCTGGAGTTCGGTCCGGCAGACACTCACATGATCCTAAGACCGCGACCGGGCAATGTGCCCAAGGTTCCTACCACTCCCTTCAGGGACCAGGTAGTGATCCTTTTATCGCACCCAAGCTGTTGCGGGCTCTTCGCGTCTACTTGGATCGCACGCAGAGCTATAGAAGCTTTGAGCAGCTCTTTGTCTGCTTCGGAGGACAGCGGAAGGTAAGCGCTGTCTCCAAACAGAGGATCGCCCACTGGGTCATCGATGCCATCACTATGTTCATTTGTTTCTGCAAAAGACCAAAAATTGGCAAAATCATCCACTGCTCTTATGAGAACTGTTTTGTTAAATGGGTTCATTCCAGCTGTGTAGGCATACAACACAAGACAGGGAAGTGGTTCTGCAACACATGTAATCATCTCTAATTCCATTAAGAACATTAGGAGCAGGAAGGAATCACAACTACAAACTTCTTCAAATTCTGACATTAACCAATTATTTAACGTCTGGCCATAGCTTTTGAAAATATGATCACGTATGAAACCTAATACCGGTAAAATTAAGATATCATTACAATTTGACGAAGAATCAATTCTCTTGTCTGTAAAAATGTCTATTCTGCAGTGTAAAGTGTTTTATAAAACATGCAGTAGTGTTCAGTGCATTCAGTCATTAACAAGATCTATCATGAATAAATGAATGAATCAAACTCAAAAGTCTTTTTGATGAGAGAGGTCAACAAGGAATGGCCAGACTGGTCTGACAGTAAGTCTAGAGTAACTCATATAACCGCTCAGTTCAATTGAAGTGAGCAGAATAGCATCTCAGAATACACAACATGTCGAACCTTGAGGCGGATGGGCTACAACAGCAGAAGACTACGTCAGGCACTTTATTAGAACCATAGTGTTCCTAATAAAGTGCTCAGTGATGGTACTCCACTAATGGTACTTTTGTACATAACAGATGCCATTTAATGGGTTTTAAATTACATAAAGCACTGCAAATAGTTTACGACAAAGGCAGTAATGTGAGATAAAGAATGTTCTTAAAAAATGCCTTCATACTTTTAATGAATCTCTGACAATTGTCTGGCTTGTTCAACTGTTTGTTCTGGAAGCTGACACTTACCCTTGATAAAGGGGGACATAAAAAGGGTGGTGCACTGTCGAGCAAGTTCTTGCGCATTTAAAAATCCTCATCCCTTATTTGTTCCCCAGGCATGATGTAAGAATAAAAGATTGACCTGTCAGTTATTTCCTTGTCTGAAGTGTGATTGAATGATTGTACACAGTAACTCGTATAGGAGTTTTATTTACCACCTTAACACAATGGAACAAACACTGGTCCAGATATTGAACTCGTTTTTAACCACATTATATTACCAAGTGACAGATGAATGTCAAAATATGCTACAGTTCGACTGAACACGCAGCTTTTGATGTCAACTACAAAAAGATATGGGAAGCATAATCTCCACCCTTTTAAAAGCCTCTATTTATTTCACTGTCCTAACTTTGCACTACATTGTAAGTTTCATCTGTTTGGATTTAGCATTGTTAATCCTGCTGCCCAATAATATATTTCATCAGAACAGACTATTTTTTATGGTCACTACCCTCATGTTGAGAACCACTGAAAGAACGGAGCGCTGGATGAAGTAGATATTTACACGGTCTTCAGGAATCATGATCAGCTCTGTACTGCAGGTAAACACATTTTCCTTTCACTTTCACAAATGCATAAAGGACTAAAAAGTATCATTAGAGGATCATGTAAATAGTGTTATTTAAGGCAGATGCTATTTGCACCCTGGTGCAAATAATGGTATATGCTATTTATACACCAATGATTATAGTGGCAGATATTATTAGAATTTTTGAATACTAACATACAGTATGGGCTTCAGTGCAGTGCGTTTATTGTGTTTATTTAGAGTCCCACAGACACACAACACTAACATCTACCCCTAAACCTAACCTTAAACTTACCTTTTAAAATAGAAAGTCATACACATCTGGGATGGTGTGAGGGTGAGTAAATGATTAGAGAATTTTCATTTTTGGGCAAACTTAAAAAGTCCTGCATTTTTTCAGGTTATTATTGGTATTTTGGTAATAAACTGCATCTAGGATTTAATTCAACTTGAAGTCTAGTGGCCTGGGCCTGTGCGTCACAGTAAGGAAAGACTAAGAGCATTTTGTAACAACATTTTTGATAGTTGATAGGTGTGGGGTGAGAAACAGATCAATATTTAAGTCCTTTCTTACTGTACTATCTCCTCCTCCCTGCACCAGAAGGTGGTGCTATTTAAATATGCAAATGTGCCATGTGAACCCCCCCAAAAAGAAAAAAGAATGGGGGCATAAAAGTGGAGATTTATAGTAAAAAGGACTTTAATATTTATCTGCTTCTCACCCACACTCATATCGTAGTAACACTTTATTTTAGGGATCAGAAAATAGACAGTAATTAATGTAATTAAACAAGTTACAGACTTACAAGGTATTTATTAGGCCTTTGTTCATTGATTTATTACCCTTGCGTAATAGCCACTTTGCATTTGCTTGTTTTTTTCTAACAATTAACTTATTATGTAAAATATACCAATAGCTAGTATGGTGCAAAATGCATCCTTTATAGGTTCTCATTACACTATGTGCAACTTATACGTATAAAATCAATGTAGAAGGCAGAGATGTTTGATGCTTAGTGTAAATAGTAACAAAAAGCATCTTCTTTGCAATTAAGTGCAAATAGTGTTAGACACTATCTTCACCCCTAACTAAATACTACCATGCAGTATATGGGCATCACTGCAGCATGTGTATTGTGTTTATTTAGAGTCCCACACACACTCTACCCCAGTGGTCACCAATTATCAGACCGCGGTCCGGACCCCAGAATAGTTCCGTCCGGACAGTGAGACATCATGACATCGGGGGCCTGTTTCAGAAAGGAGGTTAAGTGAAAACTTTTCTGTTTCAGAATGAGAGGTATGTCAAACCCAAGAAAGCAGAGTAAGTCAAGCCCATTTCTGAAAGAGAGGCAACTTATACTGAGTCAGTTACCATAGTAACTGACTCAGTATAAGTTACCATAGTAACTGACTCTGTGAACCTAACCTGGTCGGTAAACCAGTTTCTTTCAGTCTCCTCCCCTTTTTTAAAGAGGAAGCGGTGTTTTAACAGCTCATTCATTCTTTCGGTACATTCATTCATTGCGCACATTTCCGTCACGCAGAGAGCATCAAAGTGAATGAAATGGCATGTCCTTTTATGGATGATCCTGTAGTTGGAGAGGCTGCATTAATTCGTAGGGAGTTACATTTACGTCGGGAGAGGATTTTGAGGCCCAGAGTTTATTTTTTGTCGTATCCCTAAGCATTTTTATTTGAGCGGTACGGTTTTTCTTTACAGTCAATTAGATACATCCATAATCTCATCCATCATTACATCAGTAACGTCAGCCATCGTGGCCGTGCTCTTACATCCAAGCAGATTCTTTTGCGTTGCTTTACGTTTCTTTGCAAATGGTAGTTTTCTGTATAACATTGGGGATGCAGAACACATTAAGGCTGCTGTATGCAGAGCGGTAAGGAAAGTGTGCCTCGCTCTTAAGCGCTTTCTGGGAATTTTTGTGTTGTTTCCTGGGCACAAACCCGTGAGAGCCATCAAAGAGGAGTTTCACAGGACTGCAGGTCAGTGGTGTAGAAATCAGTTTAAATGAGGCTAACCTGATGAATGACGATCAGTTAAGAACATCTTGCTGCGACCCCTGGAAGTAACCTAATAATTAGAATTCCCTTTAGGATTCCTAATGTGGTTGGATGCACTGATGGCACACATATTCCCATTATTGCACCTTCCGAAAATGAAGCTGACTATGTCAACAGGAGGTCCATCCACAGTATTAATGTGCAGGTACACTAACAGCCTACTGTTTCTAATGGTCAAAGACTACATCACAATACTGTAACATGTCTCATTCTTTGCACTGTCAAGATCATATCTGATGCTGCACATATCATCACAAATGTGGAGGCCAAGTGGCCCGGCTCTGTTAATGACTCACGAATGTATCGTGAGTCAACCCTGAGCAACAGGTTGGAAAGGGGTAAGTAAATGTATGTCCTATACACAGGGGCGGTGTGTTCATTAGGGCGATATGGGCACGCAATGCCAAACGGGAAAAGGAAGGATTTTTTTTCTAACCAATTCTATCACGGCAACAGTCGTTATCAGTGTTCTAATCTAGATGTCTGATCTGCCAATCAGGCTAAAGTCGTGCTTAAAATGGCCCCGCCCCTTTTGGGGCGATTTCAGTCAGGTTGAAAATCGCCCCAGAAGTCTCTCATAGACTCATGTAAAAACAATTTTTTTCAAATATCAGAGCTTTCAATACAATCTCTATGGGTTCCGGGAGGGCTTGCACTTACGCGCTTTCGTCATACGTAAAGTAACCATGAACGTAACTAAGAAAAGAGCGGGTAGCAGCGTCAATCAATTCACGTACTACTGTCAAGATGGCTATCGTTCAGTGCAACTCGATGGTCTCTTTGAAAGAAGTTCCTTTTGTCGGCGAACAAATCAAGATGTATTGTCAACGAAACAATTAGGACCTCCCAGACCAAATTTAATCATTCAACAGGTTTCTACTAAAGGGGGAAAGTCCTACACTCGAGGATTTTCCAAAAATTGGTACGAACGAAAAACCTGGCTGCGACATAGCCAATGCAGTCTCCTGCTACCCCTGCCTCTTTCACCCTGAAGGCGGCACGGCAGAGAGCACCGCTTTGACAGCGACAGGTGTAACAGACATGCACCATTTTTCAGAAAAGATAAAGAAACATGAGATCCACATTGATAGCTGTTTGAGATTGTCTGCTTTGGGGAGAGTGAACATTGCCACACCTATCTATACATAGACACTGCTGGTGCTTTTGCTGAGGTACATCGATAGAACGCTTTTTTTTAATTTCTTCCCACCTCGGAATCAATCTCAATTGCCAGTGTGTTTTAGGAGAGACTGAACGGTCTTTTTGCCGATGACGAGAAAGTTAAACTCATCGCGCAAGCTTACGATGGAGCCAGTGTGATGAGGGGAGAGAAGGCTGGTGTGCAGCAAAATGTGCGTGAGCATTTTAAGAATGCCCATTATGTTTATTGCTATGCGCATCTGCTGAATTTGATCATGCAGTAAGCTTCTTCTCTTATCAAAAAAGTTAATATTTTCTTTTCCGAGTAGGATTGCAACTTTTTTTTCCCGGTCACCCAAACGGGACCAGCATTCTTGACCAGACTGTTGCACGAAGACTGCCCAGAGCTTCATCTACACGGTGGAACTTCAACAGCAGAGTCGTGTACACTGTCTTCGAGAATCGAGACGAACTCATACAATGTTTTGAAGCCATCAGGACGGATTCATTGGGTTCATTTGACCAGCCCACCGTGAGAGAGGCATATGGTTACGTGAGGATGCTACATGATTTTTTATGTGGCTTTTTCACAAAATCATGCCCCACGTCGATACTCTGTACCAGAAGCTCCAGAAGGACATCGATGTCTTCATCAAACCCTCGACAGCTTCACAAACAGTGTGCCGGCCATAAGGTAGGGTTAAACAATATCATTCGATCGTTCTCAAAGCAGAGCTTTGTCTTTTGAAAATGTATGCATGAAAGGAGACTGCATTTGTGTTAGAAATTACATTATTCTCATTATATATGGCCAGTGGTGTAATGTAGCTTACTTTATAAACTGTATACTGTGCTGAACATCCAGGCTAGGTGAGACACAAAGGCTAACTTAAACACTAAAGACTTCATGCATCCCTGCCCATTTTAAATGGAACTGAAATCTTTGTACTATACGTGGATAAATTGCATATACATATGCATCATATAGACTACAGTACTGTACATAGCCTAACAAACACATTGGTCTGTTTGCCTTCAGGGACTCCTCTCAACAGCAGCTGCAAGTAGCAACAGGAGCCAAAAGACCCAGAACGGCTTTGAGAGAAGAGGAGAAGCAGAGGCTGTCTGAAGAGGTCTGCAACACCATCCTGGATCACACAAAAAGCAAGGTTCTCTTTCACTGGCCAGCTTGTGAGTTCTACCTTACTGCAAGCAGATACGTTTGAAAGGTAGTGCCATTTATTTCCTGATGAGGCCACTGTGAATGCATATACCATGCTGAACAAGGCAAAGCTCAAGACAGAACTCTCTCTGATCTATGAGAATCCTGAATTCAAGGGCTGCTGTGGTGCACTGGCACTGTACCAGGTTCTCATGAGCTACAACCTCCAGGAGACATTCTCTGAGACTGTGACTCTGTTGAACATCCTCATAACTAGTCCCATGACAACAGCTGAAGCTGAGAGATGTTTCTGACACGAGTTAAGACATTCCTGCGAAATTCAATGGGCCAGGAACTTCTGAATGCACTGGCCATGCTCTCCATGGAGAGGGAATTAGTCCTCAACATGCCTGATTTCCTGATTAACACACACACACACACACACACACACAAACCAAATCAGTTCAAAGTTGATGTTGTTTTAAATAGTTATTTTTCATTCATTCAAAAAAAAAGTTTAAAAAACAAAATCTGTTCATGTTCATTTTTACAAATCTATACAATTGTCCAGAATATGGTTGTTCATATTTACAAAGCCATACAAATAGCTGTGTTTACCTTTCTAGAAATTATTTTCAAATGCTGTTTTCAGGCAAAATGTCTATCACTGTTCATGTTCATTTTCACAAATCTATACAAGAGGGCAGAATATGGAATTCTATACAAATTGCTTATTACCAATAACTTGCATCAATGTTTTCAGTAGTCTCTATCAAAAGCTCCTGCTCGCTTGTTGTGAATTATGCTCTGGTGCACATATTTCCAATTCAACCATGAGGCCCAAGTAATTAATGTGTATATCAGAATTCTTTAGTTAAACTTGGCAGCACCTCATCATTCTGGTTTGGTTTTCAATGTGTAAAGCCAAGATGCACAGACCACACTAGGTCAAGCCTCACTTGTTCATTCACTTATTTAGGACAATGTTACTTTGCTTTTATTAAGTAGCACATTGGTGATATCCTACATTCCAGAAAATGTAGTTATAAAGAAGATCCACTTCTCTCAACAATTTGTCTACTTGTATTTTCAGCTGATATTTCATTTGTTTATGGAAATGCAGATTGTTTAAGCAGTGTTGAGGAATGTGAAAGAACACCCTTGATTATTTGTACTGTGATAACTTATTTTGCTTTTGTAAGCTACTATTGAGATCAGTCAATAAATGCTTCTGGTATTGACTTATATGCTGCCCCCGTCTTTATGTTGTTGCTGGACATATCTTTTAAAAAAAAAAAATGTGTCCTGTTTAGCTATTTTACATCACACAACATTGTAAGTAATGAATAAGTGGAATAATTAATTGTGGAGCCATGTCATTTTGCTTATGAAGTCTCCTTGATGCTAATTTCTTACATAGCTTTCCACCTGTAACTTATGTAGCTAGAGGGGAAATCGGTACCTATTGAATGGGTCACCTTAATCATTATCAGAAAAATTGCCCCTCCTGAGAATTTTTTCAGTAGCCGCCACTGCCTATACACTTATTTCAATGTATGCACTACACACTTACAGGGGCACTTCTATGCAGCACTAAAGCAATGTGAACTTTCTTACAGGAGAGATTGATGGCTTTCTGCTTGGAGATAGGGGTTACCCATGCCGAACAACACTAATTACCCCTTACCCAGAACCTGAACCAGGCCCTCAGCAGCGCTTCAATGTTGCACATTGCAGGACGAGAGCCCGGGTGGAGATGACCTTAGGCCTGTTGAAAGCACGTTTCCAGTGCCTACATCACCTCAGGGTAACTCCTGAAAGGGCCTGCGACATTATTGTGGCATGTGTTCTCCATAATATTGCCATAATTAGAGGAGAGCAACACCCTGGCCTACAAATACAAGACCCCGAGGAAGACCCCATCAACCCTGCAGATTTCCAGGATGGAAGGGTAGTCCGAGATATGATATGCCGCAATGTCTTCTCAGATTAATACACATGATATCCTCCACCACAACCAACCACAAAATAATAAAGAAATGAATAAACACAAAATCACAACAATTTATTTGGTGTTCTTTTTTTCCTACAAATTCAAAAACAGTTAGATTTTAATATAGTCTCAATACTTCCTAGAATTAACCTGTGACCATACACTCACCTCTAGCTTTAGTTTCAGAATCTCGATTTCCAGATCGGCCTTTTGGATCTGGCGATCCAAGTATATAAGTTCTTTGCTGTTGTTTTAATAAGATGAAGTCTATATAACTCCTTAACTGGCAACTGAAAATACAGTAGATTAGAGTTACATCATGTAGTTCTAAACAAATTCTACATAATTAAACTGTGGCATTTACTGAAAATAACTGAACGGTGTTCATCTGTGCACCAGAAGTCGATGGACCTTCCTCCTGCTGTTCTTCCACACTCTGGGGGTGGGGGAGAGATGAGAATGTCAGTTTATATTTAGATAGAAACTTAGATTCTAAAGGCTACTCCACATAAAAATGTGAAGAAATGTGTAGATTGTTTGATGTGTAGACACATAATAATAACATTACCTCTGTAGGCCTCTCTGTGGCAGCAGAAACTGTTTCTTCATCCCCATCATCCTGTGAAGATGAGCATTTGGTTGAGTACACTTTATAATACTATTTGTCATAATTTCTGGTGTATTGAGTAGGCTACTTACAACTGCCTGGGGTTCTGTTGGGACAGGAGCTCCAAAAGACATATTACCATCAGAATCTATTGGGACCAACTCAAAGTAAAATAAATGGAAATATCACAAATAGCCTATATAGAAAATAACACATAGGTAGACCTCTTACATTTTATGAAGGCACTTAAATCTTCAGGAGTGACTGACTCTGATGAAGTCCCTCCAGGAATTTCCTCAGCCATTGGCCTTCCAGCATTCAGGCTCAGGGCCATCTCTTCTGCATTTGTCAGAGGTGGTGGTGCAGGTCCTCCCCCTGTTTTACGAGCCTCTGCCTTCTTTCTGTTGGCCGAGTAGAAGTCAAATGAGAATGAACATTTAGACCAAATGTCACAAATGCTGCTGCACTGCTAGACACTGGATGCTATTTAGTTATTTAATATGTCAAATGTTTGTAAAGTCAGGTACCCTACACCTATGTTATGCTCAAGCCTTACCTGATTGAATTATGTTTTCATATTTCATTATCGAGGCGTAGTCGGGGTGGGGAAGGTGTGCGGTTCGGTGGGCTGGGGATCTCATCGCTGCTTTTTGCAGATGATGTTGTCTTCATGTCATCATCGGTCCGTGACCTTCAGCTCTCACTGGATCGCTTGGCAGTCGAGTGTGAAGCAGCTGGGATGAGGATTAGCACCTCTAAATCTGAGGCCATGGTTCTCAGCAGGAAACCGATGGAGTGCGTACTCCAGGTAGGGAATGAGGTTTTGCCCCAAGTGAAGGAGTTCAAGTACCTCGGGGTCTTGTTCACGAGTGAGGGACAATGGAGCGGGAGGTTGGCCGGAGAGTCGGGGCAGCAGGGGCGGTATTGCACTCGCTCTATCGCACCGTTGTCACGTAAAAGGGAGCTGAGCCGAAAGGCAAAGCTCTTGATCTACCGGTCAATTTTTGTTCCTACCCTCACCTATGGTCATGAAGGTTGGGTCATGACCGAAAGAACTAGGTCGCGAGTACAAGCGGCCGAAATGGGCTTCCTCAGAAGGGTGGCGGGCTTCTCCCTTAGAGATAGGGTGAGGAGCTCAGTCATCCGTGAGGAGCTCGGAGTAGAGCCGCTGCTCCTTTGCGTTGAAAGGAGTCAGTTGAGGTGGTTTGGGCATCTGGTAAGGATGCCCCCTGGCCGCCTCCCTAGGGAGGTGTTTCAGGCACGTCCAGCTGGGAGGAGGCCTCGGGGAAGACCCAGGACTAGGTGGAGAGATTACATCTCCACACTGGCCTGGGAATGCCTCGGGGCCGCCCAGTCAGAGCTGGTTAATGTGGCTCGGGATAGGGAAGTTTGGGGCCCCCTGCTGGAGCAGCTGCCCCCGCGACCCGACTTCGGATAAGCGGTTGAAGATGGATGGATGGATGGATTTCATTTTCAGCTGCTGCCACGTTCTTTTAATGCCTGCAGGATTGCACCTACATGAAAATTAAAATTAGTTTTAATACATACTGTTCTTCCAGTTTCACCTCTGATATTTTAACAGTTGGGTACTCTAAAATAGTTATTAATTACTAACTAAAAATGACATCTTCAACAGTGTAATTAGATTAATATAATAATTACTGTCTCTAGAAAGTATTGGTCTACTTATTACTAATTACTTTATAAATCCCATATCAACCTCAACCACTTGAACAATACAAGAAGAGACAAGAAACTGCACTTTTAATGCTTTCAGATAAACAATATACAATTGCATGAATTATTCTTGAATTGACCAAAGTGTGTAGAGGGAGAAGGTTACATTAAAAATATACCTTTTAAAATGTGATGTTAAATCCACTATTGTTTTATACAGAATTGTTTTATCGTCTATGCAGCATTTAATGCAATTACATCAGATTTGACTTTAAATTACAGAAGAATTAAGAGTAACCCCTTTAAATAAATTACAGTATTTAGATTTCTTAATAATGAATTACACCCAACACTTTATAACAGTAATTCAAATGTAAACTCACACATTGACTCGAGCAGCTATTTTCTCCCAAGCTAACTCTCTGTCCTTCCCCGCTTCTGCCGTGTTGCTTTTAAAACAAATATGTGTTCGTACTCTCCATAAGCTTGCAGAAGCACGTCTAGTTCTGCGGGTGAGAAAGACAATATGCAGACCTCTTTTTTTTCTGCCGCTGTTGCCATGGTGACTCATAATATCTGCGCTCCATTGATAATGGCTTTTTATAGTTGTGGCGCACTCGCTTAACTCAGAGTCAGTCAACTTCGAGTTGATTGAACTAACTAATTTCAGCTGTTCTGTAACTGAAAACTCAGAGTTTCCCATCTCAGGGTAATTCAACTCAGAGTTCAAGTTTTAACTCAGAGTTGGTTGAACCTCCTTTCTGAAACAGGTCCCCGGGTGCCTCATCTCATCGTTTCTACACTTCAGTTTAGCAGCACGACAAAACAACAGAGCCATGTTGTTGCTCGTTCCGGGCATAGTACTTATCTCTCAGCGCTATATCCTTCAATGTGTTTCTCTAGCACAGAACACGCTTCATTAATGCCCTTCCGTGCTGCAGACGCGATTATTTTAACGACAGGAGATCTAGCGTAAAAAAAAAGTGAACAGCAATATAGATGGATACCGACTGTCACGTATTACCATCAGCCCCTGATGTTTTCAAATCTACAAATGCCCCCTGAGTAGACCTATAAACTGAGGAGAGAACGAATTAGAATGAACCCCCAGCCAAAGGGTACATTAATCATGATGATTAGGATTCATGACAACCATTTATTTAAAATACCACAATGTAGCGCAGTATCTTTTATTTAATTTATTTTTAATCTGTTTTATTTGTACTATATATTTACTGTATTTACGTGGATGTGACTGTTTACAGTGTTGGACGCGTCAGAGGAGAGCATGCGCACTGAGGTCACACTGCAGACAGAGGGGGGTTACTGACAGAAACGCTGCGCATCAGTGACATGACCCTCAAACAACATGATCTCTCCTCTCTCTCTCGACTTCAGTAGAGCGGAGTGAGACGACGATTTGTATTTGGGTTTCCGTGTCTCGTGTGTACCGCCAAGAATGACGCGTTTGGCCTGAATCTCGCAGACATGTCGTTGTCCGGCCCTCATAAAGCCGGCAGAGCGCATCTGAAGGACGACAAATGTAAGCAGCAGAAATGCATTTCCTTTCTGTTCTATCAAGCGGTGCGGGACCTGAAGCCGGTGTGGATGCTGGAGGACATGCGGACCATGGAGACATTTTACTGGGAGGAGGACGCGAAACAGAGAACCTACACGCCGTCCGAAGCGCTGCTCTACGCGATCGTGCACGACCACCAGGCGTACGCGCAATATCTGCTCGGCCATTATTCGGACGAGGCGCTGGCCATGCCGGGCGAGCGGTTCTGCTGCTGTCCGTCCTCCGCGCCGCATTTGGCCATGGCTGTCCGTTACGATAGACGGGACATCCTGGGTCACATTTTACAGGTGGCACATCGGACGCCGAGTCTGCGCTCGTACATGAACCGCGGCGGCTGTTTCCATCTGGAGGACGGTAAGACCCCGCTCCACCTGGCCTGCGAGCTGCTGCGCGCTGACGCCGTCATTCTGTTGCTAGGCAACGGCGCGTCCCCGCAGGCGGTGGACCACAACGGCATGACGCCGCTGGACCTCATTCTGCAGCAGCTGGTGGACTCCAAAGTGAACACAGGGGCCAAAAAGTCGTGCTTGGACAAGCTGTTGATGTTCATGCCAGAGATGCGTTTCAAAATGAAGAGTTCCCTGGAGAAAGAGCACGTGTGCTGGTCCAGAGTTCTCGGGGAGGACAAGCTCAACTACCTCGTCGGGAAGAATCCGGCTCCGCTTTTCCTCATCGCGATGCAACGAATCCTGGCGCAGCTGCCACCTGAGCAATTCCCCAAGAGCCTGGACGAGCTTCCCATTCCCACCTCTCTGAAACCCCTGCCCAAGCCCATTTTAAAGTGGCCTGAAACCATCTGAAGTATTTATACAGCTGTTGGAGCATGAATTATGTCTGTGGCATGAAAAGTATATGATAACTGAGCAAAATGAGAGCAATGTTGTCTTAATTTTAGCCATTTTTACTAATATATTGCTAATAGATTACATTTATGACTGATTAAAAGGAATAGTTTACCCAAAAATTCATTTACTCACCCTTACATCACTCTAAATATGTATTTATATTAAAATAATACCGTGTAGATATTATGGCAATAGTTTAAGGGCCAAAATTTGTCAACTAATTTAAATAATTTGGAGACAGCAAGATGATTTTTTTGAGTTACAAATCAAGATAATACCAGGGGTGTAAAGTATCGAATTACAAATACTAAAGTTACTGTAATTAACAACTTTTCCCCTGGAATTGTACTTTTTCAAAAATTTTATACTTTTACTTGAGTACATTTTAAATTCTCTACTGAAGTAACTATACTTTTACTGTTTTTTATTATTTTTATTTGAAGTAAAATAATACTGTAATTTAATTTTTATCAATGAACATGATAGAGTGCCGAAGTTATGACGTCACTTTGTAGGACAATTCTGAAGTTAGCGGCGCATGGGTTCACTCGATCGAAAAGCTATGCATTTTCCCCATAGACTTTTGGAAAATCGCAAAAAATAAGATCTGTGTTCAACAAAGAGTTGTGACCCTTACACGTTTTGTCTATCAAGATAATATTTACAAGTTAATCCAAAATTTATACATTTTGAAGCCTAAATAAAGCCGTCAGATATAAAATGCTAACGGTAGGCTATAAACGGACTACAGCACACCATGGTCGCGGATCAACGTCATCATCAAGCTTCCTCAAACTTTATTTAAAAAACACGCTCGCTCATTATGATCTGCGCTGTGTATGAACACTTATCCACTTTTTCATGAGAAATATTGCCCATTCATTTTTTCCAAAAATGTTAGAAACTAATTTTGTTTATGCGTGCCTCTCTGAGATTTTTTTAAAATCTTTTGTTAATGTTTTATTTATTCGTTTATTATTTTGTTAGTTTATATAAACCTTAATATTATTTTCTTTGTGATTAAGATTATTATGCCTGATCATTGTGCCCCAAATAAACTTTAAAGATTATTTTTCACTGTATTATGTTTGATTGTATGTTTGCATACCATTTGCTAATTCGCCAGAAAAAAACCCGCGATTTTACCATCTCATAAGCACTAACGTTAGCTATGGCCGTATCAATTTCCAATCTTATGTCCTTTTTCTTAGACGATAGAAAAACCATAGATCGAGGAGAGAACCACTATAAATCTGGACATGTAGAACAGTGCAGATTAGGTGCTGGTTTACTTGCCGGTATTGTAAGGGCCAGCATGAGGGACAAGGTTTATCGAGTCTCGGTAAGTAAAACTAGGGAGAGATAGAGGATAACGTTATGTATATTAACTGAAAGGTAAACTTCTAAGAACGCGAGGCTGAAACGCGGGCTAGTGAGAGATTTCCTGTTTGTCATGATGACGTCTAAAGTCCCCGCCAAAGGATGTAGTCCCTTTTAGCAACTTGTTAGCAATCACCGTTTTTAAGACACAGTAAAGTTTAAAAAACCATAAGCAGGTTATAACTGGTGTGTTTTATTTCATAGATCAAAACGTGAAAATATTTAGAGGCTTTGTTAACCACAGACCTTATTTCAGGCGATTTAGCAAAAACCCATTCAAAAAACCCATAGACTTTAGGGCGAGGGAACCGGAAGTGCTAAAATGCTAACTCACTTCCGTGTTTTGGCCTACAAAGTGACGTCATAACTTCGGCATTCTATTGTCTAGGGAGAGTCTTGTGACTCCCGTCAAATCAAATCACACGTAAGAAACTTGAACGGCAGCTGCAGCTCTGTCACCAACTGTGGAGGATGCCTCGAGCACAGTTCAACACCTGAACATCACAGCTGCACCTGAAATGGATTTTTGCAATGAAAAAGGCCAATTGCATGATTGTGTCATGTGAGTTTAACTTGCTCAAGCCAGATATCAGTATTAATCCTGCCTCTAATTTGAAGAAACATATTGAGGAAAATTTCATATTTCTGCTTACTTGATTCTATGTGTCCATAATGTAGCCTGTAAATGAACTCATTTAAAATATATCACTGAGATTATTGGGTTTGATGTGAGAGATTAATGCAATGTTATCAATAGAACGGGGCGATAAAATGATCTAGATGTTTATTGGAAAAAAGAGAGATGTCCTCGATTAAATTTTGAGTAGTTTTCTATATTTAGCCTATGATCTACATCTAGAACAGGGGTGTTCATTACATCAATCGCGATAGCAAGACAACCACTGGTTGGTTGATCTAGATGAAATATAAATTATTTACTTTTTATTTCCAGAGGTCTGTAGCTGCGCACTGTTTAATTTACAGGTGGCTAATGTTTGAGCGCTAATGCGCTCTAAATGATCAAATACGCTTTATAATTCCGCCAATGCCCATCTTGGGAAATGAGAAAAACACTCACTACTTTTGGCTGAATAACTTGAGTATCTTTTCATGTAATAGAATAAAACAGTGATATTTTTTTATTACATTGTTCATTTTTTAAATAGTACTGACCCCTGATGTAGAGAGTGTTAATTGGTATAATAAGTTACCAGGAAAGTAGAGATGATAAAATAATTTATAATTATGCTTATCCTTTATAAAGATCAACATTTGTAAAGCAATAATTCAGCAGAATATTCCACCTAGGGATGTCCCGATCCGATACCTAGATCGGTATCGCATCGATACTGACGTTTTTAGACGGATCGGGTATCGGTCCAACGAGCCCGACCCAAATCCGATACTATGTGTTAGTCATGTTCGTTACTGTCAAGCTTAAAAAATGACATAAAAGAACTGTTAAAACACCATTAAAGCGGTTCATATGACTAGTGCATTTTATTCAAAGCCACTTGAAGCCACGTGATAGCTCTGTGAATTGCAATAGGCTGTGTTTAATAAGTAAACATATATGTTCTTGCACGCGCAGCTTCAGCGCGGTAGTGAATGGTGCTTTTACACACACGCGCACGGCTATTTATAGCCTTCACACGTGCACAATATTTGTGCGCTACAAACGAACATCTCAGATGTAGATGCTCAGCAGTTCGGTTCACTTATAATATGGACTTAGAACGGCACTGCAGGTGCATTTAACCAGAATTTAAATAAGAAGCGAATTAAACTGTGAATAAAAAGGGTGAGGGTTTAAAAGTTAAAGCTGTCACTGGAGACTCACGGAGAGGCAGAGATATGAACTCTGCAGGGTTTATTGAGCAGAGGATTGAAACAGTGATGTAAATATTGTGAGTAAATTCAGTTAAGCAGAGTGGCAAACAGCAGGTAAGTAATATCCAGACAGTGTATAGATATGATGAAAGAGATAACTCAAAACAATTTTATGATACATGCAGGCAATAATGAAGACACATGATTGACATAGTAGAAAGTTCTGCACTGTAAAATCCAATTAGTTCAGCTTACTTGAAAAAAGCATGCAAACCGATTGCACTTAAAAAACTAAGTACAGTGGAATAGGTATTGCGTGTTGTAGTAACAAATCCTTGTTTAGTATAGTAAACTTACTCTTGAGTTTAAGTTACTAAAAAAAATGTGTGCAGTGTACTTGACAATTTACTTAAGATGTACTCCTGACTTAGTATAGACTACACAGAATTACTATTTCAAACAACTAAGTAATACCATGTGAACTTTGCTTTGTGTGTACTCTAAACACAATTATTTAAGTTGGGCTAACTAATGTGACAATTCTTGCAACTTAGAATTTCTTGTTTTTAGTTACTTGAAGAGCGTATTTGATAGTAACTCTTACTTCTGTAAATTAAGCACTTCATACATTCATTTTACCTTTTTCAATTTACAGTAATCAATTGACATTGAGATTGTTGTTATTCAGAATAACAATCTCAAACACCAAATGCTCACCTATATGTTAACTCTGTTCTGCAAACTCACTATGTGTCACATAAATGTACCAGGAAGTATCATAAAATAGGAATATTTAACACACAACCACATTATACTTGAAACAGGTTTATTCTTTGAAACTTAACCATTGGTATTTATTTTCCAATGTTAAAATCAAAGTACTAAAACCTTTTGAATCTGGTATAAAGTATGCATTACCTTGACATTTATTCTGATTATATTTTATCATCTTATTGGTACAGATAAACCTTGTTATTTCAAATCAATCAAATTTTAGCGCAGGATTTCAGGATTTTGACTTCTTGACTTGGCCGATAAGTAATTGAAATTTTTTTTAACCGTGATTATTTATAGGAGTATGAATTTTTGAGAAATATACTTGATTTTATGAGTGTATCCGGTACAGAGATGTTTACTGGGAAAACAGTCAAATCTGTACTTTAGATAGCTGATAGAGATACTAATTGGTTTTGAAGAGATTAAAATGTTAGTCATTACTATACTATCAGTACCACTTGAAGACAAAATTCAGACTAAACTGATCAATATCAAGGTATTAGCGCCAACCCCAGAATATGTCTTCTCACAAAACCAGACACACTTATTACACTGTACTTTTGAAGATTTTTTTTTATTTTTATATTTTATGGCAGAGTGAAAGCAACACCCAGGGGTGTGAACAACAGACTCTGTTGGACTGAGTGTTTGCCTATCTGCACATATACATCGGTACCAAAATTGTTCTTCAATAATCTTCCAATAAAATACAGTACATAAAACTTTCTTTTGTGGAAAAACTATTCCAACTCTGACCTTTTATTTAACAATCCTGAACAACTGCTTTGCTTTTGTAATAACAATAAAGTTTAAAGAACAAACTTGGCAAAGAATGAACTGCTGACAAGGACAAGTGACATCCAGTTAGTGTACAAAAATGACAGGGTAATAACAATGCCAACAGATCTCACACATGTATGAATGAACTGCAGCCTCTAAATGTAACTTGCTGATGAACCCAGTGGCTGATATAAAACAATATGAAAGGAGTGCCTTAATTTAGTTTAAGGAACACGTCGACTTTTAGGACTTTAGCTTATTCATCGTATCTCCCAGAGTTAGAAAAGTCCATACATACCCTTTTCATCTCCATGCGTCACGTAACTCTGTCTGACGCATCAACTGCTAGCCTAGCTTAGCACAAAGACTGTAAGTAAATGGCTTCCGCTAGCATGCTGCTCCCAATACAAATTGTGATTTGACTATACAAATCACAACATTTAAATTGGAAAATGTTGGCGTTATGTTGTGATTTATTGGGAGCAGTATGCTAGCTGAAGCCATTTACTTCCAGTCTTAGTGCTAAGCTAGGCTAGCGTGTGTGCATCAGACAGAGTTACGGACGACAGAGATGAAAAGGGTATCTATGGACTTATCTAACTCTGGGGGATACGGTGAATAAGCTAAAGTCCCAAAAAGTCGGCGTGTTCCTTTAACAATTAAAAGCAACTGGACCCACTTTCATAAAGAAATGAGATTGTATGCCAAATGTCACTCTTGAATTTTACCATTCTAACTCAACAGGAGATTTTTAAGACTTTGAAGTTTGGGGGGGAGTTTGTTCTCTCCCAGGCCAAGCATCACTCGTTGAATAAAACCAAACGTGTTTTTCATTGGTTTTGGGTAGTCCAAGTGTAGCGCATATGAGAGTCCAAACAAGAGGCAAAGTGCTTGAGGTAGGTTCTCGAGATTGTCCATTACAATACCTCCTTCCAGAATGATGGCAGTAGACACCGGGTCAAGATGGAGATGATTTGGAGAGAGGGGCGCATCTTCACTGATGACAGTCAGCAACCCTACAGATACCTGAGCCCAGGCCTCATTACTGTCAGAATCCTGTATACAACCAAAGAAAAACAACATTACAACAGGTAAATGTTGATGGACATTATCAATTGTCATCAAGTCGTCTGTCCTGCCAACACTTCCCTCCAGCCTATTTTTATTTAAGTTTTCACTTTACACCCAGCTTAATAACATGAATAAAATTAAGCTCTGATGTCTGTCCTGATATACAACTTATTCAGATGTTATTGCTGTTACAGCTAGTGTATGTGAGGGAGAGAAATGTTCTACCTCTTGTGCAAAACCCACAATTGCAGCATGACAAGTGGGTTGTTGTGTTGTTGTTTTTATCTCGTCTGAATCTTAAATATGCAAAAGTTGTATTTCTATAATTTCACAGGAGCTAGGCTGGTAGCATCACCCTGCTGGTATACACTGAACTGTCACAGCATGCAGCCCATCTTTGTTCTGAACTCACAGTGATATACATGTGCTCCTTTAAGATGTGAGAACTTACAAAGCAGGTGCTGTAGAATGTACTGGAGTCATCACCAAGCAGAACAGAGATGCCTTGGAGAACAAGGGTACGCACTGCTGTCACATCTGGTTTCTAGAAGTGGATAGAACAAATAAAGTTGAAGATTATGCAACATTCAAAAGTTACAATACAAAAACACATTTTTAAAAGTGTATATGAAAAAGGTGCCACCATGTATGCTTAACAGTGCAGAGAACAGTTGCCAATTGGAGTAGTTATTTAATCTAATCCACAGCAAAAACTTAAGTCTATAGTAGACTGACCCTTGAATCAATTTGTTGCACAATTTCAGCCAGTTTCTCTCCAACACTTCCTTTCTTGGACTTGAAAATTGCAAGAAAGCGTGGTGTGTAGCGGTCCATAGCACCAAAAAAGTCACTATTCAAGTTAGTCGCAGCTATCCTGTTGAACTCAGCAAACACCTACAAGACACAGGAAAGAAATGTGAGTGAGTAGACTGGCTTGAGCCAGTTTGGAAATTTTGGAAAACCTTTGGTTACCAGTCCTAAAACCTAAATACACACTATGTCATGAAAAAGAAAAAGAAAAAAACATAAACATCAGTACGTACTTGTCTTTCTGTAAAAAGGGCTGGCCAGCGCTCCTTCAGGGTTTTCACTGGAAGTTCAGCCTCCACAATCTCCCGTCTCCGCAGTGGGAAGGTGCATAAGCAATCGTGATGAAGACATGGTATTGGTTGTTGCCGAGTAAAGCCTCCATGTTTTAGGCGATAGTGTTTCAACAACTGTCCTCTTTTGTCTGTAGAAAAAATACACTGCTTACAGGTCCACTGCATCTGCAAGAAATTATTGTAAGTGGAAATTTTAGGTGTAAGTTGTAAGTCTTCGGTCGTCTTATGTGCATGTGTTCAATCGCACAGACTTCACTCGGTTAAAAACTTGAGATGACGTTACAAGTCGCGGTAGATATTTTACAAGCACGGACTAGGTGACTTTAAAGTAGCATTGAACACACAGGGTGCAGATGTTGGTTTCGGTTGTTTGATAGGCTGTGTCATTGACAAGGAAGGAAGATTTGCAGGCTGATCAACATCCCGCCCCTCCTGTGACCCATGGTTTGACTATATTGATGTTTTTCCACTGCATGGTACGGTACGGCTCCACCTCTGTGGTACCACCTCTGTTTAGGTGGTACCACAGAGTGTATATATATATATAATATCCTCCAAAATGTTGTCTACTTCTTACCTCCAGTGTACTCCAGCCCGCACTGACAAAGCAGCTGTGAAGAGCCCTCAAGGCAGTTGTCACAAGCACTTCTGTAAAGGACAAAGAATGTCTTAGTTAAAAGAAAGCTCCACTTACAGTCATGTGATTTGTAGATTAAAGACACATGTGTATACTTTAAAAGCATTACAGAAAATTGCTTGTTTTCCAATATAAATATAAAAAGGTATATATCCTCTTATGAATATTTGAAGATTCAGATTGAGTTTAAACAATTCGAAAAATTTATATAAACAATCCTGACTTAAGTATAATTACAGCAATATTAGCAACCACATTTACTTAAAGAAATAATAGTACTTGTTGGAAAGAAAGTGTTGGTTTGTGACTAGCTTTATACTAAAAAAACGTTTAAAGTACATTCTGATAAATCAGTGCATTAGCAGCATTTTATTTAAATTATTTGATCTTCAAGACTTTTGCAAGAGTCACAAGATAAATCTGAACCTGTGCTGCGAGATGATAATTTTTAGAGGAAAGAAGAAAGTATAATTCAGACGTTTCATACATAAACCACAACGTTTCTTTCATCTATTTTACACACAAGTTTGCAATAGATTAAACAGAAACTAGTAGTAAAGTTACTTATGTTCTCTTAATCGTCCGACCAATATGGCTGCAAACTGTGTAGCCTAGCTTACAAAAAGCCCCAGTCCATCCAGAAAAACGCGATTAGCGATCGCATGATTCAAAGCATTAGGCTATCAGCCAAAGTCCGCATTTTTTTTTCAAATACGACGCATAAATTAAAGATTTCCGCGCAAAATATGCAGAGCTTGTATGATTTCACAATCCCCACATTTTCGTTGCAAAAAAGTCACATATATCTTAGCAGAAAGTTGAAAAATGTTGCGTTTGTTCCACAAAAGCAGTCTCCTCTTCACCTTCACCCTTTCACCTGTTGCCATGGGAACGTTCTGAGGTGACGAAATGTTTTGCTAGTTCCCACAATTTTATCGCATAAAACTGCATAAATAGCTCGCATATTCAAGGTTTTTTGTCCGCAACAATCACCAATAATCTCCGCGTTTTTCTGGAAGGACTGATGCAGCAAATGTAATCGATAGGCCAACATTAATTTGTTACTCGGATATGTCTGTGTTGTTAATACCCAACATTCGACCAAAATACACTATCAACTCGGGGAAAACTAAAATTAACTGTATAGCTACTACATTAACAATGTGAGTATTTCTACTTTCAGTTAAAATAGATTTTCAAACGTGGGGGAATGCCGCCTAAAATATGCCCGAACAAGTGCTCTGCCCGTTCAAATAAAAACAAAACAAACAAACAAAAAACTTTATTATCTATCAACCAGTGTTAGAAATGTGTCTTTGGTTAAAAGGGATCACATATCACACACAGATCACAATTTAAAATTTTTACAAAGAAAAAAATAAGTTAGGCCTGCCTTAGGCTACACTATGTAAAACAATAAAGGTTTGTGAATGTTTAACAAAAGCTAATGTGGAGGCAGCGGACAGAAACACAAATTCACACACAAATATTAACCTAATTCGTTTGAAAACTTACCTTATTATTCGACATGCGATGAAATCATTAACTTTTCAGCAAATGCGTCAGCACAGTCCGACAGGCACCACTGTGGTCTTGAGCACGAGACTAACCGTTGGTGACTTCTACTGAGCATGCTCACACCCAGCCCTGCTTGTTCTTCGGTTGAGTTCCAAATAGTCGCTCTAAGCAAGTTAAGATAACTTCAACAAAGTTATATTCAATCAAAACAATAAGTAAATAGCTTATTTCACCATGCAATTAACCGTTACTTTGTAATTATTCATAACCGACTACAGCTAACTCATTTATGCAAGTTATGACAACTATTGGAATTTACAGTGTAGGTTGAGTTCCAAATAGTCGCTCTAAGCAAGTTAAGATAACTTCAACAAAGTTATATTCACTCAAAACAATAAGTAAATAGCTTTTTTCACCATGCAATTGACTGTAACTCAAAACAACTAGTAAGAAGTATGTATTTTATATAACGGAGTAAAGTTAACTAGTATATGTGAGTCAGGAAAGCTATTGGATTTTACAGTGTGGAGTCTCAGAAATACTATCGATGAGAACAGGCACAGAGTGAGAAAGAGAGAGAGTGTGTGTGTGTGTGTGTGTGTGTGTGTGAGCGTGTGTGTGTGTGTGTGTGTGTGTGAGCGTGTATTTATCACTTTGTGGGGACCAAATGTCCCCATAAGGATAGTAAAACCCGACATTTTTGACCTTGTGGGGACATTTTGTCGGTCCCCATGAGGAAAACAGCTTATAAATCATACTAAACAATGTTTTATTGAAAATGTAAAAATGCAGAAAGTTTTCTGTGATGGTTAGGTTTAGGGGTAGGGTTAGGTTTAGGGGATAGAATATAAAGTTTGTACAGTATAAAAACCATTATGTCTATGGAAAGTCCCCATAAAACATGGAAACACAACATATGTGTGTGTGTGTGTGTGTGTGAGCGCGTGCGAAAGCGGGGTATTTATTTATGCAGTCATTGATTAGCCACTAATGATATGCAGGTGCGTGTAATCAGAACTCGGGGAGCGCCAGTATCCAGTAGGCTATGCTAGTTATTAATAAAGTGTTTCTTAAGCTATACATTTATATTGAAATAATGTGTAGTTAACAGTTTGTTTTTCTTTACATAGCCTATTAAAGAGTACACCCAATTATTTCCACACAATACTGTAAAGATATTATAAACTGATTATGTAAAAAAACAACACTATCGGATCGGGATCGGTATCGGCCAATACTGAGATTTCCGATATCGGAATCGGATCGGAAGTGGAAAAAGTGGTATCGGGACATCCCAAATTCCACCAGTAACAAACTTCAGAAAATTGTGCATCATACATTAGAATGAGAACACAACTCTTTCTGAACTTACAAGATACAATAATTAAATCAGTGTGGAACACTGTATCTCAAAAAGAGGACAATGTGGCCCCCCATGTGCTATTTAAAGAAATGAAAATTCTCTCATCATTTACTATATAGTAATCCATATGACTCCAGTGGTTTAATCCATGACTTCAGAAGTGATGTTTGGTGTGGTTGAGAAAAAGATCAATATTTAAGTCATTTATGGCTATATGCATGAAGAATTTGAATCACCAAAAACACAAGAAGAAAGTGAAAGTTAAAGTGGAAATTGACTGAGCAGGGAGGAGAAATAGTAAAAAAATTATTAAATATTGAACTGTTTCTCACCACATCTTTCATATAGCTTCTGAAGACATGGATTAAACCACTGGAGTCACATGGATTAGGTTACTTTTTTGCTGATTTATGTGATTTGTGGAGCTTCAATATTTTAGCACCCATTAACTATGGACCAACAGAACTGAAATATTCTTCTAAAAATCTAAAAAGAAAGTCATACGCATCTGTGATGGCATGAGGGTGACTACATTTTTTGGGTGAATTATTCTTTTTTAAGCGTGATGTAGCCCCTGTACCAAACCACTTTTCTCATGCCTGCTCTACCTCTATTGTGCAGGACATGATGTTTCACCGAGTGATCCTGCTTATTTAGCATGTATTTGTATTTTTTGAACATGTTTTATGCACAACAATAATGCTCTGTCGGCATAAAGGGAAATTTATATCCTACACATAAACTGATTTTAATGTAATTGTTTCAAACATTTTGATTTTAAAATGGTGATCAGTGTATTGAAAATATCTTTTTCATCTTTTCATTTCTGTTATCATGTCTCCATTTAATTTTTTTGGAATCAGATTCATGTAGTGTTTATCATAGATAAGTGATGTATTTTAAAAGTTATTATGGGGCATAGGTTTTGCAACTCTGTACTCAATACTCACGAGCTACTCTTTTAGTCTTAATGGAATAGTTTTTAGGACAGCTACTTTTATTCTACTCACACTACAGTTTTTGGGAAGTAACAGTACTTCTACTTGAGTATGATTTTTCCAGTACTCTTTCCACCCCTGGATAATACTTATTGAAAATAACCCCTTCAGAAAAGAGTTAACCATTTCCTGTTCATTTCAAACACATTTCACAAGTATTCTCTAAAGAAATGTATCTCCATTGTGATTGGATCAGTCAATTGAAACATTCTTCAGTTCATGTTTTTTAGGGGTGTGGCAGGGCGGAGGGTGGGGCCGGGTCGTGATCCTACGCACCTGGTCCCGTATTAGGCTAATTATGCCTCCGTGAGTGTTAAGGGCTGACTGCAGAGGGTCATGCGGGAGAGAGAGATTGTTAACAGACATGGAGGCGTAATTCGCCTAATACGGGACCGGGTGCGTAGGATCACGACCTGGCCACCGCCCTCCGCCCTGCCACAAGGGGCCTTTGACACCTTTTACCCCAATACTATCCTTTCATTATTGGACAGTTTCATTTAATGACCTTGAACAAAACTGGAAATGATAATGAAGTATTTTTTCTTAAAATAAATGTGGTCATTTCAGGGATTGTCATTAGCAACACAACTTTTAGATTTCAAATATGATTACCTGAAAATCAAATCTTAAACATTGAACTCAATGATCTGATGGATCAGGAACATTAGCAGTTTTTAGTGACAAACAGGAAAGCACTGTGGGAGTTTTTATCCCCACTGTACCCTACAACCTGCACACTATATTTGAAGTCTTTTGAAGCCATACTATCTTTGTGCAAGGAAAAGAGTGAAATTGAAATAATTATTTGCTGTATAGCATTCATATCTCATTGCATGTCGTGCGCCATGTTGATGTCAATGACATTAAATCAAATCTTTGGTTCTTGGCTGTCTCATCTTGACGTGCCACATTTGGGCATAATATTCCTTTAAATACATCATATATTTGTTTTACAACTGTTATACTTCTGAAAAGATATGCAAACACTGAATTATAAGGTATACACCTTGGAATGGAAACTGTCTTTCTGTATGAATAGCAAACTTTACCTTATTAACCTCATTTACTGATCGGAGTGTGGCTGGCGCAATTAAAACAAATTATCATTCAAACTTGATCCGATGGATTTCCTTTCATTTTTATTTCCCAGGATCTTGGTCTTAAGTTAGAGGCAGACATCAGAAGGGTTTTGTGTGTTTGAGATGTGGGGTAATGTTGTTTGCCTCAGGCGAGACACAAACACACGCTGCTCCAGGCTCTCTTGAGGAGCATCAAGATTACACAAGTGAAACCTGCTGTTTGGCCTGATCAATTATTCGGTTTCTTAGGTGTCACAACAGCATTTGATTTAAGAATATCTCAGCCATCCTCTTCCACAACACATGAAAACCATTTATATTTCATAATAATGTGAACTGAGACATATTTGCATATTGTGTTACCAGTGTTCTGTAAGTTACTCAAAAGATGAATCCACTACAAATTACTAATTTCTTTCCCTAAAATTTTAAACATTACTTTACTGAATTCTTCATAAAAAACATTAATTACTTTACTATTAAGTTAAACATTAAATATTTTTAGCTCAACTCAAAATAATGTCTATATTTCCTATCTGTTCATTGTCGCACACTCTTTAGCTGTCACAGAAATGCAACAAATGAATTCATATTTTAAATGTATTATACAAAAATAGCATTGGTTATGAATATGTTTATCTCAACTAATGTACTTAAAGGGGTCATGACATGCCTTTTTTATTATTTGAATGTGTTCCTTAAGGTTGACTTATAAAATTAGTAAAAATGTTTGCACAAAAAAAACAGTCGTATATTTGTAAAACATGATAATTTTCCACCCTCATTCTGACCCTCTGTCAACACTCAGTTTTGGTGCTGCTCTTTAATACTTGATAGTAAACGCCCACTGTTCTGATTGGCTCTCTGCTCTTGATTGACCTGCTGTCTCTACTTGCCATCTCACACTACTGGGCGGGGCTACAGAAGTGATTAAAGGTAAAGTAGCCTTTGATGTGTTGTTGTGAATGTGGTCAGATGCAATTTTCTTACACAGTATGACATCACAATGTGAAGGAAGTAGAGAACGAGACATTTTGGCAGCTTTGTTTCAACAAATGGTCTTTTTGCAGTGAGCAGGAAGTTTTGAGTTCTTACATTATGCTTTTATAGTACAATGACCTCTTGTATGTCAAAAGATCAAGGTCAATTTGATTCCTCATGTCATGACCCCTTTAAATGTAAGTAACTTTATTTGAAAGTTAGGATAATGAACTGTATTATTATTCCTTTTATTATTGATGATAAATGTAACTTTAACACTGGTGTATTTTATCCTATTGCTGTTGCTATCATTTTATAAAAGCAATAAGCCACTTGAGTCCATGTGATTGTTTCATTACTCTGCTTCATGTTCTGACTAAGAACACCCATTACCAGTGCTAAAATCACTGTAACACGCAGCCTCTGGTGACTTATTGCTTTAATAGATGTTAATTCAGAACACCAAATTTAATATATAAGGGGTAAAATACAGTGAGCCGGTCATTATTAATAAACAGGGTGATCAGGACCTTGATGTGAATAAGAATTACACTTATTATACTTACCAAATAAATGACCCAAGTTCAGCCATGAAACTCTACATTCACTGAGCACTTTATTAGGAACACTATGCTAATACTGGGTAGGGTCTCCCTTTGCTCTCAAAACAGCTGCAATTCTTCATGGCATGGATTCCACAAGATGTTGGAAACATTTATTTGAGATTCTGGTCCATGTGGACATGATTGCATTACGCAATTTCTGCAGATTTGTCAGCTGCACATTCATGCTGCGAATTTCCTATTCTACCACATCCCCAAGGTGTTCTATTGGATTCAGATCTGGTGACTGAAGGCCACTGAAGAACGGTGAACTCAATGTCATGAAACCAGTTTGAGACGACTTTTGCTTTGTGACATTTTATCACGTTATCATGCTGGAAGTAACCATTAGAAGATGGGTAAATTATGGCCATGAAGGGATGCACATTGTCAGCAACAATACTCAAATAGTCTTGTGGCATTCGAGCGATGATTGATTGGTATTAACGGCACCAAAGTGTGCCAAGAAAACATAGTGCTAATGCGTTCCTCACACCTTTACACCACCGCCACCAGCCTGGACTGTTGGCACAAGGCAGGTTGGGTCCACCGATTAATGTTCTTGGCACCAAATTTGGACCCTACCATCTGTGTACCTCAGCAGAAATTGAGATACATCAGACCAGGTTATGTTTTTGCAGTCTTCATCTGAAGCCGACATGGTCTTCTGCTGTTGTAGCCCATATGCCTCAAAGTTTGACGTGTTGTGCATTCTGAGATGATATTCTGCCCACTACAATTGTACGGAGCAGTTATCGGAGCGGACCATAGACTTTGTCAGCTCGAAACAGTCTGGCCATTCTCTGTTGATCTCTCTCATCAACAAGGCATTTCCATCCACAGAACTGACGCTCACTGGATGTTTTTTGTTTTTGGCAAGATTCGGAGTAAATGTTAGTTCTATCGGGAAGACACGCAGGCTTGAGGGACGTTTGAGATGCCATTTATTTGATAGATGTAAAACGGGAGGTGATGTCTCTCTCTTTGGCGTAGGCCCCGTCCGGCAGTCCGAGGTAGTTGTATCCAGAACGTCATGTCCTGCCGGAGATAGGAGGCAGGGGTGAGGAGCCTACCCCCCTGTGGGACAGGGTTCAACTGGTGGTGGGGAGGTGGAGGTTGCAGTGTTAGCACACCGAAATGCAATGTGATAGATTGTGAGTGGACTTATAAAGCATTGGCTTACGTGCGATTGGCTAGGAGTTACCCAGCTAATGATGTGATGATGTACACCTGCTGGTCTTCCCGCTAGAACTACACTCCACTTCCATTTCTATCGGAAAGACACGCAGGCTTGAGTGAAGTTTGAGATGCCATTTATTTGATAGATGTAAAATGGAGGTGATGTATTTCTCTTTAGCGTAGGCCCCGTCCGGCAGTCCGAGGAAGTTGTACCTGGAAACGTCATGTCCTGCCGGAGATAGGAGGCAGGGGCGAGGAGCCTACCCCCAAAAAGAGAGAAAGTAGTATACTACCCCCAAAAGAGATGATCCAGTTTGGTACGAACCAGGTCTTGTGTTGGGTGTTCATTCTGGAGGTGGAATTAAGAATGAACGCCCCAGAATTTGACGTGAAATTTGCAATACCTATGGCGTGGTTGTGTGAAGCCTTTGCGATGGGAAAGCAGTATTTATTTATTTATTAATTTTTTTTGGAGTTTGTGTTTGATTTCATCCCTGTGTATTTCCTCTTTGTCCTCGAGGGTGATTTTGGGCACTCCGTCGAGAGCCCCTGGTTGAGCAGAATCTTTGCTTTAGGCCGGCATTGTTGTGCAGTGTCTTTGTTGAAAGATAAACGTCATTTGATATGAAAACACTCCGGCGAGGGAAAAGTTGTTTGAGGCATCTTTGCCGAGGGGGACAACGTGTGTAGAGCCATATGATAATGTCGACGTTGCGTGCAGTCTCTTCGTTGAAGACATTTGATATGAAAACCCTCTGGAGAGGGAAAAGTTGTTTGAGGTATCTCTGCCGAAGGGGACAACGTGTGTAGAGCCATACGATAATGGTGACGTTGCGTGCAGTCCCTTCGTTGAAAGAAAACAACATTGATATGAAAACCCTCCGACGAGGGAAAAGTTGTTTGAGGTATCTTTGCCGAAAGGTGAGCAACATGCGTAAAGCCATACGGTTATGGCGATGTTGCGTGCTATCCCTTCGTTGAAAGAAAACAACATTGATATGAAAACCCTCCGATGAGGGAAAGTTGTTTGATGGTTATCTTTGCCAGAGTGAACAGCATACATAACGCCATACGATAATGGTGATGTTGTCGCGCCATACCTTGTTGAAAGCCATCTTGTTATGGTGCGAGCTTCCGGCGAGGGCGGATGGTTTGAGCAATACCTGCGATGGAACTGTGCTTGAGATTATGGAAGCCCGGCGAGGGGGAGGGGGGGACATAGTTATGTGCTGTCCTTGCGAACAGTGAGCTTGCTTGAATTGAATAATTGTGTAGGTAAGGATGAGCTGGGGAAGAGCCGCCAACCACCACCAGATATGCATGAGAAATTATGGCTGATGGGGAGTTGAGCTTGTTTGAAGATTTGGGTCAAGTTGACCATTTTGGGTATGATTAGGGAGAGCAGCGGCCGAGCATCTTCATTGTAGATTCCAGTATACCTCGAAGGGTGCCCGTCGAGCTGGTCTGTGGAACTCCTGCGAAGCGAGGGAGGGGGGCAGAGACTACGTTGAAAAACCCTGGAATGTGTCTGGCTGGGATGATGAAGTTACAGGAAATGCTCTGCCATGTCAGACTTCTCATAGGGGACATGATGTTTCGAGGAGGGCCAGACTTTATTGATTGTAGAACCGACTGTGGAATTGTCGCATGACTACGATACGTTTGAGTTTCTGGTGGGAACCCATATGACACTGGCCGTGATGATGGGTGTGGAATAAGAAAGGCCTATTTTAAACTTCTTTTGTAGATGTAGCTTGCTGTGTCATCGTGGAATGAGGCTGCAGTGGTTCTGTGAATGTGTTTCCTATTTCTGAACTCAAACATATATTTTACCCCATATAGGGTAAAGAACCATTTCATTGGTGGGCAAATACGGTGAGAAGAATAATGTCTCAGCTTCATAAGAGTTTAGTTGTTGGCTGTAAAAGGAACATGAGAGTCTTATGTACTCCCGGCATAGGGCCCTGAAGATGCAGTGGACGGTTTAGTTTTTGAAGGAGGTGTGCCCCAAAACATACGAAAATTTGTGCATGTTTGTGCAAATCATCTTGCACGAGACTGCTTTGTGAATGTGTGTCGATATGAATCGGGATCTTCAAGAATGTGATTCTCGAGCATGGATCAGTTCCGGCTGTTCATGTCCCACCTTTACGACCTGAAGATGCAGTATCGCACTTTATATTTTGTGAATATTTGCAAATCTCCTTCCGAATGTGTTTGATAGCTGATTCGATGGCTGATGTGCCAAGTTACCATTGTCTCTGGCATATTCCGGAGACCAGATACACGCACGCCTAAACATGTATGGCTGAATTCCGGCATTTACGCTGTTGATCATATTGGTTCTGATTAGTTGTTGCTGTAGTGGTCTGACCACGATGAGTGAATGATTTGTGAAGACATGCCAACTAATTTCTGCTCTTTGATGATGCCTGAATGATAATAAAATGGAAGTATGCCATGAGATGGGAATTACTCGCTGTATGACCTGATCATAGTGAAATGCCTTACTCTGGTGGTAGATAATCTGATGAATAGGGGAAGCAGTGCGGAGCCTACCGCTAGGGGTCAGAGGCGCGCCGCAACAGTGGTGCTAGCGATGAGAACATGGAAGTACGTCTGGAGTAAGAAAATGCTGCGTTTTATGGATCGTGTAAATGCGCCCTTGGAGGCGCTCTGGGAACCTCATCGAATGTTGTACCGAACGAAGTAAATTCTTTCACAAGGCTTGGTGAAGGCTATATTAACCCGTTGATACGCATTTGTTTGCACTCGGGAGTGATGTCACTCTGCTTACGTTTAATATATTTGCATTCTGATATATGCATGCATGAATATGCGATTAATGTTAACAGATTATACGTCTTTTCGAAGGTCTAAGTGTTCGACGTTGATATCCGATCTCTGTTGCATGATAGAAGTCCTCCAGAAACAGCAATTTGTTTATTTGTGCGGATGACAACATACAATATCAAAAACGGGACTTCATACCTTATTATGAAATAGCGATCGCCAGATGAATCCAGTTCGGCCTGCTAGGGGCAATTGTCCGTGACAGAGTTCATTCTATAACGTCCAGTAGCACTTTTGTACGCAATTATAAATCTTGATATGTTCTCTATGTTTACATGAGATCTCACCTGGAAGAATTACACTTCATCGTCATTCTTCGACAGACTATGCAATCTGAGCAGCATTACCGTTGTAAATCTGTATATTATCTTATATATGAAGTCTTCTAAACAGAATGAGCCCATCTCAAAGTCCAAAACGTTTTTTTTTTATTAATTTTTTTGAGATTGTAGTTTTTTGCTTTAAAATAACACCATATATTAATTCTGAAACTTGAGAAGTGAAGCAAAAAGTTTATTCTTTCAAAAGATACTACAACTGTGTCCATACTCCAGGGGAGCCAGTATATACAGCCATTTAAATTGGGTATGTAATTTGCATGGTTTGTGCTCAGGAAGGGGGGGGGGGGGGCGCACATCACCAGGTGAAACTGTGATGTCATGCTCCCTCGGAATGCTCACATCATGGGCTTGGTCTTCCTAGTGAGTAGGACATAGGGAAGATGAATTGGATTGGAACGCGCCAGTTACATGATTTGGGTGAAGGCGGCCGCAAAATGGGGGAATCTTACTGAATGAAGTAATGAGAGCCCGTATGATAAGCGTTGACTGTACATGATGATATGCATGAATAATTATTTTAATTCCCCGATGGGGAACGCTCGGGCATGCAGACTGTGAATGACCAGTGAATGAACCTTGACCGAGTTGCCCTCATGAGATTACGCGATTGTCTGCCATACTATGAGAATGAATGCGCTGTTGACATGAAATACTGGCATTTGATATTGATGCGAATGCGTTATGATGAACAGACAGCGTTGCAACTTTGTGATGAACAGGTAGCATGGCAACGGAAGGTCTAGACCAGGGGTCCCGAAACTATGGCCCGAGGGCCGAATACGGCCCGCCCCCACATTTGGACCGGCCCTCTGAACAATACCATGCAGAGAAATATTTTTACAATTTAATTTTAAATATGTTTTAATCATATCATATTTGTATTTGATAATACATATTGGCTTTCAAAATAAAATTTCCCTTAGTTATAATTATTAAAGTAGCCAAATTATTTGTTAGATTCACCCGGATTAATGTTCCATCGTGATCGAGCGGGTGCACGTGATCCAGCAAGAAAATTTAAAGTGACAACAAAATGGCCAAACGGTTGGGAAAGAGAAAAGTTGATTCAGAATGCAGGGTATTTAACCAAAAGTGGACAAGTGATTATTTTTTTGTTCAATGCAAAGAAATGGCTGTTTGCCTCATCTGTCAAGAAACAGTCTCCGTGTTCAAAGAATACAATCTGCGCCGACACTATGAAACCCGCCACAGAGACAAGTATGCGAGTTTACAAGGCCAAATGAGAGCAGACAAAGTGTCGAAGCTAAAAAGTGGACTATCTGCTCAGCAAAATACGTTTGTACGGCAAACCCAGTTGAACCAGTCATCCATTCGAGCTAGCTTTCAGGTAGATAAACTGATTCCAACCTGCGGTAGGCCATTCAGTGATGGTGAGTTCATAAAGAAATGTATGAATGCTGTTGTGGAGGAGGTGTGCCCCGATAAGAAAGATGTCTTAAATGCGGTGAGTCTGTCCGCAAGTACAATCACCAGACGAATTGAAGAAATGGGGTATAATGTATATGCCCAGCTGAAGGAAAAAGTGAAAGAATTAGATTTTTTTGCATTAGCGCTGGATGAAAGTAATGACGTGCAGGACACGGCACAGCTGCTCATTTTTCTTCGCGGAGTTAGCTCAAACTTTGAAGTGTCGGAGGAGCTGGCAGCCCTAAAAAGTCTCAAAGGTACTACGACAGGGGAGGATATTTTTGGTAAAGTGTGCCAAACGATAGAAGAGTTGGATCTAGACTGGTCTAAGCTAGCCAGCATCATGACTGACGGAGCTCCTAGTATGGTTGGCGCGTCAAGGGGACTGATAGGACGCATGAATAGAGAAATGGAGGAAAGAGGTCTCATGCCCCCTTTACAAGTACACTGCCTAATTCACCAGCAAGCACTGTGCTGCAAAGTTCTGAAGTGGGAATCGATTATGAAAGTGGTGGTGTCATGTATAAACTTCATCAGAGCAAACGGACTTAAACACAGGCAGTTCCAAGTCTTTCTGTCCGAGCTAGAGTCTTCTCACGGAGATGTGCTTTACCACACAGAAGTCCGATGGTTAAGCCGGGGCAGAGTTTTTAGGCCTTTTTACGAGCTGCTACCCGAAATCAATGTTTTTCTTCTGACAAAGGGCAAAACTGGCCCAGAACTGATCGACACAAAATAGAAATGGGACCTCGCCTTTTTAACAGATGTGACAGAAATGTTGAATGGCCTCAACGTGCAGATCCAAGGCAAGGGGAAACTAATATGTGACATGTATTCCCACATAAAAGCATTTGAGGTGAAACTAGCACTGCTTGTGGGACAAGTGCAAAAGCAAGACTTCACCCATCTCCCTGTCACCAAAGCCTCTCAGCTGAGAAACCAGTGGTCCCATTCCCAGCTGAAAAGTCAGTGGAAGCGCTGGAAATGCTGAAGGCGGAGTTTGATGTGCGATTCCGTGAGCTACATGTCCACGCTAAAGAAATCCGCCTTTTTCAGAACCCTTTTGCTGCTGACATTGACGAAGCCCTGCCTTCTTATCAGTTTGAGTTGGCGGAGTTACAGAACTGTGATGTTCTGAAAGACGCGTTTAAGCCCAACAGTCTCATTGAATTCTATACTGCCCTCCCTAACGAGACCTACCCAAACATCAGAAGGAATGCAATGAAGATGTCCACACTTTTTGGCAGCACATATATCTGTGAGCAAACCTTTTCACGCATGAAACTGATGAAAAATCCGATGAGCTCAAGACTCACTGATGAACATTTGCATCAGTCTTTGAGACTGGCTGTGACAGGAATGGAACCTGACATTGGACTTCTCACCAGCCAGAAACAAGCCCATAGTTCACACTGATTAGCCTAATACGCATGAGTAAGTAAATAATTTGATTTCAATAGCAATGGATATGAAAAAATGTCATTACGATAGTAATAATGCTCTTTTAATAGGCTATATATGTTGCAATGGTAAGTGAGGACCCAAAAGCGATATAACAAAAGAGTCTTTTAATGTCAGTTCAGGAAGCAATAATGAAAAACACAAATGTTCTCCTTCAGAGAATGACAGCGAACATAAACAACCCGCAGAGAGGGCGATGCAAACAGAAGACTTCCTAGAGAAATTCAGTAGGCGTCACAAAGTAGCGGCCGGGGGTAGCAGTGAGCGGCGACTGGCTGCTGGTCTCCCCAGGGAGGGCTAGGGTCGAGAGAAAACACTTAGCTGTATCCAGCTCCTCTCGCTGCGTCTGGCGAGCTGGACAGAATACAAATAATGGGTAGTTTAGACGGGAACAGGTAGTAAAGCCAGGCGGATGCCTACAGGACAGGACTTGGACAGCGACAAACGAGACAGTGCTTGTATTCCTTTGCGGGAGAAACTCTAGTGAGAATCCGACAAAGGAAGCAGCAAGAACAGAGAAAGAAGTAGAGAGCTAATCAGAGGAAAACGGGAACAGGTGGGAAGAGAATTAGCGAAGTATTCACGGGAGATAAGGAACAGCTGGAGGAGGAGAAAAGAGGGAAAGGAGAAATGACCAAAGAGGGCAGCAGAGGGCGACAGAGAAAAGAGAAAGAACAGGGACAAGACATACCATGACAAAACAAAGACGAGACATAACAGTACCCCCCCCCAACGAGCGCCTCCTGGTGCTCCCGAGGAGGAACCCTGGCGGCTCCGGAGGAAGTCATCGATGAGCGAGCGGTCCAGCACGTCCCGAGAGGGAACCCAACTTCTCTCCTCGGGCCCGTATCCCTCCCAGTCTACCAGAAACCGATGCCCACGACCCCGAGAACGCATATCTAGGATCCTGCGGACCCTGTAGATAGGAGCACCCTCAACCAAAATAGGGGGGGAAACAGGACGAGTGGAAGAGCGCACGGCGGGTTTAACACAAGAGACATGGAATACCGGGTGGACACGCTGAAGGTGGCGGGGAAGGAGTCGCACCGCAACAGGGCTAATGATTTGAGAGATACGGAACGGACCGATGAAGCGTGGGGTCAATTTACGAGAGGCGGATTTAAGGGGGAGGTTGAGCGTGGAGAGCAATACCTTCTGGCCGCGGCAATATCTAGGGCTTTTAGTTCTACGCTTGTTAGCAGCTCTCACAGTCTGGTCCCTATAGCGGCAAAGAGCGGACCGCACGCCCCTCCAGGTGCGCTCACAACGTTGGACAAAAGCCTGGGCGGACAGAACGCAGGAATCGGCGAGTTGAGACGAGAACAGCGGGGGTTGGTACCCAAGGCTACTCTGAAAAGGAGACAGACCGGTGGCCGACAAAGGCAACGAGTTGTGGGCGTACTCTGCCCAGGGGAGGTGCTCGGCCCAGGACGCAGGGTTACGGAACGAAAGACTGCGCAAGATGCGACCAACAGTCTGATTGGCCCGTTCGGCTTGACCGTTAGACTGAGGGTGGAAGCCGGATGAGAGACTGACGGAAGCACCAATCAAACGGCAAAATTCCCTCCAAAATTGAGACGTGAACTGCGGACCTCTGTCCGAGACGATGTTGGATGGGAGGCCATGAATCTTGAAAATATTCTTGACGATAATTTGTGCCGTCTTCTTGGCGGAGGGAAGCTTGGCGAGGGGAATAAAATGGGCCGCCTTAGAGAACCGGTCAATGACCGTGAGAATAACGGTCTTGCCCACCGACGAAGGAAGACCGGTGATAAAGTCTAAGGCGATGTGTGACCATGGTCGATAGGGGATAGGAAGAGGTCTGAGAAGTCCGGCAGGAGGAGAGTTCCCAGACTTAGTCTGCGCGCAGACAGAGCAAGCAGCCACGAAACGACGTGTGTCACGTTCCCAAGTGGGCCACCAAAAACGCTGGCGGATGGAAGCAAGCGTGCCCCGAACGCCGGGGTGACCAGCCAACTTGGCTGAGTGGGCCCACTGAAGAACGGCCAGGCGAGTAGGGACGGGGACGAAAAGAAGGTGTCTAGGGCAGGCGCGCGGTGCAGGGGCGTGGGCGAGCGCTTGTTTAACTTGCCTCTCAATTCCCCAGACAGCCGATCCGAGGACACGTCCCTCAGGGAGAATCCCCTCGGGGTCCGCGGGGGCTTCTGAAGAATTAAAGAGGCGCGATAAGACATCAGGCTTAGTGTTCTTGGAGCCAGGGCGATAGGAAATAATAAATTCAAAACGGGTAAAAAACAAAGCCCAACGGGACTGACGCGCGTTGAGACGCTTAGCGGAACGAATATACTCAAGGTTTCTATGGTCCGTCCAAACGACAAACGGAACCGTAGCGCCCTCTAACCATTGTCGCCATTCGCCTAGAGCTAAGCGGATGGCGAGCAGCTCGCGGTCTCCCACATCATAGTTACGTTCAGACGGCGACAAACGATGAGAAAAGTACGCGCAAGGGTGGACCCTATCGTCAGAGGGAGAGCGCTGAGAAAGGATGGCTCCCACGCCTACCTCAGACGCGTCAACCTCGACTATGAACTGTCTGGATACATCGGGAGTAACGAGGATGGGCGCGGATGTAAAGCGGTTCTTAAGGAGATCAAAAGCCCTCTGGGCGGAAATGGACCATTCAAAACGCGTCTTGACAGACGTAAGGGCAGTCAGGGGGGAAGCCACTTGACTGAAATTACGGATGAAGCGTCGATAGAAATTAGCGAAACCGAGGAAGCGCTGCAGCTCGACGCGTGACTTGGGTACGGGCCAATTAATAACCGCTTGGACCTTGGCGGAATCTATTCTAATACCCTCTGCAGAAATGACAGAACCGAGAAAAATAACAGAGGAGGCATGAAAAGTGCACTTCTCAGCCTTCACGTAAAGGCGGTTCTCAAACAGGCGCTGAAGAATGCGACGGACATGCTGGACATGAACTTGAAGTGACAGCGAAAAAATCAGGATATCGTCGAGGTAAACGAAAACAAAAATGTTCAGCATGTCTCTCAGGACGTCATTAATCAGTGCCTGAAAGACAGCTGGGGCGTTTACGAGGCCGAACGGAAGAACCCGATATTCAAAGTGTCCTAACGGAGTGTTAAACGCCATCTTCCACTCGTCCCCCTCCCTAATGCGTACGAGATGGTAAGCGTTACGAAGGTCCAACTTGGTAAAAAACTTGGCTCCCTGCAAGATCTCGAAGGCCGATGACATAAGAGGAAGCGGGTAACGATTCTTAACAGTTATGTCATTCAGCCCTCGATAATCAATGCAGGGGCGCAAGGATCCGTCCTTCTTTTTAACAAAAAAAACCCCGCTCCGGCGGGCGAAGAGGAGGGGACAATAGTACCGGCCGCGAGAGCTACAGATAAATAGTCCTCGAGAGCCTTACGTTCGGGGGCCGACAGCGAGTAAAGTCTACCCCGAGGCGGAGTGGTACCCGGAAAAAGCTCAATATTACAGTCATACGAATGGTGCGGCGGAAGAGAAGTGGCCCGGGACCGACAGAACACCGCCCGCAGATCGTGATACTCCTCTGGAATCCCTGTCAAATCACCAGGCTCATTCTGTGAAGAAAAGACAGAAGAAAGGGGGGGGGGAATAGCAGACATTAAACATTCCACATGACAAGACACATTCCAGGAAAGGATAGTATTCTTAGACCAGTCAATAGTGGGGTTATGCTGAACAAGCCAGGGATGGCCTAAGACTATAGGAGTGAAGGGTGACTGAAAAATAAAAAAAGAAATAGTCTCGTTATGATTACCAGAAACAGTGAGGGTTAAAGGTAGCATTTCACGCTGAACCCTGGGGAGGGAGCTACCGTCTAAGGCAAACAAGGCCGTAGGCTCATCTAACCTCTGAAGAGGGATATCATGTTCTCGTGCCCAGGTCTCATCCATAAAACAGCCCTCTGCCCCAGAGTCAATCAACGCACTGCAGGTAGCGGACGAGCCGGACCAACGGAGATGGACAGAAAGGGTAGTGCAAGACCTCGAAGGAGAGACCATAGTAGTAGCGCTCACCAGTAGCTCTCCCCTTACTGGTGAGCTTTGGCTTTTACCGGGCAGGAGGTAACAAAGTGGACAGCTGAACCACAGTAGAGACAGAGGCGATTGATGATTCTCCGCTCCTTCTCCTTAGCAGAAATGCGGATGCCCCCCAGCTGCATGGGCTCGGAATCCACGGTTACGGAGGAAGATGGTAGTGCTGAGGAAGAGGAAACAGCGGTGAACGTGAAGTCCCTTCCACGAGTTCGGTGAAGCAGGTCGAACCTTCTCTCTATACGAATAGCGAGCTCAATCACGGAGTCCACACTCGAAGGAACCTCTCTCGAGAGAATCTCATCCTTAACCTCCGCGCAGAGTCCTTCCAGAAAACGGGCGAGAAAAGCCGGCTCGTTCCAGTCACAGGAGGCAGCAAGAGTGCGAAACTCAATGGAGTAATCGGTGACGGATCGCTTCCCCTGACGAAGTGAAGACAAGACCCGGGAAGCCTCCTCACCGAAAACAGAGCGGTCAAAAACCCTTATCATCTCCTCCTTGAAGTCCAGATAACGGTTGGTGCATTCAGCCTCCGCCTCCCAGATCGCCGTTCCCCACTCACGAGCCCGTCCGGAGAGGAGAGAAATCACATAGGCGATGCGTGCTCTGCACTGGGAGTAAGTAGAGGGCTGAAGAGAGAAAACAACGTCACACTGAGTGAGGAACGCGCGGCATTCAGTAGGCTCACCAGCAAAGCATGGTGGATTATTGATCCTGGGTTCAGGTGAGCAGGGAGCCCTGGAGACGGGCGCTGAATCGAGGCGAAGAATATGTATCTGCTTGGTGAGGTCGGTGACCTGAGCAGCCAGGGCCTCGACGGGATGTCGCGCAGCAGACAGCTCCTCTTCGTGTCTGCCTAACATTTCTCCCTGGAACTCGACAGCAGAGTGGAACGGATCCGGAGTCGCTGGGTCCATCTTGGTCGGATTCTTCTGTTGCAATGGTAAGTGAGGACCCAAAAGCGATATAACAAAAGAGTCTTTTAATGTCAGTTCAGGAAGCAATAATGAAAAACACAAATGTTCTCCTTCAGAGAATGACAGCGAACATAAACAACCCGCAGAGAGGGCGATGCAAACAGAAGACTTCCTAGAGAGCTTCAGTAGGCGTCACAAAGTAGCGGCCGGGGGTAGCAGTGAGTGGCGACTGGCTGCTGGTCTCCCCAGGGAGGGCTAGGGTCGAGAGAAAACACTTCTCGCTGCCTCTGGCGAGCTGGACAGAATACAAATAATGGGTAGTTTAGACGGGAACAGGTAGTAAAGCCAGGCGGATGCCTACAGGACAGGACTTGGACAGCGACAAACGAGACAGTGCTTGTATTCCTTTGTGGGAGAAACTCTAGTGAGAATCCGACAAAGGAAGCAGCAAGAACAGAGAAAGAAGTAGAGAGCTAATCAGAGGAAAACGGGAACAGGTGGGAAGAGAATTAGCGAAGTATTCAGGGGAGATAAGGAACAGCTGGAAGAGGAGAAAAGAGGGAAAGGAGAAATGACCAAAGAGGGCAGCAGAGGGCGACAGAGAAAAGAGAAAGAACAGGGACAAGACATACCATGACAAAACAAAGACGAGACATAACAATATATCACTTGATATGTATGGTGTATAAATAATAAATTAATCTAGCATTAGGAGGCATAATACTGTAAATCCATTTAAAATCATAATAAAATTTCCACAATAAATCACTCCGGCCCATGCCATTTTCTGTTAGACTACGGCCCTCCATTATAGAAAGGAAAAATGATGTGGCCCTCATAGAAAAAAGTTTGGGGACCCCTGTGTTAGTGTTTCAAGAAAATTCCACTGGTGAAATTAAGTGTGAATGTGAAAATGTAAGATAAGGAGTAGTAGAGTTCTGAAGTAAAAGTGTGAAAACGTGGCTGACTTTGGAATGGCATACAACCCACACTACTCTGTATGCCATATCTGTCTATGGCAGTAATAGTAAGATTAGTAAGCTTTTTTCCTTCAAATACTGCATTTTAACACATTCACTGCCCAGTGTTATCATGTGTTAATGTGCAACTGATAATTTGCTGATATTGTATATCAACACTGTATAGTACATTTTAAACTGTATACTGCACTTTGATCATTAAAAGGTTCTGCATTTGCACTATGGCATAGTTACGTCACATAATTTTCCTCTTACTTTTATATTCGGAATAACTTATGGAGACACATGGACATATTTTATTATTCATACAAGATAGTTTTATTTTTACCATAGCTACAATGAACTACATTTGTATTAGAAGAATTAAGAAATTTTAAGGAACGTGTTTTGGCCACACATTCCTGACTTGATGCCAGACAAGAAGTATTTCCCATTGTATTAAATGTCACGCTCCTCTTATGTGTGCTTTAGTGTTGTTTTCATTGAAATCTAGTGCTGAGTTATGGATCATGCATATCCTGTTCCTCTACATTCTCCTTTTTTAATGTTTTCTGTAACTTGTTGTGGCTTAAAAGAACTTGAAAAAAAAAATCTACTCAGACAGTAAAAAATTATCACTATACTGTGTGAAATCAGGAAAAAATCAATGTTTGCGATTTTCAACCCAGTATACACACTACTTTAGTACCGCTATGGAGGTGACTCAAACTAAAATTACATTATTTAGTGGGGAAAAACAAACACACATAGTTCAAATGTCGGATTCTAAATCTAAAGTAACCCTGGAAATTAATCGTAAGAGTTTAAAAAAATTCTGACAAAAAATTAATGAGAAATATTTTATATTCCAAAATTCTTTGGTCACCAATCAAATAAGCAAATTAATTATTTTTGTACATATTCCATTACTTCCATTAAAGCACTCAATATGTTATGAAGCATTCACAAATGCTGGATTACATGGATCATCAGGTTTTCTCACTCAAACTGTAATGCTGATAGTATTGTTTGTAATGAAAAATAAACCATATTCAATTATCAATAAAGAATAGAAGCATTTTCAAGAGTGGATTTAAACTTTTGAAACCAACTGACAAAAATAACCTGTGTTTCATGTGGTAACATCTAAATTAACTGGTTTGATTAAAGTAAAAAATATTATATATTTTACAAAAAAAAACAAAAAAAAAAAAATATATATATATATATATATGATTAAGGGAGTGAACAGCTTCATTGAAAAACTTCACTGAAAATCATTCCTTAATATTTTGCATTCCATTAAAGGTAACAACAATGTAGCGAAGTAGGTGAATTTCTCAGCTATTCTGGTTTGTGGTTCCGCAAAACTTGAGGAACTGGGAAATTCAACTGAAGTAGATTACAGTTAAGAATACTTGTCTAACGTTCAAAGACAACCCCCAAAGCCAGCCTTTAAACTCACATCATTCAAAAAGAAGAACCAGGTGTACATAAATAGATGATTGCTCTTATTTTTCTGCACATTCTCAACATGAAGTCCTGTGCGTCTCATCTTTGCCTTTGTGTGCTTGGGGTGATTGTGTGGATGGGGCTGTGGGTCCATTGCAACATTCCTGATTCCCTGTGTGGTGCCTACTTGCCTGGAGATGTTAACTATGCAATTTTGACTTCAATTCATTCAAGAGTAGTCAACCTTCACAAACGAACAAGTCCACAACCATTCACTTGTACTGAGTAAGTATGCACAAGACTTTTGTTCAGTCATATTTGTATACTTATCAATACAAAAACGAAAAGTCTACTAATAAAACTTAGTTTCTTTTACTCTTCACCAGCTTTGATCTGATCCCATTTCTGCAATCATTGGCTGCCATTCACACAATTGAAGAAATCAATAACTCTGAGTTTTTGCCGGGGATTAAGCTTGGATATGAAGTGTGTGATCCTTGTGCATCTCCCACTAAAGCCCTGCACTGTGTGGAACATTTACTGTCTATTAATGGATCTGTGCCAGTGCTTTCTGATTACTCTGATTTTCGTCCGTCAATGAAAGCGCTTTTGGGAGAAAGATACTCTGAGTTGTCTATTGCTGTTGCCAAGCTACTCAGCCTCTATATGTTTCCTCAGGTAAAATACCTCATTAAAATCAGCGTTTAAAGTCACTTTCTGTAATGTGACTTTAAGATCAGTCATGAAACTCTGCTGATAGGGCCTTTAAACTTGTAGTCTATTTACCAATCAACTATTGCAAGGGTCGTAAACTGATGGTCCACAAATTATTGTATATTACACGCCATACATAGGACAGTTACTCACACGCAAATGATAGCGAGGAAGAGGAGTATGTATTTTACATAGTTAAAATTCCCTCAACATGTTAATGTCCCTCACACCTGCATGCCAAATCTTTCTTACAGATTAGTTTGGGTCACACAAGTAAACACATCTGCTTTGTGTTGTGCTGTTGAACAGATAACAATCTTCAGATTTTTGCAGAGGTTGCAGAGCCCTGCTGTACATTATTTATTTATTATTTTAATGGCTGTGCAATGTAAACTTCAAGAATTAAGTACACACATTAATTTGGTACAGCAGCACGCAACAAGAGTTTTGTCTCTGTAACCCTCATCCTCCTCAGCACCACTGGTCTAGATCTGCTTTACGAGAATTGTCTGACAGCGAAAAGATTGTGAAATGGTCTACTAACCTCTCATACCCATTATAATAACTTAAAACTATTCAGAGAGTTGTCATGATTGAAATGCAGTTAAGAGTTAAAGGGGTGAATTAACAAAACTGTTGTGCCACTTTTGCATATTGTATAATAACTAACACACAGGAACTTTAAAGTGCCCTCATTCTCACACCATTATATGTAGGATATTTAGGGGTGTATGAATTTAGATGGGAACTGTTAACGTGTCCGCATTCTCACACCATTATTTGTAGGATATTTAGGGGTTGATGAATTTAGATGGGAACTGTTAATGTGCCTGCATTCTCACACCATTATATGTAATGGTATTTGGTATGAAAAATTTAGAAGGGAATTTAGGGACTCAAAATATGTGAACTATGAACTAAATTAAACTGTCCTTATTGTACATTATTAGGTAATGAAATGTATAATGGAATTAGTTGCGTTCAACAACCATTATAAATTAGATAAATGACAAATAAATAGATTATTTGTCTGAATAAATTCTCCACCATTAAAATCGTAATACAATGACTCATTGTATTCGCTCACAATTTCTACTGTAAGGAATTAGCTTTAATAAGTGAATTATGATTAATTCACTCATGGTTTATTGAAAATAGTATCACATGTATTTAGGTACAGCTTTAAAGCGAAATCTTTTAGAAACAGGGATGAGATTGTTTATCAAAATATACCACAGTCATTCATCTTTGAATACAGGAAAACTTTATTACTATTCTAAACATAAATGAGACAGGTTGGTGAAAAGAGTGACAGAATGTGAGATAAATGATCAATACAGTGAAAATAAACTTTATGGAGTCTGTTAACAATAATGCCTTAAGAACAATTTACCCTTCTTTGAGTCTACATCGATTTGCTATCGGATTACCCAAAGTATATTACAAATACTCCAGCACTTTGAGCACAATATTGGAGATGTACTTGCTTGTAGTGGTGTTTCCTTGCGTTCTTTGTATTGCTTGGTTCTTGGCTCTTGGTCGAATGTTTGTTCCGTCGATGTTTTGGACCTCTGTAAGATCGAAGAGTTATTGTCTGTATGAATGATGAGGTTGGCTTTGAAGTGAGGCCTTCTCATGGATCATAGAGAGTGAGAGGCTTTCTCAGGACTTTGAGTCCCGAGCTCCCTTGTACCTCACATGGCATGGATCTTGTTCCGACGAGATCCCAAGAAGACCTCGAGGGAACAGTCAGAGCGAAGTTTGAGCAGTCAGGAGAGACCAGACGAGAGAAGACGACAGAGCAGGAGAGTTTTCTTCCTGTTTGGAAACATTTGAACTGAAATTGGCAGCATCCCTAAAGGTGTCCTGCGCCAATCAGAAGTGACTTTTCAGAGTCACATGGTCAACATGGCTCTTAGTCTTTTCCGACAGTTGATTTATGGTTCTTTGTTTCAGATTCTTTTACAAAATTCCTGCTCAAAATAGTGTAGTTTAATCATTAACTTTATATCTTGTAAATGGTACAAGAGGCATGACATTCGTTGTCATCAGCTTTCTCTGCATATGCCAGCGCACGTTTACATACTAAACATGACATTATTTTTATGGATATTATATGTGTAGGTAACAAAACATGAAAATCCCTGGTTACAAATCACACTGGTTAATTAATTGATGTTGTGGCAAAAAAGTATTAACCAACCATTATCACTGCGTAAGAGACACTCTGAATCAAACAGTCTTTTAAAATAATTTATTCTTGCAAGTAGGACCCAGTCATTACACAGGAATTACTCTGTGACATGAGAGAGACGAGAAGGGAAGGGCTGGGCTGTTTTTTATTCCTCTTTTCCCCAAGGTCTCCAACAGAAGCAGATCTTCCCCCTCTACATTCCTTATATAAAGGGACTAGGCTACTAGCATTAACATTTCTACAACATTGATTAAACAACATGGATAAAACATTACACACATTTTAAAGAGGTACATCAGGCTATAATAATTAATTTGTCAGTTATACAAGTTACCACAGTTCAAAGCAATCTTCAGAATTGCCTAGCAATCCTAGGTATTGTATGAATCGTGGCTTTAAATGCATTCTGTACATTTTCTGTACACAGACACATGCCCACTTCCATTTATACTCATATGTCCGGGGGCGGTACATGCAAATTCTGTCTGCAAATTTCACATTGGCCTTTTCTTAAGTTCAGAGGTATGCAAGGCTCCCAATGAAGACCCCTTGTGTCACTTCATTCTACACAACGTCGAGTGAGTGACAGAAGGGGAACCTGAAATCACTTCAAGCAAGTACATTTGTTGCAATAGGCTGCATTATGCTACGTTCACACCGGACGCGAATAGCGCGTCAGGCGCGAGTGATTTCAATGTTAAGTCAATGCAAAGACGCGTTACGCGCGTAAAAAATTCCTGCGGCGCGAATGAGGCGTAGAGCGCGGCGCGGTAGACGCGAATACGCCTCATTCGCGCGTCAAGTTCGCGCGAATTGCGCGCATTGAGCGTCTGGCGCGTTACGCGCGAATGGTGCATTTTGTGCATTCACGCGTTTGACGCGAATTCGCGTCTGCCGCCCGAGTTGAAAAATCGGAACTTTGGCGTCAATTCGCGCCGCGTTAACCAATCAGGAGCCTAGCTGCCTGCTGCCCTCCTTCCTCTTCTCCTATGCCATTCCCTGTGGCTCTTCCACCTTCCAAGCGAGGTCCTTTTTGTTCCTGTCTCTTAATGTAAATAGTTTGCACATATTGTTCATTTTTTTTTTCAGTTCATATTGTTATTTTATATGTTTTGCCTAAATAATTTTTTTTACGTTTTGCCTAAATATGTTTTTTAATGTTATACCTAAAATTACTTCATATGTTTGGCCTCAATAAATTATTTTGTAATATGACTAAATGCCTGGTGTGGTTCTAATGCACAAACAAAGCAAATCTTTTATCACATAACTTGATTTCAATATATGAGACATTTTGATTTTGTATTGATTGCTATTTATTCCATATCTAAATCTAGATTATATGAAACATTATTATTGTAATGTAAAGACAACCAACATTAGTGTCTGGACAGTGTTGAATAAGGAAAAAAACACAGAACAGGTTAATTACTTTTTGAGGCTGGCTCCATTTATCATCAAAACAAAAATAAATAAATAATTTAACCTGATATACTACCATGGAAAACCTGACGTTTTTAAAAAGTCTCAACTTAATAAATGTGCATGTTGTGGACCTGACATCCTGGAACTGGGGCTGACAACCTGGGAAAAAAAATATATATATATAATAATAATGGACTATTTTTAGATAGTTTAGCTCTTTATAGGTTTGTGGGTGGCTCTTAAAAGAGCCGTTGTGGGGAAGTCATGAGGAGGACTTCAAACGCTACTCCGTCGGCTGCCATGGTACTGCTCCCTCCGCCGAGAAGTGTGCCATGAAGACATCCCTCACCCGGAGTGCCTCTCTGGAGGAGTTGTTGGCCGCAACCCGACCCAGACCTGGCAGTGGCTCCTCTCCAGCATGTCCCGCGCCTGGCTCTGGAGAGGCGGTAATTGAAGACACGCCAGTCATCAGTGGTGGGCACAGCCATGTACTCCTCCACAAGACAGTCCCAGATTGCAGTCACAACCTGGTGGACGATCTGGCTCACTGTTGAGACACCAACCCTGAAGCTGGACGCTATGGTCCTGAATGAGTCCCCTGTGGCAAGAAACCTAGAAAATATTTTTATAAGTACACTTGTAGTTACATATTCAACTATATACAATAACCAGTCTGTTTTACTTTAATGCACCATATTTGTTTGTTTGCTAGCAATTTTGCAAGCAATTTAACAAAGTTTTGAATCTTCAAAACAAAAGGGTATATGTGTATATGGTTTAAATCACTAGTGTGCCAATAACCAACTGATTATCAAAAGAAAGAGTAACGTTACTACAATTGCTTACAGATAGAGACATGACAGTATCATTTTTAGGTTATAGCAGTTAACCGAGTAACGTTATCACTAGAGAGAGCACTACATATTGCTTACAGATAGAGACATTATCACGTCTGCCAAAATAATATTTTATTTTTTTGGTTAACGTTACAGCAGTTAACTGAGTATCACTAGAAAGAGCACCAACAGTGGTATCCGTACCACACAGTTTGAAAAACATTGCTAGCATAGCGTAAATTAACATATATTTAATATACTGTATTTAACATTTTATATACATTTACTAACCGAAGACAGATGGACAGGCGCTCCGCAGCTGGGATAGAGCGCCTGTATCCTCGCTCCGATGCGGGACAACAGGTCATCAAACTGGGTGCGGGACAAGCGGAAGTACCGCTGAAAGCGGCCGTCATCCAGGCGCAGCTCCTGGAGCAAATGATGAAATTCGCCGAACTGGGAACGCCTCCGGAGGGTCTGGTGGACCCAAGTATGGCGACGACGACCCATACGCCGCTGTTCTGCTCTCCAGAGCAAATACAGAGCGGTGACTCTCTCCACGAATGCTCGATCAACATCAGCCATCTTGTAAAAAGATGGCCGTCAACGGATTTCGCCTCTGACGCGCGTCACGCGCGTAAATTTCGCTTCAAACTTTTGTTTTTTACGCGCGTCAATTTCGCTCTTGACGCGCGAATGGATTCAAAGTGGTCAAGCGTATAACTAGACGCGGTAGGCGCGAATTTGACGCGCTATTCGCATCCGGTGTGAACGCAGCATTATATTTAATCATCATAAGCAACATTCGTAACACTATCCTAACAATTGTTTTATCTAGGTTTGGCGGCCCCTCACCACACCAAAGTGAAAGGGAAAAAATATTGGCTAACCATTTATCAAGCACTGAAATTTGGCTCTTTAAGAACAATCTGGAATCATGTGTAACAGTCACATGAAGTCTCCTTTAATACCTTAACCTCAAATCTTCAAACCTACAAAACAAAAAGATAGATGCAGCACAATAGATGAAACATAAAGCAAGTTCTTTTAACTTGTGAGATGCTGAAAAAATAGCAAGATGCAGTGAAATGGTCAAAGATGTTCATCAAGCTCATGTTTGCATAGAAAAACTATTGAAAAACAGCGTTTGGTTTGAACAGACCCCTAACTTGTCTGTTCATTAATTGCAAACCCAAGATTATAATTCAAATTGACCGATCCCGGTCCAAAACTCAAGGGTTTTTCAGGTCCCAGCGAGCTTGGGTCAGGTAGCAGACCTCAACTGAGAACTGATAGGGATTTTGCATTCAGCAATTTTTGTCAGAGTGTTTGCCATTACCTGATCTGCATAATTTGTTTAGTTGATTTTTTTTATACATTTTCCCCTAAACCATATGGTTTGACCAACTTTTGAAATTAACTAATGCAGAATATTTATCTGTCAACAGATAAGTTGTTCATCATCTTCACCAGCCTTGAGTGACAAACTGCGTTATCCATCCTTCATGCGTGTGATTCCAAGTGATGTCTACCAAGCCCAGGCACTGGTCAAACTCATGGCCCATTTCTCATGGGACTGGGTTGGTGTAGTGTATGGAGATGATGACTATGGCAGAGCAGCCTACCAAAGTTTCCTGCTGGAGGCAGGGAAAAAAGTATGTGCCGCTTTTGAGGGTGTGGTACCACACTACTTGGACCACATCGATATTGACAAGCACATCAAACAGGTTGCTGACAGAATTCGAGCTTCACCCGCCAAAGTTGTGCTGCTCATTCTAAAGCCACAGCTGGTGGAAAAGCTTTTCAAGGTGATGATTCAAAGCAACACAAGCAGAATTTGGATCGCAAGTGACGCTTGGTCCATGTTCCGCCCATTAACAAAGATGAAAGATATAAACCAAGTGGGTCCCATCTTTGGCTTTTCCTTTTCCATGGGAAATATTCCAGGGTTTGAAGAGTACTTGAGAAACCTCAGGCCAACCCCAGGGGGGAGAAATTTCTTCATAGAAGAATACAAGCAGTTGAGACTCAACTGTTCCATCTCACCCTTAAACTGCAGCGTAGATGACTTGCTCTATGCCGTGGATCCAAGAGAGGCGTATAGAGAGAGAGTGGCGATTTACGCTATAGCTCATGGCATTAGAAAACTCCTTAAATGCAATGAGACAGCCTGCTCAGAAGATATCAACTTCCCACCTTGGAAGGTGAGAATATCTCAAGGGAAGATAACTTTTAATATGCAATAAGATAAAATATCATGTTCTGCTGTGTTTTTGGAATTGGCAAATATATATGATGCATTACGTGACCATGGTTTATTTATTTTTTATCTACATCAATATTTGAGAATTAATTTTATTTAGATGTATAAGGAAACGTAAAACATGACTGCGTGTGTCATACAGTATAGTATGCAGGAGACATTTTTAATCAGATTAAACAATTTTATATCGATACTTTTCTGAAATTAAATACAAATACTGTATATGTATTATCATTGTATTGCATATACATTTGTATTTTCTCATGCACTTATTAAGTCTAAATAGATGCATAACTACATAATTTCAGTAGTACACTCAAATGTCAGAAATCAAATACTGTTCATGTGTTGTACTCGCTATAGTTTACTTCCACTTTGCTTCTTCAAATTTAAATCAAGTCAATCACTCAAACAACAGTGTCACCTTGAGTATGAAATAACACGTATATTATGTGTGTACGAGCTTATGAGATACTGATCAGTCACCACCATTGCACAGAAAATTTTGTTATAAATAGTCTTTCATTTGTATGAGGTCATAAAATTATATATTATAGTGTGTAGAAAATTTCACTGATGAAACTAACATTTGACATGAAAGATTGCATGAATGAATGCATAATACTGTCAATTCTGAAAGAAGTCTCAAGAACAGGTATGTTTTTTTGCAGCTTGTGGAAAGTGTTCGCAGTGTGCATTTCACACTTGACGGCACAACATATTCCTTTGATGAAAATGGAGACTTTATGGATGGTTATGACATACTGATGTGGAAGAAAACTGATGTTGGACGAATTATTGAAGTTGTGGGAAAATTTATCCTAAAAAAAGGAGAAGTGGAGATAAACGATGAATTAAGAAATAACACGGTGATTTCTGCTGTCTCAATTTCTACCTGTTCTATCCACCACCATCATTGGCTCTCCTTCACTAATATTTGCATACTTATGTGCGCAATAAAGTTTCTCATGCAATGAGGGAGCACATGCCTGCAGTTAGTAATTTACATAAAACACACCCAAACCATCTCCTTAAAGGGCTTTCCACAAAACACTGCACTCTCTGTAAATTAATCTTTACACTTTTTTAAGATGCACTTTTACCTGAAAACACATGAGCTTTGGGTAAAGCAAAATGTGCATTTCGTTCAATTAATACTTTTTACACGGGTGCCTCTAGTGTTCATTTCACCAGGAAACTGTTGCAATATGTACAAAGAATGGTTTATGTTTAAGTGCAAACTTATTGATGACTCAAGATATATGAGTGAAAATGTTTAAACAAATATTTGCATACAAATGAAATGCAATTACATACAACGAATGAGACATAATGTTCTATGCTGAAATTTGCATTTGAGTATATATTACAAACTATTTTGATTAAATCACTAAAGCATCTCTTTGATCTTCTAGATCCCTGTGTCCAGATGTTCAGAGACTTGCCTACCTGGCACATTTATGAATATTATAAATGTCTCCTGCTGCTACAGCTGCAACAAATGTAAAGAAGGAACATATTCTAATAAAGAGGGTAAATCAGACTTCATGCTCTGCCTATGTTTCACCTCTGCTTTTAAGGATGCATCAATATTTAGATTTTGGCCAATCAAGGACAGATTATGGTCCTGTAGGCCCTGGAGGTCCAGGCTTTTTAGCCCCTCTCTTCGCAGTTGTGAAATGTGATGTCCAAATAACAAGAATTGGCATCACAAATACAACAGTCACAATTGTGAGAAATAAAGCTGCACATTTTTACATACATTAATTATGTAGCTCTATAATCTTAGTGTATGTCAACAATTGTCTTGTTGTGTATCCATTTTTATTCCTCGTATAATGAAAGATAGTTGAGAACTCTTTTAGGTCTTGTGAGCTATAAAAGCACTGAGTAATTACATTTTCCTCTGCGCTGGCACACATTCAAGTGCTGTTCATCCATCTGTTCATCCATTTTATATCTGGAGGTCCCAGGAGCACTGGCCCCATTGGCCAGGGCCTTGTTTCCTGAAAAAGACTGATCTTTGAAGAGCATTCTCTACGTGCAAATTTACGAATGTTCTTTCCTTATTAACATGCGTTTACCGAACATACTTGTCAGTTCTCCAAAACGCCATAGCCTGGTCCTCGGCCACTCCACACTCTAACAGCCGCATCTCCCCTGGTGGATCGGAGGCAGTCCTCCAGCCCCAGACGGATGGAATGCCCCGCTGCGTTTTCAGTGGACAGTAGGGGTCTCTCCCAGCCCTGGCAACATTTCTCCCGCTCCAGGCAGTCGGCCAGGAGCCCCTACCCCGCTGTGTTTTATTAGCCAGTTGGGGTCTCCTCCGCCCCTGGCAGCTTGCAGATCAGGTGGACGGCCAGGAGACCCGAGAGATCAGGAGGCCTGAGTGGTGACCATAGACAAGAGATTGGAGCTGTAGAAGACTCTGAGGGTGGATCTATGGAAGGCGGAGCCATAGTAAAACTGTGGTAGGCTTGAGGGGTGGAGCCATGGCAGGCAGAGCCTACCACAGCTCCAGTGGTGGAGCTGTGGTAGGCGGAGCCATGGGAGGCTCGAGGGGCAGAGCCGTGGCAGGCTTGAGCGGCAAAGTCGCAGAAGGCGGAGCCATGGGAGGCTCGAAGGGTGAAGCTGTGGAAGTCAGAGCCATGGCAGGCTCGAAGCTAAGAGTCCAGGATGACTGAGAAATTACCTCTGTGTTTGTAAACATGGGCATAGTCTCGGGAATGACCTCTGTGGTCGTAGGCATAGACATAGTCTCAGGAACGACCTCTGTGATCGTGAACACTGGCAGAGACTTGGAAATGACCTCTGTGGTCATGAACACTTGTAGAGACTTGGAAAAAACCTCTGTGGTCATGAACACTGGAAGAGACATGGAAACGACCTCTGTAGACGTGAACACTGGTAGAAACTTGGAAATAACCTCTGTGGTCATGAAAACTGGCAGAGACTTAGAAATTACCTCTGTGGTCATGAACATTGGCAGAGACTTGGAAACAACCTCTGTGGTCGTGAACATTGGCAGAGACTTGGAAACAACCTCTGTGGTCGTGAACACTGGCAGTGACTTGGAAATGACCTCTGAGATCGTGAACACTGGTAGAGACTTGGAAATGACCTCTGTGGTCATGAACACTTGCAGAGACATGGAAATGAACTCTGTGGTCATGAATATTGGTAGAGACTTGAAAATGACCTCTGTGGTCATGTACATGGGCAGAGACTTTAAAACAGAAACCTTTCTCCTCCTCCTGAGGCCAAAGTTGGGAGTCGCAGAAGGCAAGGTTATGACATGATGTGGAACAGACTCAGGTTTGACTGTAACATAGCGTGGAGCAGACTGAAACTTGACTGGGAGATGGAGTGGAGCAGGCTGAGGCATTGCTGTGAAATAGCATGGAGCAGGCTGAGATGTGGCTGTGACATGGCATGGAGCAGAATCAGGCATGGCTGTGACATGGCATGGAGCAGAATCAGGCATGGTTGTGACATGGCATGGAGCAGACTCAGGCGTGGCTGTGACATGGCATGGAGCAGAATCAGGGGTGGCTGTGACATGGCATGGAGCAGACTCAGGCATGGCTGTGATATGGCATGGAGCAGATTCAGGCATGGCTGTGACATGGCATGGAACAGACTCAGGCATGGCAGTGATGTTTGCTTAAAATGCCAAAATATATAGTTCCCCTTCTGTCACTCACTCGACGTTGTGACACTAGGGGTCAATCTTGGGAGCCCCAAACACCTCTGATCTAGTCCAATGGGAATTGGTGAGTGGAATTTGCGTGCCACTCTCCCGGACATACGGGTATAAAAGGAGCTGGCTCACAACCGCTCATTCAGATTTTTTCTTCAGAGCCGAGCGGTTGGTTTCACAGAGAGCTGATTTCCACTGCCATTCCATTCACCACACTGGGAATCATATGCTGTTGGATATACTGCACCTTTAAGTAACTTTCTCTCCCTCTGCACGCTTGCTGCAGAGTACACCCCTAGGTGCTTCCACAGCTGAAACAGTATATTTCCTGAAAAGAGTATATTTTCTTTCTAAAAGAGCACGCATTGATGGACAGCATCTTTTTAAAGATGCCTTTTCCTCTCTGTGTAATTCCTGGATGCAGTCATTATCTCTCCGCCTCCGATGGCCACGGTCTCTGCCTCATGTGTCTGGGCCAAAGTCACGTTGAGGCAGCGTTCGTGGATGGTTCATGTTCTCATTGCGAGCATATGACCACGGCAATGTTGTGGTCGCTGCTTTCCTTCTTTCGGGGGAAAGCCGCTCCAGCCGGGCCTTCTACCTACGGGTACGAGACCGGGTTGGTTGGCACTGGAGGCAATTTGGGGACTCCAATGGGACTGCCCCACCAGGTAATCCCCTACAGACCTCCCATTCCCCAGCACGCTTGTTTGCTCTGGTCAAGTTCCGGGATGAGACCAGCTCGCCTCAGGGCCAGCTTAACATATCCTTCAGATCTCACGAGCAGGATGAGGTTTCGATCACTGCATCTGAGAGCGCGTTGGCGATGTTGGATGCCGAGGACTTGACTGGGCTGCCGCGGAGCTTGCCCGGACGCTGCGAGTGTCGGGCTGGAGTGGAATCCTCAACCCACCACTGAGCCACTCATGGCCCCTGGTCCCTTTGAAATGCATGACGAACTGACGAGGTCATGGAGGACACCTTTCTCTGTCTGGACCAGACTTCCTAGCTCATCTGCTCTAACTACACACCTCTGGTTGATGAAGGTCATGGCGCGGACAGGTGACGACCACCCTCATGGTCCAGGAGCGCCACCTGTGGCTGAACTTGTTTGAGATGAAGGACGCCGACAAGGTTCGCTTCCTGAACATGCCCATCTCCCAGATCAGCCTATTTGGCGACACTGGCGAGGACTTCACCCAGCAGTTCTCGGTGGTGAAGAAACAGACGGAGGCTATTCACCACATCTTGCCCCGGTGCAGCTCAAGATCCTGCAACCCATCTGCTTGCCAAGGGCACCCCCCTGCGGCGGCAAAGACCCAGGTGGCTCCGCCACAGCCCGAGCCCAGTGCTCGACCCCAGCATAGAGCCTACTGCAGGAAGCGGACGCCCCCACCTCACTGTCCGGCGCTAAGACCCCAAGGAAGGCTCCAAAGTGTCCCTGAGATGGACGACCCAGGGAGGGAGACGTCAGACGGAACCCTGGAGCTGGTATCCAGACCACTCTGTCCACTGGTGGAGGGTCAGGAGGAAAATCTTGTGTTCCCTTTTGTTTCGTTTCACGTACGTTTCGGTACCCCCATTCTCAAAGAAAGTGTGGTTTCCTCACTCCTTGGTCACACAGCTGGTGTTTACTACTGCCATTATCACGGCAACCGAACACCGAGCACTCACAGCCTGGGTGCCACGAACGCACCTTTGCACATCTGGCTGCAACACTCACACTCACGGCCAGGAGGTTGTGACGAGCTACGAGGACGGCCAAAAAGCCCCTCCTCCTCCACTATCGACCCCCACTACACCGGGTACATGGAGGGAGGTAAGTGCTACGAGGGCCCCCTCCACACAAACGAAGCAAGGCTTCTAGACGTGGCATCTCCTGCTCTCCCCCACCGCGAGGCCCCACCCACAGGTATGTCAGACACGACTGTCCCCTTAGTGTCCGTGCCTGGGCTTGGACGAGTGGCTAGCGCTCTCCAACCTGTCACGGTGGCTGGTCAGGACCATCCGTCTCGGCTACATGATTCAGTTCGCCAGGGCCCCACCCCATTTCTGCAGCATCTGCTTCACCTCGGTGCCCTTACTTCATCGAACCGAAGAAAAGCAGTGGGTTGTGGCCAATCTTAGACCTGCAAGTTCTGAACCGGGCTTTGCACAGACTTCCGTTCAAGATGCTGATGCAGAAACGCATTTTGGCATGCATCCGGCATCAAGAATAGTTCATGGCGGTAGACCCGAAGGATGCATACTTCCATACTTGTGGCTGTCCCCCTCAACCTTGAAGGTGTTTATGGATGCCATAGCGGCACATCAACACGCAGTGGATGGTAAGTCCCTAGGGAGGCCACGCCTCTTCCCCTCATGGGATATCTCTGTGGTCCTTCCGGGCCTTCGGAGAGCCCCATTTGATCCTCTAGAGTCAGTTGAGCTGAAAGCCCTCTCCTTGAAGAGTCCTCCTGACTGCGCTCACCTCCATCAAGAGGGTTGGGGACCTGCAAGCATCTCTGTCAGCGACACATGCCTGGAGTTCGGTCTGGTGGACTGTCACGTGGTCCTGAGACCCTGACCGGACTACGTGCCCAAGTTTCCCACAAACCCTTTTAGGGATCAGGTGGTGAGCCTGCAAGTGCTGCCCCGGGAGGAGGCAGACCCACCCTTATCGTTGCTGTATCCGGTGCATGCTTTTTGCATCTACTTGGATTGTATGCTGAGCTTTAGATGCTCTCAGCAGCTTTTTAGTTTTTTCAGTATATAGTGGGAAACTATATGACACTTTTTGGGGCATTGGTGGAGGCTACGTGATGGCCAGGTGCGCTGGCTACGAGGCACGCAATGATTTGCCTGCCTCGCACTGCCAGTCCACGTAACACAGTTCAGCTAGTTGTGCCGTTTTGTATAGGGACCCCTAGTGTCACTACATCAACACAACGTAGAGTGAGTGACAGATAGGGAATGTCCTGGTTACCTTTGTAACCTCCATTCCCTGATGGAGGGAACAAGACGTTGTGTCCGCTGAAATGTCCGGGACCCTGTCTCAGCTCCTCAGCACAAAACCTGAATGAGTCAGCTCCTTTTATACCCGTATATGTCCAGGGCAGTGGCATGCAAATTCCACTCGCTAATTCTCCTTGGCCTTTTCTCAAAGATCAGAGGAGTTTGGGGCTCCCAAGTGCGACCCCTAGTGTCACTACATCGAAAAAACCTTTCGTTCCCTCCATCAGGGAACAGAGGTTACTACAATAACCAAGATGTTTTATTTACATTATAACTGATAACCAGTTTTGGGTGTTATCTGATTAAAAAGTTTTTAGTTACTTTAATCTAATTGCTTTTATGTCAAAAATGTAATTCTAGTACAGTTCCTGACATTCATTTAAGCCAATTACTTTTAAGTATTTCACCTGGATTACACATATTTCTAAAATATTATTATGTAGAATTTTAAATTAGTTTGTACATCTATTTGTGTTACTGTGACAGCCGAAGAGCAAGTCACTGTAAGGGAGAAAAGAGTCTGTGATTTGTGTGAGACAATAAACATGGAGGAAATATAGATATTATTTAGAATTTTGCTTTGAAAAGTGTTTTAGACAGTAACTTAAATGTAAAATAATAATAATTGTGATTAAATAATCAGTAAAGTAATCTTATTACAATTTGATGGAAGTAATTAGCAATTTGTAGAACAAATTTTTGGAGTAACATTCTCTACACTGCTGATTTTATTAAAATGAAAAAAACATTCACACTAAGTGCTTCAAGTGAAATCAGATATACAATTATTCTAATGTACAGTGTAAAATATGGATAACAGTTAGCATGTTTGCAACCATAAAATAGACCGAGTTTACAGTTTGAATTGGGGGAAATGTAAGGGTTTATTTAGCAAAAATGACCAGCTATTTGAACAATATCTGGCTCATTACACAACTTTTTACCAAATAAAACTATAAATGGACATGAAATATTGATTTGAACTAAAGTACAATACAAGAGGCATGACAATTACACATTGGTCTATGGTTCTTAATTATGGCCAAGATGGATATGTTCACGGTTAAATCATGTATTCCTATAATGCAAATCTGATGTCAGTTTGTGTCTTTACTCTTACAGATACAGTTCACTGTCATAATTGTCCTGAAGAAAAGTGGTCTCTTGAAGGAAGCAGCACATGCTTAGACTTCCAGGAGAGATTTCTAATTTGGTCTGGGAGTTATCCAATAGCTCTGTTAGCAGCAACAGCAATAGGCATGATTCTAGTGTTCACTTCATTTATAATTTTCATTGTGCACAGAAACACAATCATAATCAGAAATGCTGATTTTAAAATGTCTTTCTTTATGCTACTAGGACTGATGGTTAGCTTTGTGAGTGTAATTATGTTTATCGGCAGGCCAAACATGCATCTGTGTAGGGCACAGCAGGCTGTCTACGGTCTTGGTTTCACCATGTGCATTTCATGCATCCTTGTTAAAGCCTACCGCACTTTCCTGGTTTTCATGTCCTTTGATCCGTACAGGCAGTTTCAGCTCAGAAAACTCTACAAACCTCTAATCAATTTGGCCCTGCTTACCTCTGGTCAAGTAGTGATCCTGTTGTTCTGGATGATCTTCAAGTCCCCCAAAGTGGATCCAAAATGGCCTGGAAGTGGCTTGGTAAAATACATTCTCTGTGATGAGGGCTCTATACCAGGTTTTGCCATCATGCATGGTTACATAGCTCTGTTGGCCTTCATATGTTTCTTCCTTGCTTTCAAGGGTAGAAAAGTGCCACACGATTTTAACGACACTGGGGTCATAATCTTTAGCATTCTGATTCACCTGTTTGTCTGGCTGTGTTTTATCCCCATTTACATTAATAAGGACATGACAGAACAGAGGCCCGTTGTTCAGGCTTCAGCCATCCTGGCCTCCAACTACGGCATAATCTTATGTCATTTTGTTCCAAAGTGCTACATAGTTCTCTGGGAGTTGTCGGAGAACTCGAGGGCATCAGTCCTGCGGAGGTTGAATAGGCACATTAGGGATGACATGGCCAATGCACACATAACCATATTACATGAATCAGTTAGAATAACTCCAGGAGTAAGTTCAGTAGAATCTGCTGTAGAGATAAGCACCATCTCTTAAAATGTTTCTAGAACTATAAGAACTGTGAATATGTTAAATAAGGACAGAAGCAGTGCTACTTCAACAGAGTCCAGCCATGGCCTGGTGAGACAAAGACATATCACAAAATAATTTATGGAGTTCAAAAGTCTGAATCCACCTGTGAAAATGTTGCAATATTTTGAAATACATTTTTTTTCATCATTAATAATTGTTAATAATAATTTGCATTACATTTTGTGGGACAAGTTGAACATGAATTTAATAAAGCATGGACAGAACCTTATGTTTATGATCTCCAGCACCTTTTGTATAAAGAAATTAACATTGTAAATGTTACATGTTTGCTTATTTGATAAGTGACCAAATGCAGAATCGAAATATTTCTCATTCAAGTCATTGTGGTGGTTGAGGAGATTTCCCCTTTACTATGTAATCAAATATATTTAAATGTAACTAATTATTAAATTATTATTATGTTTCTTTAGTTTTGCAAATTTAAAATGGTTCTGTATCATTCCAGGTTTGAATTAGATTTTCATTGTGAAATCAGACATTTGTACCCCGCTAAAGTACCTCACCAAAATAATAAACAGTGACCTTTGTAAGTGGACTATGTGTAATACTGTACATCAGGGGTTTTCAATTAGCTTGAAATCAGCCAAATATGGGTTGCAGCTTTGTTCTGATGGGGTTGTGGACAGCAAAAATAAAATAAAACGCAAAATGGCACTAATAAAATTAATTAATTACCCGATTAAGGCATTTACCAATTTGACATTAGATTCTGAGATTTTATTCGGCTCTGGGTGAGTTCTGAACCCTAGTTGGAATAGAGCGGAACCTTTGCCATGTGTCCAGGGTCAGTTACACTCATGTACACACCTCAAACACAAAACAGGGGAAAGGACCTCTTATAAAACAAACCCAGATGGGACTTAAATCATGTACTTTGCAACCTTTTTAAAGCGGAATTTAATTACAACAGAAACACGTCAAGTCTTAACTATCACCTAAAAGTCAAACATACATTAAATGGCACTGATGAGGGACTGCTGTGGCCAGTTGGCTTGTTGGATATCTCCCAATTCAAATAATGTAAAATTTTCAACTTAAGCCACTGGTCTTACGAAGCCTCAATGTTTACCAGAAAATTCGGATGAAGTATCATTACCTAACCATCCTCGAAAACGTATCGGTTACCTAACGTAACCTCGGTTCTCTCTAGATGAGGGAACGAGTATTGCGTAAGCTAGCTTACGCTACGGGAAAGATTCATCTTTTCTGAGATATTGAAGCCAAAAAATTATCCTTAATTTTTGTATCCATTGTCAACGCAGTGCGGCAGCTGCAGACCTTGAGCGGGCTAGCTAGCGAGCTCATAGGTTGCTCTGTGGCAACTGCTGCAGCCTATAGACGAGCTTGGGCGAACTCGCATCCAATGAGAGGCGTCCGCGCGCTCACTGCATCAAAGCCCGCCAAAATGGGCGTGACTAGAGTGCATATAAGCGTAGTTCGTAGGCTGGAACCCTGGTTTTCATTGACTGAAGCGAAAAGTCGCCGTGGCGCGAAGCACGGCCGGCTACGCAATACTCGTTCCCTCATCTAGAGAGAACCGAGGTTACGTTAGGTAACCGATACGTTCTCTTACGAGAGGTTCTCTCATATTGCATAAGCTAGCTTACGCTACGGGAACCCATTGTCAACGCCGTGCGCTCAAGCATCCACTGTATGAGCCCCAGGGAATTAAGGGGGACCCGGGGAGCCCTTATGAGTGGGGAAATAATATTTGGCCGGCAAGAATGCGGTTCATTGATTGTGTAATACATAAGCACATAGTAGGAAGGGAACGACAGAGCGGCGGTGCCGGTCTGTGTGGAATGTGTCCCATCAGTGCAGCTCACCAGGGGAGCTGTAGCGTATTAAACCGCTAGTAGTTTTGCCTGCAGAGCGGGCACTTCCATATTGTAAAATCTGACAAAGGTGGAGGGGGAAGTCCATCCCGCTGCCACACATATGTCGTGAATGGAAATTCCGCTGGACCATGCCCACGAGGATGCCATGCCTCTAGTGGAGTGAGCCCTAATGCCCAACGGGCATGGCAGGTCTTTTGACGCATATGCAGCAGCAATAGCGTTCACTATCCATCTAGATAGTGTCTGTTTCGAGGCGGCGAGACCTTTGGTGCACCCTCCGAACGAAACGAAAAGCTGCTCGGAGCGTCTGAAAGCAGCGGAGCGCGCAGTATACAATCTCAGTGCTCTGACCGGGCAAAGGAAATTGGCGTCGCGTTCGCTATCCGGTGCTGGCAGCGCCGATAGGGAAATGACCTGTGCTCTGAAAGGAGTACCGATCACCTTGGGAACATAGCCGTGTCTAGGCTTTAAAATGACCTTGGAGTCACTTGGTCCAAACTCAAGACACGCAGCGCTGACAGACAGCGCGTGAAGGTCTCCCACACGTTTGACTGATGACAGGGCAGTCAGAAAAACAGTTTTGAGTGAAAGGTATTTCAAATCCACGGATTGAAGTGGTTCGAAAGGGGGGGCTTTCATAGTTTCGAGAACTATAGAAAGGTCCTAGATAGGAACCGATGGGGGGCGCGGGGGGGTTCATCCTTCTAGCTCCCCTGAGGAAGCGGATGACCAGCTCGTTTTTACCCCATGACTGGCCGTGCAGGGGTTCAGCGAACGCCGCAACGGCTGCCACATACACTTTGAGTGTGGATGGGGATCTGCCCTTATCCAGCAGCTCTTGTAGAAATACGAGCAGCGACGACACCCCACATGTCCACGGGTCCAGGTCTCTGTCGGTGCACCATTTTGAGAACACAGACCATTTTGACGCATAGAGTCTTCTCGTGGAAGGGGCTCTAGCGTGTATGATGGTGTTTATTACTCCTTCTGGCAGAGCGACGGGTAGTCGTTGATCACCCACGCATGCAGCGCCCAGCGCTCTGGGTGGGGATGCCAGATTGTGCCGCGAGCTTGAGAGAGGAGATCTGCTCTCACTGGGATGGGCCACGGCGCTGTCAGTGACAGCTGCGTAAGCTCCGGGAACCACGTCTGATTCTCCCAACGCGGGGCTATGAGGAGCACCGAGTGACGCGTTTCCCTGATCCTCTGCATTACCTGTGGCAATAGCGAGACGGGAGGGAAGGCGTAAAGCGGGCGTCTGGGCCAGTCCTGGGCCAGCGTGTCCTCGCTTTTCGAGAAAAATATTGGGCAGTGAGAGTTCTCTTTGGACGCAAAGAGGTCTATCTCTGCTCTGCCAAATAGGTGCCATAACGTCTGGACTGTTTGAGCGTGCAGGGACCATTCCCCTGGGGGAATATTGTCTCTGGACAGTCTGTCCGGGCCGTCGTTCAGGTGGCCTGGCACGTGCGTCGCCCTCAGCGAGCGCAGGTGGCACTGGGACCAACTCAGTATGCGTTTTGTCAGATGGAAGAGGTTCCTGGATCTGACACTGCCCTGACGGTTTAGGTAGGATACCACAGATCTGTTGTCCGAACGGACCAGGACGTGGTGACCCTGAATGACCGGGAGAAAGCGCACGAGCGCGTACTCGACCGCTATCATTTCCAGACAATTTATGTGAAGGAGCTTTTCCTGAACTGACCATAGGCCGAAAACCGGAGAGCCCTCGCAGACCGCGCCCCAACCCGTGTTGGACGCGTCTGTCGAGATGACTTTTCGGCGAGATACAGCTCCCATTGTCACTCCCCGCTGATACCATTCGGCCACTGTCCAGGGCTGCAGAGCTGATATGCAGGTCTGAGTCACCTTGATGGGCTGGCGGCCTGTGGCCCAAGCCTGGCGAGACGCGCGGGTGTTTAGCCAATGCTGAAGTGGGCGCATGTGCAGTAAACCCAGCTGAAGTACTGCTGCGGCTGAGGCCATGTAACCTAGCACTCTCTGGAATTTCTTCAGAGGCGTGAGGCTGTTCATCTGAAAATATGCGGCTAGTCGCTGAACACGGCGTGCGCGCTGTGTAGATAAGCGAGCCGTCATTGCCACGGAGTCTAGTTCTATTCCCAGGAAGGAAATGGTCTGACTGGGCTGTAGTGAGCTCTTGGTCCAATTGACTGCAAGACCCAAACTGTTCAGATGGCTGAGGAGAACTGCTCTGTGAGACAGAAGCTCCATATGTGACTGAGCCATAATCAGCCAGTCGTCCAAATAGTTCAGAATTCGCAAACCCTGACTCCGCAGGGGTGCGAGCACCGCATCCATGCACTTCGTGAAAGTACGGGGTGCTAAGGACAGGCCGAATGGAAGGACGGTGTATTGATAAACCTGGCCGTCGAAGGCGAATCTCAAGAATGGCCTGTGACGGGGATTTATCTGAATCTGAAAGTATGCATCTTTCAGATCGAGAGAAATAAACCAGTCCCCCTGGCGCACATGCGCGAGGAGTTTCCTGATTGTAAGCATTTTGAACGGTCTTTTTGCAAGCACCTTGTTCAAAACCCTGAGATCTAATATGGGTCTGAGGCCGCCGTCTTTCTTGGGAACAAGAAAATAACGGCTGTAAAGCCCCGACTCGCTCAGAGAGGGTGGCACTTTTTCTATGGCCCTTTTGCACAGAAGGCTTGCTATTTCTGAACGAAGCATGCACGCTGCTTCCGTGTTCACAGTGGTTTCGAGCCGCGCTCTGAAGCGAGGGGGCGGCGATCGAACTGTAGCAAATAGCCCTGTTGTATTGTGCTTAACACCCACTTGGATATCCCTGGAATAGCTTCCCACGCTTTGAAGCGTAACGCTAGAGGGTGAATGGCCAATTCGCTCTGATTGCCGCACACAGAGCGCTGAACAAAATGTGTGAGCGCGTTTAGTGTGTTCATGCATGATTGCTCGCAGACAGCATGAACAGGCTGTTTTGTGAGTGACTTCCCGATTGGAATGAATGGGGAAAGAGTCACATCTGTTACGTGATGCGCAAGCATAGTCATGGGCACGGGACTTACACACAGAGGAATGGTTGCTGGCCGTGTAACAGAGCGGGCAGAGAATGGGCGCGCGCACGCATTTGTGGGCGCCTTCATTGACTCTGACGCTCGAGCGGTTCGTAACCGCTTTATGCTCTGATAGGGGCACGGGATGTGTTATGCTTGTGTGTAGGGGCGAACACTGGGTTGTGGGCACATTTTCTACACATAAGACATGTTTGCTCTTTACAAGATTTATTTGGGTCGCCGTGAAAATGGCGTTTGAGTGCAGGCAAGCGGGCAGTGTCACCGGCTTGTTGGCTGCTAAATTCACCACTGTAGTAGCCTGAGAGAAGGGGACTGACAGGGGGCAAAGCTCTGATGGTGGTCCGGCTGCGGCGGGACTGAGCCGTCGTTTGTTCAACAAAGTTAGGAAGACTTCGGTTGCTCTGGTTTCAGCGTTACCTTAAATCGAGGCCCGCGGGGGGGCGGCGGTCTGCGGCGGCTGTCTGAGCGCGATCGAGGGCGGCCGCCCTGTCGACGCTGAGAAGTCTGAGTTTGTTGAACTGGGCGCTGTGAAGAGGCTCGTGCAGGAGGCTGATCACGTGAGCGACCTGCAGAGGAGCTAGCGCGACGCGGCAGGAAGAGGTTCATGGCTTGGGTGGCTTTCTGGACTTCTGAGAAGCGGTCAACAATGCCACTCACCGCGGAGCCGAAGAGACCGGTCGGAGAGAGCGGTGCGTTGAGGAACGTGGAGCGCTCTGCTTCTCCCATGTCGGCTAGTGTTAGCCATAAGTGTCTCTCGGTCACAGTCAGTGAGGCCATGCACTTCCCTAGAGCTTGGGCTGCAGCTTTGGTAGCGCGAAGGGCGAGGTCTGTCGCGCTTCGTAGATCAGTAACAGCCTCTGGGTGCCTGCCTTTCTCATCCCACTCCCGAAGAAGGTCTGCTTGTAGGATCTGTAAAACGGCCATTGAGTGCAGAGCAGATGCGGCTTGGCCGGCGGCGGAATAGGCGCGGCCAATATAGGCGGAAGTCGCTCTGCAGGCCTTAGACGGGAGCACAGGCTTGGAACGCCATCTCGCGGAGGGCGGACAAAGGTGTGCTGCTACCGAGTCCTCGACCGGGGGGGATGGAGGAGTAGCCTCTCTCAGTGGCGCCGTCCACCGACGCGAGAGAGGTGGAGACGTGTGAACGGGTCCTGGCTGAAAAAGGAGCGTTCCAAGACTTTGCAAGCTCCGTATGTAATTCCGGCAGGAAGGGAGCGGCCCGGGCCGCGGGTGTAGAGCGGCGATGGCTTTGAAGAAAGCAGCCGTCGAGTCTGTTGGGTGCCTGCTCAGGGGGCGGTGACCACTCGAGCCCGAGGCGGTCGACGGCCTGTGTGAGGAGGTGTGTTAACTCCCCTTCGACTCCGGCGCGGGTCCTGCTGGATTCCTGGGCCGAGGAGGAGGCTTGGGAGCCTGTCCACTCCTCGCTGTCCGAAGCCATGATGGAACAGCGGCCCTTATCCTCCGCCTCCTCATCCGAGATGGCAGCAGTGCGGCCGCCCGGCGGCAACTGCGCGTCCCGGGGGGGCGGGGAGGGTGAAAGCGATGCTCGAGGGACAGGCTCCGGCGAGGCAGTCGCTTCAACCACAGTTTCCGGCAGACTTTGTGAGCGGCGCTTCTTCCTGCACGGCTGAGGGTAAGGCGGCGCGGCGGTTTCTGCTTTGACCGCTTCGAGTCGAGCCCGCAGGGTCGACATCGGTAGCTCCTGGCAGAAATCGCATCCGCCCTCAGTGAGGGCGAGCTCTGCGTGCCCCAGTCCCAGGCAGAGAGCGCAGATGATGTGGCGGTCTCCTGTGCTGAGAAGGGCGTGACATGAGGCGCAAGTGGAGCGAGGCATCTTGAAAAAGACGCTCGTACTCTTTTGTGAATAGTTCGTGAGAACTAGCTTGCTGAATAAAAGGACACGTCGTCGGATGGCGTAGCTCGCAGGATGGCTGAAGGTGGCTGAGACGGCCGGCTTCTTCTAGCGCTGTCCACGCTTGCTAGATGCTCCTCGAACGGCGACGCGGCTTCCAGGTCAGCGATGCGGAGAGCTTCGCTGAAGAGATGAAAATCAGGGTTCCAGCCTACGAACTACGCTTATATGCACTCTAGTCACGCCCATTTTGGCGGGCTTTGATGCAGTGAGCGCGCGGACGCCTCTCATTGGATGCGAGTTCGCCCAAGCTCGTCTATAGGCTGCAGCAGTTGCCACAGAGCAACCTATGAGCTCGCTAGCTAGCCCGCTCAAGGTCTGCAGCTGCCGCACTGCGTTGACAATGGATACAAAAATTAAGGATAATTTTTTGGCTTCAATATCTCAGAAAAGATGAATCTTTCCCGTAGCGTAAGCTAGCTTACGCAATACGAGAGAACCTCTCGTAAGAGAACCATGAACAACACGATGCAAGTTATAAATTTAATAATTAATCATTTTAATTTTATATATCTTTTTATTTATCCCATGTCATGTAAATATATATATATATTTTTTGTAAATGTTCTATCATTTTATTGTGGCTAAGCAGTTAATTGGAATATTACTAAATGTCAATGTTTGAAATATGTTCAAAGGGGCATTTTCGTTTACTTTTGTACAATTATGGCACTGTTTTGGGTTGCCACTTGATACAATGTAAAACGTGGTTATAATATATATATATATATATATATATATATATATATATATATATATATATATATATATATATATATATATCTCATAACGTTTGTGGGGAAAGTCTGTATTTTTGTAAAAAAATAAAAATAAATAAATAAAACTTTACTGTTTCTTTACTTAAAAATATGCATATAGTGTACATTTATTTAATAAATAATTTACACTGTGCTACTGATGTTTTTTAAAAATACATATGATGAGGTACTGTAGTCTAAATATCTAGAAATTAAATAAATAAAAATAAATTACTTTACCTCTTTACGGTGAAAATACTTTTTAAATTGTGTATATCATTTTCTTTTAGTTTTAATAAGTTACAGGATTTTTTAAATATATATTGAATATAATGTGTGCATATTGAAAGGATATTTTCAGAATTCATGAGGGGTAAAAAAGGAAAGAAGTTAATGTAACCAACAGGGCATCTTAATAGCATGATGAGCTTATGGTCTTACGCATGCACTTTATTCCTTGAGCCTGACCATATGTGCGTGTGGGTGAGACTGGTCATATTCAAGGTAGACACAAAACAAGCTGCAACTGAAAGGAACTGTGATTCAAAGGATTTTAAGGACAAACTTACACAAAGAAGCTAGAAGAACACAACTGCTATGGTGCGTAAACAAGAACTTTTTCACACTCCAAGTTGATGTTTTTTGACAGACACTTTAAAAGCTTCAGTCGATTGAATTGATCAAAAAAGGAACACTGTACTGCCATCAGTATGGGCTGCTCTCCATCTAAAGGTCAGCTTTTTAGTAAAAAAGCTCTGCTCTCTGGACTTCAAGAAAGCAATGCTGAACTACTCTCTGATGGGACAGAACTTCAAGTCAAAACAGAGAAAAACACGGCTTCAGAAGAACTAGCAGCATCAGAGATACCAGACAATACTATTAACATACAAGTTAAGAGATCCTCAATAGATGATGCCGGTGATGCCACTGTGATAGTAAAAGAAGATGGTAGTGAAGAAGATGCCATCCCCCAGAGGAGAGCTTCTCAGCATGGACAGATTGCAGAAGAATGGAACAAGCAAGAAGGGACAGAAGAAATAAATACTAAAGATAAGCAAGGAAAACGGACAAAGCAAAGAAAACAGAAACTGAGAAAATCTTCATATGTGCAGTCAAAAGCAGAGTTCATATTAAAAGCTCACCAGGCCGCCTATGCTTATCTGAACCCCAGAATATCCAAATACGAGTCTCTTTTAGGGCTCCTGGACCAGGCAGCTCAGAGCCGCCGTTCATTACAGACAGCAGTAGCTTCAGTAGTCTTGCATTATGAGGAGATCAACCAGGCGTTAGAGGAAATGGCCACTGAAGGTGAGCAAATGCTGAGGGAACATGGACACCACATGACTTGGCCTGCTTCACTCAAAGACTATCCCCCCACAACAACCATACCCAGCAATGGACTGAACTTTTCTGAGCTCCCTTCTGAACTACTACAGCAAATGCTTCTTCACTCTACAGTGAAAATGATCTCAGTGGGAGATTCTGTGAAATGTCTGGGTGACTCATCCTTACAGGAACTATCTGACTACTTTGGGTCCCTGTCCCAGCTGTTAGGAGAGAAGGCACTGGCCAAGCATGCGGCAGAAAGGCGCTTGAAGCAGGTCTTGGCTCATGTGGAAGTAGCTGCTCTCAGGAAGCCCTGTCTAGAGGATTCTGCCCTTCACAGTGAGGACAGTGGCTTAGGTGCAGAACATGAGTGTCATAATGGCACAGAATGCCATCTTCGCCATCGAGGAAGCGCTGGTTCAGGAGCAAATGCTGGCACAGCATCTGTCTGTACCACCAGTAGCTCTCCTGACCAGCAGCTTCTTAATGGCAGTGAGGAAGTAACAGATAATGATGACAATGATGATGATAAAGATGAAGATGATGATGATGCAGAAACTGAAGATGAAGTCAGTGCTAGAAATGAGCACAGAAGATTGACTGACAAGACAAGGGGGGCAATTTGTGCTTCTTTTGAAGTAGACTCCAGCTATCCTCAAGTTGATGCTTGCCTTCAAAAACATGACCAAGCCATCGGTAACTTAAAAATGAAAATCAGACGGCCAAAAACTGCAGACAATACCTGTCAGGTGAAGCTCAAACACCGACATTTAAGGGGACCAAATCGTTCACAATCAACAGAGTGTTTGCATACCAAATTGGAGGATTCCGTTCTTAATGAGCAACAGAGAAGCCTCAGGGATAATAAAACACCTAGCTGGAGGGCTAAAAATTTGCCTGGAGAACTTGTACTTGGAGGTTGTGTCCGCACAAAGATTAGAAGACATTTATCCGGAGGACAAAGTGCAGCCAGGTACTATGGTCTCCAGTATGGTAGCAAAGGGCCTTTTAAGGCAATGCCACCACCTAGCTCTCCTCCATCATTTACACCAGAACCACTAGGCCGAAATGCTGTCAAGAGGCTCATTAATACTTTTAGTCAAGGGGCGGAAGACAATTCAAGTCAAAGTTCTTTATACCATAGACCAATAAAACTTAGGGGCAACAAGAAATGCAGTCTCCCACGGTTGTTGAACAGCAGAGGAGCACTTACCACCTCCACTAGTATAAATCCACTTGATCCCAGACCACTAGAAAGACCAGAACACCTAGATATAGACAGCCTTCCCCCTCCACCCCCAGAGATGCTGATGGACAACTCATATGAGACCAGTGTAGGGTTGCCTGGTGTGGAAGGGGACAATGAGTCACAGTGCAGAGGGCAACAACGCTGCACTTCAATGCAAAGAGAGACTGTGCTCCCAAACAAGGCAAACATGCAACAAGGCTCCGTGAGTTTCTCAGATACTCGTCCTGTGAGGCAAGATACTTCGGTGGGTGCCTACATTAAAATGGATTCTGAAAGAGAGGTAGCAGTCCCCCTCGACCATTTAAGAAAGGCTGTTCATCTGCCTCACTCTGCCGAGTCTTCTGCCAAAACAGGAGTGGCAAATGGAGGTACCCACAGATCTTCACCACATCAAGGATGTGAGAACCCCTTTGAGGGTGAGGCTGCAACTCCACACCCACCAACAACTCCGCCCGTCTCCAGAGCGCGGCTTCCACCCTCCTGTGCCACTGTGTACCACGCAGTGCCAAGTCCTTCATCTACAGCCTGCCCACCTATTGGGAAGCGAGCTCCATCCAAAACACCAACCACCTCTTGTATTCAAAGATGGGCCATGGCAAAAGAAAATATACATTCTGCTTCTAGTTCACAATCATTTTTTGAAGCTCGTGCCGTGTTCTGTCAGGACAACCAATCAAGCAATACATGGACACCTACATGTACTTCTACATTACCGCGGCCATGGGGAGAACCTGCCAAAGGTCGACTGCCAACTGCTCGTCTTAAGCAATCTTTTGTGAGACGCAGTCCCTCGGGTCATAGATCATCCCACAGTGAGCAGCCACAGTCATCCCCTAATGCCAAACAACAGGATCAGGGCAGTGACATCACAGCTTTGACCAGTGAGGGGTAAGTGACTTCCAGCATCATTCGTCACGATGATACTGGAACTACAATACATACCAAATGTATTTAATTATAGGGGAATTTAATGAAATGGGTGACATGAAACATTAAAAAAAGACTATAAATAAATGTATCTGATGCAAAATAGCTGGAAAATGACTCTGTGTGTTTATAGCTTAAACTTATAGTGTGGTCCAAAAGTCTGTGATGACACTGCAACTCAGAAAACCTTTTTTTTGGAAACAAACAGAAAACTGTAGCATTCAGGCTAAATTTAAAACAAAGCAGTCATTACAAATAATGAATAATACATATGTTGGATTCAGCACTCTTTCTATGTCACTAATCAAAATAAATACATGTGTGACTTTGACCATGTTAACATTGTACAAAAGGCCAGGGGGTATGTATAAAGCTGCTTAGAGTGAAATTTGAGCCTAAAGTGTGTCAAAATAATAATAATGATGTCATTTTGCTCTTATTTATAGATTTAAGAATAAGTGTGATTCATAAATGTTCCTAAGTGTTAAGACTTGGTCTCAGCTTCTACATTCTCAGCTTCTTGGTCTCAGCTTCTACATTCTCAGCTTCTTGGTCTCAGCTTCTACAGCTTCTACATTTTATAAGTGGAGTGGTGGTGGTGTAGTGGCTAAAGCACAGGGCTGTTAATCAGAAGGTCCAGGTTCTAACCCCATGGCCACCACCATTGTGTCCTTGAGCAAGGCACTTAACTCCAGGTTGCTCCGGGGGGATTGTCCCTATAATAAGTGCACTGTAAGTCGCTTTAGATAAAAGTGTCTGCTAAATGTAAATGTATAAGAGGTTTTTTTTAAATCTAGTTAAGAGTAGCACAATGAATGTGTTATACGGAGACAACATATTCTCAAAAAGAATGAATGTGTTGAACTAATATGATGATGGAATTTGGGCAATGTGACTCATAGTTGAGCAAAGAAGTGAAATCTATCAACATCATTTTTTTATTGCATCAATTATTTTCATTAACTGAATACATTAAAACTCATTAAAGTGGAACTTTTGATGAAACTTTTGAAAGTTTGATAGATTACACAGGTTTGCAACAAGTAATAGATTACATCTATTTATATAATGAAGAACACAATCAACAGTTCATTTATTGTAGGGTTGAACAGTATACTGGTACTAACTAAATATCGGTATACCAAAAAATGTCAAATGGTATGATGTAATCTTTTGTCTAATTTTGGTACCATACTGCAGTGTGGTGCTATTAGCAACATTTTACGATACAAGACATTTTTTCGATGAAATCAATTACAATTTGCTCTTGCCGCATCTGATCATAAAACAGCGGAAGGATGTTGTTTACTTAAACAATATACAGTCTACACACGCTGCGCACTTCAGAATGAACGAGGTGCTCTCTGTCATACTTCACCCAATCACACATAATGCGGTATGTTTAGTGTATGAGCAACTGTGAACACTCACACAAACTCCTCCGGTGCTGCTCTGAGATCTCAGCTTTTCATTTAGAATGCGGACTTTATTAAAAATTATCACACAGGAGGAACACAAAGGCCCATCAAAATAAAAGATCTGTTTAACTGGACGTGTGAAATTGAAGACATCACGATAGAAAAATATTATATTCCAATTAATAGCAATTATATTACAAATAACAATAATTTACTGATAAATGGTTTAATTATTATTATCATTATTATTTATCATTTTTATTATAATTATTACTACAAATATTATTGAATATTATTTTAAGCCCAAATGTTTTCATTGTGATTAGATGGATATATTTGCTCAAGCACAAATATATTTAGCAAAAAAAAGAATTTGGTCAAGATGTGCAATGATGTTTTGTTTTGTTTTTTATAAAATACGAGAAATAAAATCTGTACTTTACATTAATCAAAGAATTAATGGAAAGAACAACCTATTATCAAAATATTTGAATGTATTAAGTCAAGTCAATATTTCAAGTCAATTTTATTTGTATAGCGCCTTTCACAACACACATCGTTTCAAAGCAGCTTTACAGAAGATCAGCATTAACAGACGATAAGAACTGTAATGTCTATAAAGTCGATGAATCATCATTGTGTAATTAGATAAAATACGATTGTTTATCGTTTTTAAAAATAATGAAATAATAATTGTATTAATAACCCCAGTGAGCAAGCTGTAGGTGACTGTGGCAAGGAACACAAAACTCCATAAGATGTGGATTAATGGAGAAAAATAACCTTGGGAGAAACCAGACTTACTGTGGGGGCCAGTTCCCCTCTGGCTAACATTATGAATGTAATGTAAATATTAATTATGTATAGGTAAAACCATGGTTTAAAATTATTAAACTAAGTGTTAAGGGTCAGTGATTAAACATCGATTGTGTTTGAACTGTAAGATTAATGACCAATGTCTTTGAAGTCCATCTTGATTAATTGCAGAAGTTCACATAGATGCAATTGTCCTTGTTAATTGGCTGATGAAGGCTTTTGTTGGCAATTGTTAGTCTAAGCATTTAATTTCAAGATCGTAGTCCATCAATAGACCGAGGTGATGCAGGTTGGAGTTGGCACCAGTTCATCCTCTGAAGTCCATCATAATAGACTGAAGTGATGTTTGGCTGGCACCGGCTGCATTTAGTCATCATCATTCTGCGACATGTAGCAGTTTTAGTCCAACATGAAGCAGGAATGGTGCTGGATCCAGCCGGTTCTGGTGACCTCAGGATAGGAGTCCCGAGGTTGAGACAGGGAAACAAATAAAAAGATGTAAGCATAGATGCCATTGAATTTATTGCAGAGTTAGAGATCATGCTCAATGTTTCTGGTTTCTGGTTCCGGCAGACCCAACTAAAGCAGCCTAATTGTGGGTTGGAGGATAAATTAGGTGTATGCCTGGATAAATAGATGAGTCTTTAGTCTAGACTTAAACTGAGAGAGTGTGTCTGCATCTCGAACAGTGTTTGGGAGACCATTCCATAGTTTAGGAGCCAAATATGAAAAGGATCTACCTCCTTTAGTGGATTTTGATATTCTAGGAACTATTAACAGGCCAGAATTTTGCGATCGTAATGAACGTGTTGGAATATAGCGTGACAGAAGATCACTTAAATACTGCGGAGCTAGACCATTCAAAGCTTTGTACGTAGTTAACCGAATTTTTTCATTAATACAGAATTTAACAGGTAGCCAATGTAACGATGATAAATGGGGCTAATATGATCATATTTCTTGGTTCTCGTCAGCAATCTGGCAGCTGCATTTTGAACCAATTGAAGTTTATTTATTGATCTTGCTGGACATCCTCCCAGTAATGCATTACAATATTCTAGTCTTGAGGTCATGAACGCATTAATTAGTTTTTCGGCATCAGCAACAGAGAGCATGTGCCGTAATTTAGCAATATTTCTGAGGTGGAAGAATGCTGTTCTACAAACATTTGTAATTTGATTTTCAAAAGACAGATTGGTATCAAATATAACACCTAAGTTCTTCGCTGTTGAAGATGATGTAACAGTACATCCATCGAGAGTCAAATTATATTTTAGTGGCTTATTTTTAGAGGTTTTTGGTCCAATAATTAGAACCTCTGTTTTGTCAGAATTGAGTAGAAGGAAATTTCTGGCCATCCAATCTTTTATTTAATTGATACACTCTGCTAATTTTGAGAATTGTGAAATCTCATCAGGTTTTGAAGAAATATAAAGTTGTGTATCGTCAGCATAGCAGTGGAAACTTATTCCACGATTCCTGATAATATCTCCCAGGGGAAGCATATACATGGAGAAAAGCAGAGGCCCTAAAACTGATCCCTGTGGCACTCCATATTTTACTTTTGTTTGGTTTGACAATCATGAATAAATTGTGCCATACCGTTCTACATTTCACTCTTGCACGATCACTATTGGCTAATTCAGTGGTTGAGGGCGGTTCTTTTGTGTAGACATAACTGTAGTCCTTATTTCACAACACCTTACTTTCAGATCGTCTCACACACGGTTGAGCGCACAGCTTTTCAATGTATAACGAACACTTTTAAAGGGCGCCTGCAGGATTTACTCTGAGGATTGAACTTTATATGTATTTTTTTTTGCAAAAACAATACCAAATCAATCAATTCTGTTGACTTTGAGAGAAGCATTTTTTTGTATTTTTTTTGAGTACAAGTAGCGTTCATGTAACTATTGGCTAAAGCATTTCTTTCAGTAACCATTCAGAACAAAGGCATTCTCATGATAAAAAAAAGCTAAATGCACCGCAACGAATAGAGCAGAACGTAAGTGTCTCAAGACGTGTTTTTATCAGTTGAAGAAGTTATTTTTAACTTGAGACAGCATCTACAAATGCAGCGCTCCTGTGAGAGAAGCTAAAAATGCAGAGAAACATGACACAGTTGTCAAAAGAATTCCTTCTAGCGAATGTTTACAAGGAAAATGATTGAAAAACAGCGCGAGTGGACGTTCAGTTTGAACAGCCCCTTGTTCAAATGACACAGCACTAGCTGAAGTTTCTCAAAGTTACCTCTGAAAAAGACAGACTTTGGTTCAGTTAACTGTTGGTAAATTTACTCTGCATCTAACGCTGTTTGTTCTCTGTATTTGTAAATATCCCGACACTGTTTTATTGTGTGAGAAACCACATGATTCAGTGAGAGTGCACTGAACGAATTGTACTGAATCACAATTCGATTCAGACCGTTCTGCAAGCCCGTTTGGCCAATTCAATGAAAAGAACCAACTCAAAATAATTATTTATTTGCAAATTGGGCAACATTAGTTCTTTTAAACAGCCAAAAGAAATACGGAACACACTTCATGATTGATTCGGAGAGCAAATGTTTCTCAGATCAGTAGTAGCGCTTATTGTACACACAGTGTGTAAAACATACAGCTGCAGGTGCCGCTGGACACATGCACACTACGACAGCTTTGTGACACACTTTTTGTAGAGTCAAAGGCAGGCACATTCGCAGACGATGCTCACAGAAGAGGACAAGAAAATCTTGGCCGAATTTGGATGGTGTGCGTAGACTGTGCTGAAGATGAAATTTGTTTAACGCATAATGTCGTGATTTTTCCAATAAGCAACACGGACAACCAAAGTATACTTTGGCCTTAAGTGTCACCTCAGTCAGCACTTAAGAATCATGCTTAATCTTTTCTGAATGCTTCTTTAAGCTTCAAAATAAACAAGTTTTTGCTAAGAATTATTGGATGCTTAAGTCAACGTTTAGGTCTAATCTTAAGATAATTTCTTAGAAGATTTATACATATGAATAATCATCAATTCAGAACAGGCTGAAGGTCTGTGCCGAGTGTTAGTGGAATAGAAAGCAGTTTATACAATAACAGTATTTTGTGAACATGTGATATGATCTCATCTGAATGTAGGTCATCAAGACAGGTAAATCAGTAGTGTTGGGCTCCATACAGGTGCACAGATGCTAATCTACAGGGATTATGCTGAGTCTCACTCAGATTAAAACCCCTGATCAGATTACAATGAGGAGATGGGTCCACTTCTCCACATCACACTCACTAGCCTGTATTTCAGCCCTTTTCAGAGCAATACGATTCATTTTCAATTGAATGAAAACGTGAAAAGGATTTTCCCTTTTCATTATGAACATCCCCATTTACTTTTTTGAAGAAACCTGTTTTTGTTTTTCATGTTGATGCTTAGTGACAGTAAATATCTTCACCATGAAAGATGTCAGATAAAGACTGGTTTTTCCAGATCATCTGGGTTCCCGCTGGCACTTCCTAAAGTTCTTGATTGACTTGACATTTGCAAGATAATCTTTTAAAAATGTTAAATAATTAAATTTATTGTTAAAAATATTTTTATTGTTAAGGGCTATTCATTTAAGAGTCCTTTGAAAGATTTTGTCAAATAAAAGTTTTAGAATCATAATGTTTGTGCACGTTCACTAGTCCAGTCTCTAACGCTCTCTTTCCATCTTCCTATATCTCATTATTATTACTTTATATTTTCCATTTCCATTTCATTTTCATCTCGATCTTAAAACATGTTTCATGTACATGTATCTTTATAATGTAAAATGTAGTATTTAAATCAATGTGACAATATATGTAATAAAGCATTAAGCCACAAGAGGCCATGTGTTACAGTGATTTCACCGAAACCCCCTTTACCATGGTAAAATCACTAATAACACACTGCCTTGAGAAGTTTATTACAATGGTTAATTATACAATGGCAGCAACAATAATATTATAAAAGACACCAGTGTTCAATAAACTTTCAAATTTACTAACACTAATAATCAGAATAAGCAATTCTTCCACCAACTAATATAGTTCATTTGTTGAACTGTAGGCGGTTTATTTTCCCAAGCAAATGGGCACATTGACATTGAATATTTAGTCACAAGTGTGGCTTATTCAGACTGATCTGACAGTTGATTCAGTGACAGTAGGTCAAAAGTTCGTCAGCGGAAATCAGTCTGTGTTGGAAAATTCGGTAGCAACATGTCGAGTTTCAGTGTGATCATGTTTAACATCTTCAAACGTGGCTCATCCAACCAGAATTTGGTGTCAAGAACTATACAATTTATGAAAATGTTTTTACTTACAGTTTGCACAGAAATTATTCTGCTCATGTTTCATGAATGAGGCACAATGTTTGCACAGAAAACATGAAATCGCTGTGAAAATCATAATAAAAGTAAAATAATGATTCTCTTACCAGTACGACTTGTTTGCATGGCTTGCTGCAGCAAGGCTTCATTTCAACTTTCATTTCTAATAAACTATTTCTAATGAGTGTAACCACGCAGGTTTAGATGTAACCCAAAAAACATTTGTAGCCCACTTCTTCTGGTTACAGATCTGCATTGCACTTAGTAATCTCCTGTCTTGTAAGTATTGTTATGTAATGGTTCATTTTTCTGTTTCTTGGCTAACACATTACAATAAAGTTCCATTTGTTAACATTAATTTACAACATTAGTTAACATGAACTAACAATGAACAATAATTTTACAGCATGAATCCACATATACTAATACATTTTTTTAAATCAGAAGTTGAATATGGTAACTTCTGTTAATGCAACATGAACTCACATGAACTAAAAATGAACAATGGCATTTTTATGCACTAACATTAACAAAGATTACAACTGGGCAAGCACTGTAAATAAGTTAAATAATTATAATTAGTGTGAGTTCACAGTAAATTCCTGGATACTAGTTGCATGACTTCCACTGTATATTTTACAGTAGTATTTGTACAATGTATTACAACTGCATACTGTGACTTCACAGTGAACAGGACCAATAAATGACTGTAAGCAGTGCTGTGCTGTAGAATCACAATGATCTGTATTATTTTATCTACAGTGTTTGTTAATTGTCACCATCATTGAGTTCCCTATCTGTCACTCAACATTGTGTCGATGAGTTCACACTAGGTGTCATCCTTGGGAGCCCAGATGCAAATATGCGTTCCCCCCAGTGAGTCTACATGCACAGACGTTGTGCAAGGTCAGGGAGGACCAGGAGCAGATCCTCTTATGGCGCTTTTCCATTACCAGTACCAGCTCGCCTCGGCTTGCCTCGCCTCGGCTTGCCTCAACTCGGCTCGCTTTTCGCTCTGTTTTCCATTGCAGACAGTACCGCCACAAATAGTACCCGGTCGTCATAGCGACGCCGCAGGAAACTGCCGTGACGTAATCTTATGCGCGACACACATATCCGCTACCCACACACACAGGACAATGGAGGAAATCGAGTGTATGCTGTTTTTGATCCTCGGGATGTGGCTGTTTCTCACAGCAAGAAGACAAACGTTGTTTCATGAGAGGCTGAGGGCAGCAAAACGAAACACTGCTGAAAAAAACAGGAGAGTTTGGGAATTACTACAGAGTTCAGACTACGAGACGAATCCGGTTGTTCAAAGCCGACGCAAGAGGGTAAGTTATGCTAACATAGCTAACGTTTGCATATGTGTAAATACTATACTATATGCAAAGTATTTAATCAACTTTATAGCTACCAGTATTACGTACTAAAATGTGCATGGTTTATGTGTTTCAGATCCGTTTAGCTTTGCAAAGTTGCCGCGGCAGACCGTCTGTTTGGGCTTTCAACCGAGCTACCGAGTGGTGGGATGTTATTGTTCCTGGTTTCACAAACGCGCAGTGGGTTCAGAACTTCAGAATGTCGGAAGAAACATTCATATATTTGTACAACAAACTGCGTCCAGTGACGGAGAGACAAGACACAAGCTTCCGCAAGTGTGTTCCTCTGAAGAAGAGAGTGGCCATCGCACTATGGAAGCTTGCAACCGGTTCAGAGTACAGAACTATCGGCCATCTTTTCGGAGTAAGCATAACAACTGTTTGCCGGTGTGTTCAAGAGTTCACTGCTGCTGCAGAAACGTTGTTGGTTCCCGAACAAATCCGTTACCCAGACCAGGAGAAGTTTGAAGAAATGGCTGCCTACATTGAGAACAGATGGGGGCTCCCGCAGTGTGTTGGTGCTATTGATGGATCACACATACCCATTTTGGCACCACAGGAGTACCACTGTGACTATTTCAACCGTAAAGGCTGGCACTCCATCGTCCTTCAAGGTGTTGTAGATGGAAAAGGACTGTTCTGGAACGTGTTTGCAGGACTGCCTGGCAGCTTGCATGATGCTCGTGTTTTAAGACTGTCCACATTGTGGGAGTTGGCCAGCCGTGGCAACCACTTTCCAACTTACACCAGGAATATTGGTGGGGTGAATGTTGGCTGCTACATCCTGGGAGATTCTGCCTATCCCCTGCAGAACTGGCTCCTAAAGCCATTCACTGACACTGGACGGCTGACAGTAGAACAGCAGATCTACAACAAGAAAATATGTCGAGCACGGGTAGTGGTTGAAAACGCTTTTGGTAGACTGAAGGGAAGGTGGCGTTGCCTCATGAAAAGAAATGACTGTGATGTTACAATTGTGAAATCTATGATTCTTACTTGCTGTGCTTTGCATAACCTTTGTGAGAGTCACGGGGAGGACTATGACAATGACTGGGATGCACCTGCAGCAGCAGAGCCTGTGGTGCCAGTGGCACAGGGTGTTGAGGAGGAGGGCAGAGATGTACGAGAGGGTCTGATGCGTTATTTTAATTGCTAAATAAATACATTATCATTAAATATGTTGTCTCTGCTGTTTTTCATTAAAGGTTATCACAGTATACAATCTGAAAATACTTGTTCAAACCCTTGTAAAAAGCAAACCATCAAAAAAGACACTGTTTGTAATAAGTTTCAAAAAGGTTTTATTTAAACACGCATACAAATAGAAAAAAATATAATATTAATATAAATTCACACATCCAACTATATACATATGTTACATGTAGTGCAAACATTAAATTAAAATAAACAAAGGGGTTTCAGTCCAGGGGCGGTGGAACAGCATCCCGCCGGTTCAGTGCCTGGACAAGCTGGCTCAGGGTTCCCAGAAAGGCCTGGTTGAAGGACGACATTGCAGTAATCTCCTCTCTCCTTAAAGCTGCTTCGAGTTCTCGGGCATGTGCTGCATCATCGAGTGCCCGGTTCAACTCCAGCTGCTCGACATCCGATGTCTGCATCTCCCTCAGGACAGTCAGATGCTCCTGTTCCCTCTTTCGTTTCCTCCGTCCTGGCCAAAAAATAATTACAATGAATGAGTTATAAAGAAAAACGGACCAGTCACGTTTCATTCAAAGGTTGTGTGTGTTTTAAATTGTTCACATGTATTATCATTACAGCTGCTACACAAAAAAGACAAGCCCACAACTTACTATTACTTATATAGTATATGTAATGACTTAACATCTGAGCCCAACTATTTTAGTAAATGTCAACATTAAAATACTATGTGTACAGTATAGGTGTACACTGTGTACGTCTGGAAAGTTATAAAAATACTGAACAGGTATATTAATGAATCCTGTATTCCCATAACTGGGAATGCTTCCTGTTGTTATGCGAGTAAGTTTACGTTATTGAGTTATTGATACGATTAATGATATATTAATAAGTGTGTATGTATTCACAGACAACAGGCTAGAAGGGTTTACTTTTTCTCAATTATACTAACCGGTTGCCGGTGTCGACGCTACTGCGTGGTCTCGGTGTCGACGCTACTGATCTTGTTGGTGTCGATGGTGCCGCTGGTTCTGGTGCCAACGTGGCATCAGTGGGTGTCACTGAACCATTCTCCCTCGTCGAAAATGAATCTTAGATAGAAAGATCATACAAAAGTCAACACAATACGAAAATAGCAATGGCAGAGTTAGCAGCTAGCTAGAGGTAGCAGCAATTGTTATCTGCGACACAAGTTTACAGTCTTCGTTGTTATAAGTGAGCTTCAGCTTTTCAAAAGCCAGCCTACAGAAAACATAACTCTCGAGCTGAGTGCGCCTACAGAATTAATGTAATGTAAACTTAAAACACTTACCATCCTCCATCAGCGACTCCAACAAACTGGTGGCCGAGTCAAGTCCACCCTCCCCCCCGTTGCTCGCCGGTCTATGGCCGTAGATACAGTCTATCTGTTCATACCACTTCCAGCTTTTTCGGTTTGAACCACTGCGGCCGTTGTGGTCCTTTACAGCTCTGTAGTCACTTTTCAGTTTTTTTAACTTTTCCCTACATTGCTGGAAAGTCCTGTTGTAGCCATGTGTGGACAGCAGTTCGGAGATTTCTCAATAAACTTTTTCGTTCCTCGTTGCCCCATCAAGCTCTCGCTGGATCCTTTCTTCGGCAACCAAACAAAGAAAAGTCTGCACCTCCTCGTTTGACCACGGCGTATTCTTCCGAAGTTGCCATAATAATAGTTTTGTAGGCTATATCTGTGTTTACTTTTTAAACTATTTAAAAATGGCGGGGTTATTCTGGCTACTCCGTCTGGCGCGCGCAATGATGACGCAGTGAATAGTGACGATTCTCTCTGACTAATCAGCAGTCGGCATTGTTTTTACGTCACATTTTAGTATCGCCTCAGCCAGCTCAGAACCTCGCCGGAGGTGGTACAAAAAAAATACCCGAAAGCAGGTACAGGTACAACTTTTACACAGTGGAAAACCAAACAAAGTCGAGTTGAGTTGAGCCGAGGCGAACTGGTACTGTGTAGTGGAAAAGCGCCATTAGTGGTCTCTTACTAGCCCTCCCGGACTTGGTTCTCAGACCTCATGCTCCTCATGACAGACCTGGACACTTCAGGTCAGTTGGGAAAAGAGCAAGCTCTCTCCGGTTCAGAGCATCTCTTTTCTTGGCATGAGAGTTAGACTCTGTGTCAATGATTGCGCGCCTCAAAAGCAAGCGTGTGCAGTCAGTGCTGAAATGCCTGAACTTATTCAAGCGGAGGACAGTAGTTCCACTGAAACACTTTCAGAGGCTCCTGAGGCATATGCATCCTCTGCGGCGGTCACGACGCTCGGGTTGATGCATATGAGACCGATTCAGCACTGGCTTTAAACTTGAGTCCGGAGATGGGCATGGTGCGGCGGCACACATCGCATGGCTGTTACGCCCCTCTGCCACCACTTATTCAGCCCTTGGACAGACCTTGCTTTTCTATGGGCAGGAGTTCCCCTACAGCAAGTGTCCAGATGCATCTCCAAGTTGGGCTGGGGCACAATGTGCAATGAGGACCACAGCTGTGTTAGCATATCAACTGCCTAGTGTTGCTGGCTGTACTACTTGCCCTTCGGAGGCTATTGCCATTGACCCAGGGCAAGCACGTATTGGTCCGGTCCAACAACACAGCAACAGTAGCGTTTATAATACATTTCCCTCTCATGTCTCAACTTGCCTGCTCGGTCGTATTGCCACATGTTGACCTCCCCTTTTGTGCAGGAGGTGATCTCTGCAAGGTCTTTTCCCCCTCAAATAATAGAAAAGGAAAAGAACACCTTCCCTGATGCGTATAATAGTTATATAATAATTAGATGGCTCCAGTTGAATCTAATTCTCTGTGGAGAGAAAACAAAGAGAAAAAAGGCAGCGTCTAGCATGGCCTGCTCCCATGCTAGTTACATCTTAACGCTATCATACGCATCGGGGAAGGCGATCTTTCCCAGTTTTCCTATTCTTTCAGGGGGGAAAGACCCTGCAGAGACCACACCTGCCCAGACTGGGGGAGGTAAAGAGTGGTGAAATTCATCACATGGGCGTTTAGGTCACATGTGGAGAATGGCGAGGTGGTAGATCCTACCTCATTGGGAGGGAGGAGTTGCTACAAACACAGCGACCAGGGGTCCATGATTACTGCCCAAGGGAGATGCGGGTCCGCTCGCAAAGGGACCGTCCCGCGGAAAATAAACACGGGGGAAAAGTCCAAAGTAAATTGTACCCGCATTGGTCTTGGTCGGCAAATTCCTACGCTGAATTCACAGACCAGAGAGCTAAGGAGGAGTCATCCAGGGAGCCGAGTTCGTGGGATCTCCTGGGGTAAAGGCGCGCGGTATTACCTCAGCGGAGGGAAAGGGCACTATGTGCAAGCGGTCCACCCGGTCAGTTTGTCAGCGTGTACCGAGTTCTACCGGCTCAGACTTGAGAAAACACGGGACGAAACCGACTCAACCCTGAGACTGTAAAATCTCACAAAGGTATTGGGTGTTGCCCTACCCGCTGCTCTGCATATGTCTGCTAAGGAGGTGCCCCTGGCCAGTGCCGATGAGGACACAACACTTCTTGTTGAGCGTGCTCGGACCCTCAAGGGGGGGAGGGAATGGCTTGGGTGCAATAGGCCAACGTAATGGCGTCCACTACCCAGTGGGAAAGCCTCTGTTTGGAGACAATGTTCCCTTTCCGCTGTCCACCAAAGCAGACAAAGAGCTGCTCAGAACGTCTAAAGCTCTATGTGCGTTCCAAGTACATATGCAAAGCACATACCGGACACAGCAACGAAGGAGCTGGGTATGCCTTCTCCCGGGGCAGTGCTTGCAGGTTCACTACCTGGACCCTGAAGGGAGTGGTATGAACCTTGGGCATGTAGCCCGGTCGCAGTCTTAGGATCACGTGAGTGTCTGCTGGACCAAACTCCATGCAGGTGTTGCTAACAGAGAATGCTTGCAGGTCCCCGACCCTTTTGATGGAGGGGAGCGCAATCAGGAGGGCGGTCTTCAAGGAGAGGGCCCTGAGTCCGACTGATTCTAGCGGCTCGAAGGGGGGAAGGATTTAACCTCTGGGCGCCTCTTAGGAACCTGATAATTAAGTCGTGCTTACCCAAAGACTTGCCGTCTACTGTGTTGTGGTGGGTCGAAATAGCAGCTACATACACCTTCAAGGTGGAGGGGGACAGCCTCCCCTCCAACCTCTCCTGCAGGAATGAAAGCACTCATTCCTGCAGGAGAGACCACACATGGTAGAAGGGGCTCTGGCTTGGTTGATCATGTCTACGACAGCAGGTGGTAGATCAGCTAGATCTTCCGCATCCCCTCCAGGGGCCAGACGTGGAGGTTCCAGAGGTCTAGGTGCGGATGCCAGAGCATGCCTCGTCCCTGAGAAAGAAGGTCCTTCCTCAGGTGGATTTGCCAGTTAGGGGCTGTTCCACTTCCTCCCTGACCTTGCACAGCACCTGTGCAAGCAGGCTCACTGGGGGAAATGCGTACTTGCGCAACGGGCCAGCTGTGTGCCAGCGCGTCTGCCCCGAGGGGAGCCTCTGTTCGGGTGTACCAGAGAGGGCAGTGGGAGGTTTCTCGGGAGGTCTACCTGGCCTTGCCGAACTGTTCCCAAATTAGCTGGACCAGCTGGGGGTGAAGCCTCCACTCTCCACTGGGCAAGCGTTGTCATGATAGCTTTGAGGTGCAGGTGGTTCGCGGGGATGTACACGGCGAAACCATGTACGCTGCCACCCCCAAATCGCCTCCATCACCAGCCGTTGTCGTCCTCAATCCGTTCGAAGATGGAGCGACGCGGGGGCGGCTGGAGGGGCGTTCCTTCTGAGGAAGGAAAGCCGCGACCACAACGTTGCCATGGTCATGTTCTCGAAGTGAGAACATGAGCCATCCACAAATGCTGCCTCGGTGTGATCGCTGCCCAGACACACGAGACAGCGCCTGTGACCGTCAGGAGCGGAGAGCACTCTACCGCATCCAGGAACTACACAGGTGGCGGAAGGGCATCTTTATAAAGACGTGTTCTGAAAAGGAAGTTCAGCGGCAGTTGTGTATATGCTCTTTTAGAGAAAATAACTCTTTTAGAGAAATTAACTCTTTTACTGCGCTGTCGAAGCACCCAGGGGCAAAGCTGCACTGCCATGCAGAGAAGGAGAAAGCCACTGATATGCACAGTAGATCCAACAGCAATCGCTCAGAGATGGGAGGAACAGTGTGTGACTCGCAGCTCGCTGCATACACAACCAGTCAGCTCCGAAGATTTCTCATTGGCCTTTTCTCATAGATCAGAGATACAAAAGGCTCTCAAGAGAGACTGGAATGGAACTGGAAATGATAATGAAGTATTTTGTCTCAAAATAAATGTGGTAATTTCAGGGATTGTCATTAGCAACACAACTTTGATAGATTTCAGATATGATAAGATATTAGATTAAAATTATTTGAAAATCAAACCTTAAACATTGAACTCAATGATCTGATGGATCAGGAACATTAGCAGTGTTTAGTGACAAACAGGAAAGCACTGTGTACCATAATAATTGCTGTAAACAATAAATTGTTCATTGTTTTTTCATGATACCTAATACATTATCTAATGTTAACAAATGGAACCTGATTGTAAAGTGTGACTGTTCATTTTGAACATAGTTGTACTAATTCGTTACATTGCTGGAGTTAAGTGGGTAATGATATGAGTTGAATGGCAAGATACTTGGAATTTCCATAATGACAAATATGTTCTTTCTCTGGAGACAAAACAGATAAACAAGAAAATCAGAGGCTGACACAGAGATAAAAAATGAAACTGCTTGTGTTTGGTAAGGTCTAGAAGCTTATATAAGCAGTTATATTGTAATGTAGGTAGCTGAAATAATGACTACAACTATTGAAAGTGCTTCTATTTTCATTACAAATATTTCAAATTCTATTTGCATAACAATTTCAATTAAAAGTTGAAGTGGAAAATTAACATGAATTTCAAAATGTTATCAGTCCATGGTATCCGAGCATGAGCATTTAAAGAGCATCTTGTGCGCTTCAATGGAAGCAAGAAATCATGGGCCGTATGTATAATATGTATATATTTTAGAAATGCTCTTAAGAATAGCTTTGACCGAAGAGTGAAAAAATGATTTGCAATATGTAGAGCTAGTGTTATACAAAGAAGCTAAAAATTAACTTTCTGCAAGGTTTAAGCCTGATTCGGTGTTGTGAAATAAGGACTACAGTGATGTCTATAAAATGTCCATCCTCAAACACTGAATCTGCCAACAGTGAACCTGCCAGGGCTTCATGATTAATTCATGATTTCATACCACACATTATAAAAAGAATTTTGATAATAGATTAATCTGCCTATTATTGATTTGATTCATGTGAGGAGAAAGCCCAATTTGATTTCCTGTATTTTGAAACATCATTACACATCTTACAAACAATATATAAATCGAAGGCTACAAAAGATCTAAATGTACAAGTGTATGCTATTGATTGTGTGCAAAAAATATTGAAATATAAATGCTTTTCATGCTATTCAAGTTATCAATATAAAATAAAAAGTGTGCAAAAGGATGATTTAAATCACAAATTAACTGATAATAAAACCAAGTCTTCCCCATTACAGTTGCTGTTCTTAAATGATTACTTGTGTTACATGGCAAATTTCAGTGAGCAACGGTTCAGTTTAGAGATTAATTATCAATATTTTAGTTCAAATGATTGCGGTCTCTTGCTCTGTTTGGTTCACACACATGTGCACGCGTTCGCTTCATCCAAAGTCTATTTGTAGAAACCACTGAAAGCCACTAGCTTGCTTTTAGGACAAGTTGTTTTGCCAGATGAAAATGGAAACTTGCAGACTTTGAGTTTATTATATGTTTATTACAGTTTTTAGTTTTTTTGTCTTGGATGTTGTCTGCCATATTGTATACGACAGACAAACGCTTTTGGACATTGGTTCTGCAATTACACACCGCAAACCGGACTTCAAATTCCTCAACGTCGACCCGCTGTTTACAAACACGTCAGCTGATCCCTTTGTCTGGGTAGCCCGGCTACGGAAAAGCAGAAGGAAAAGGGGAAAAAGAGCCGGCGTTTTCATCAAAGTAAGACGTTGCACAAATCGACCCCCGCTACCCAGTATACTACTGGCAAACGTTCAATCTCTGGACAACAAGTTCTGCGAGCTGAGAGATCGGATCTCTTTCCAATGAGAGACGAGGGACTGCTGTGTTATCTACCTAAAAGAAACCTGGATGTCTGCGGAGAATCCAGACTCGGCCATCGAACCCACGGGGTTCTCCGTGCACTGAGTGGACAGAGCGAAAGACCTCTCCGGTAAAAGCAGAGGTGGTGGTGTATGTTTTATGATCAACAAATCATGGTGTGATCAGAGGAACATACATTTTATCAAGTCTTTCTGCTCTCCTGATCTGGAATATCTCATGCTTCTGTGTCGACCATTCTGGCTCCCGAGGGAATTCACAGCGGTCATTATCACAGCTGTGTACATCCCCCCACAAGCCGACACAGACCGGGCACTCAAGGAACTGTATGGGAGTATAAGTGAGCAGGACACCACGCACCCTGAGGCCACATTCATTGTTACCGGGGACTTTAACAAAGCCAATTTTAAAACAATAGCACCAAAATACCACCAACACATCAGCTTCAACACACGAGGGGGTTTTGGACCATTGCTATTCTCCTTTCCGGGATGGCTACAAATCCCTCCCCCGCCCACCATTTGGCAAATCAGACCACTCTTCCGTTCTGCTTCTGCCCGCTTACAGGCAGAAACTGAAACAGGACGCACCTACCCTCAGAACGATCCAGTGTTGGTCGGACCAATCAAACTCTGCGCTACAAGACTGTTTTGATCACGCAGACTGGGAGATGTTTCGGTCCGCCTCTGATGAAGACATCAAGGTTTACGCTGATAGCGTAACGTGTTTCATCAGGAAGTGCGTAGAGTATATCGTTCCGACCAAAACAATACGGATCTACCCCAACCAGAAACCATGGGTTAACAGCGATGTTCGCGTGGCACTTAATGCGCGGAGGAGCATAAACAAGCCAGTTATGCCCTCCGTAACACTATCAGAGCAGCCAAATGCCAGTACAGGCACAAAATTGAAGGACAGTTCAACACCACCGACTCTAGAAGTATGTGGCAGGCAATTAACATCATCACGGACTACAAAGGGAATAAAAACTCCACCGTGAACACCGCTGCCTCTCTCCCGGATGAGATTACTACATTTTATGCTCGTTTTGAGGAAAATAACTCCGCTCTCGCGGAGAGAGCACTAGCAGCTGACGCTACAGATGATGGTTCACTCTCCGTCTCTGTTGCGTATGTAACCCGATCCTTCCGACGGGTGAACATCCGTAAAGGCGCGGGTCCAGACAGTATTCCGGGCCGCGTCATCAGAGCGTGCGCGAACCAACTGGCTGGTGTTTTAACAGACATTTTCAACCTGTTCCTCTCCCTGTCTGTAGTCCCCACATGCTTCAATATGTCAACCATTGTGCCTGTAGAAAAGCAATCAAAAATCACTTGCTTAAATGACTGGCGTCCTGTTGCTCTGACCCCCATCATCAGCAAATGCTTTGAGAGGTTAATCAGAGATCACATCTGCTCTGTGCTACCCACCTCTCTGGACCCATTGCAGTTTGCCTACCGCAACAACCGCTCCACTGATGATGTCATTGCATCTACAATACACACTGCTCTCTCCCACCTGGAAAAAAGGAACACATATGTGAGAATGCTGTTTGTAGACTACAGCTCAGCATTCAACACTATAGTGCCCTCCAAGCTTGATGAGAAACTCTGGGCTCTGGGCTTAAACAGCTCGCTGTGCAGCTGGATCCTGGACTTCCTGTCAGGCAGACGTCAGGTGGTTAGAATGGGCAGCAAGACTGTGTGGCAACACATAGCTCCAATACCATCATTAAGTTTGCTGATGATACAACTGTGGTAGGTCTGATAGTGATAGTGACAATGATGAAACAGCCTACAGAGAGGAGGTGCACACTCTGACACACTGGTGTCAGGAGCACAACCTCTCCCTCAACGTCAGTAAAGACCAAGGATCTTGTAGTGGACTTCATGAGGAAAGATAGAGAACACAGCCCCATCACCATCAATGGAGCACCGGTGGAGAGAGTCAGCAGTTTCAAGTTCCTCGGTGTCCACATCACTGAGGAACTCACATGGTCCGTCCACACTGAGGCTGTTGTGAAGAAGGCTCACTGGCGCCTCTTCTTCGTGAGATGGCTGAGGAAGTTTGGAATGAACCACCACATCCTCACATGGTTCTACACCAGTACTGTAGAGAGCATCCTGACTGGCTGCATCACCGCCTGGTACGGCAATAGCACCGCCCACAACCGCAAAGACCTGCAAAGGGTGGTGCGAACTGCCAGAAACATCATCGGAGGTGAGCTTACCTCCCTCCAGGACATATATAACAGGCGGTGCGTGAGAAAAGCTCGGAGGATCATCAGAGACTCCAGCCACCAGAGTCATGGGCTGTTCTCACTGCTACCATCAGGCAGGCGGTCTCGCAGCATCAGGACCCGCACCAGCCGACTACATGACAGCTTCTTCCCCCAAGAAATCAGACTTTTCAACACTTGATCTCTCACGATCAACAATCAGCACTGCACTTTATTAATCTTATATCTCACACTGGACTGTCAAATATATTCTCCTCAACACAACAACTGCATATATATACATATATATACATATATATATATATATTTTTTTTATATACTCTTTATTTATTTATTTTATTGTGTGTATTCTATATTGTGTGTATTGTTTACTGTACATTGTATTTAATTATTGTGTTGTGTAAGTATGTGTACATTTGATATGTAAATTGTGTTGTGTAAATATGTTGTTAATATGTCTCGTTACTGTCATGACTGCTATGTTGCTCGGAACTGCACACAAGACTTTCATCCACAGTTGCACTTGTGTACATGGTCGTGTGACAATAAAGTGATTTGATTTGATTTGATGTACAGATAAGAATAAAGCAGTTCAATGTAAGTAATGAGCTGATGTTAAACCGCACAATCACATGAAAAAGCACATGAAAAAGCACATGAAACTATGAAATGTTTTATATAAAGTGTTTGAGTCACTCTTTTTTCAGATGCTCTAATATGTCTATTTTCCATAGACATGTATTTTCACTACTGTAAAGTAGATTCACTGATTGAGGTTTGCCGGGCTAGAGCAAATATATCTTACGAATCATAATTAAATTCACTGTTGATTATTGTAATCGTTGATTTTGATAGTTTTGTGATCTTTGTATCGATTAGTTGTTGCAGCCCTCTGTATGTTTAGACATGTAGCCCACACAATTAGTCAAATGCTTAATATTGCTGTACTATATCCACAATATTGAGTTAAGCCAAAAAAATTTGTTGATGGATTTCACTTGTTAATTAAATTAGAAAACATCTCTAGCACTCTTAAATAATATAGGATCTGAGATCAAGTCATAACACTTATGAAACTTTATGAATTACACTTATTCTTAGAAATGAGAGCAAATTACATCATTACTATGCTTTATACTGTACATACAGCCCCTGAATGCTGATTGGCTTGAAAGGTTACCTCTGATAATGATTGGCTATTTCTGCTATTTTATTTTTTTTTTTTCAAATGCATTTTGGACGTTGGCAAATTAGGGTTTTGCATCTGAATATCCATTCTGATTGGCCAGTCAGTTTACTAATGAGAGTTGCCATCATGCTGTCAGTCTCCTCTGATATCCAAAACTCGCCACAGGAATAATGGACAATAAAGATTACATATTTTTACATTATAGGCCCTATGAATGTGAGTTATGCACATTAATAGATAAAACCTAACCCTTGCATTTAGAAAAAGGTTTTAAGGAGGCTCTACCGCCACTGATAAATAACCTTCAAGCTTTCTTAAACTTTCAGACATGACTTTGTCAAATCAGCATTAGTGTTTGTCTGGATGAGTTTTGGACAAGGCTATTAAACACCAATCACAAGTGTATGAATGGGTTTCTGTTTGCTCTTTTACAGGACAATCATGGCCTCCGTAACACCAGAAGACAACAGTTCAGACACAGAGCCATACACTGTTAATCTGAGCACACACAGCATGTTAGTGGATGAAGAGATTACAGATTAGCTGGATTAAGGCCTTTTCTCTTTTCTCAGATCTCTTTCAGGGATTTATTGGGAAACATGTCCAAATAAATGTTAACAACACAATACTTAAAAGAGCTTAGAAGGGGAAAAAGCTGTCCGTTTCTATTTGTTACTGTATTAATCTCTTATTCTATTTATGTTCATGTGTAATTTTCTATCTAATCCTTATTTGTAGTGGATCTTTCTATGTGTTTTAAAACCAAACAAATTATGAGTTCAATTCTGAAACATCACATATTAGTGTTCATCTTATTACCAATAATACATTCAACTCTTGAGTAAATATGATTTCAATTCAAAGGCAGAAATTTGAAGCTTCAAATTTTATAAAATAACTTACATTTCTGTTAAAACGTGCATATTATTTGAGCTGTAATGTTTGTTTTAGGGTTAACAGTGTTACGTCGTCATCGCAACAAAGTTGTAAAATTGTTTCTATCTTTCCACAGATGTGGTTATTAAGTGATTTTATGACAGTAAAATCATGTTAACACACATATTGTTTATGTCTTGTGTCTATACTTTTGAAACAGTGAGTATTTGAATGTTTACAGATTAAACCCCATTGACTTCCATTGGAAGTGTCTCACTGGAACACACATTTGTGCTTTTAATAAAGAAGATTCAAAATATTTTTTGTAATCAACATTATATCACAAATACTGATGATTCAACTTGTATTGAACCCAGAATGTTCCTTTGATATGTCTCATTTATACAGATCAGTTATTACTTTGTAAAACAAATTATAAATAAATGTCATATTAGCATGTGTTTATTTGTGTGAAAAAGTCTGTGATCCCTTCAGATTTCTGCATGCACTGATTGTAAAATGTGATGTGATTGTAATAATAAAGAGGTGTTAAACACACTGCATTTTACATGGCTGTAGCTGTATTCAAACAAATAATTAATTGAGTATTGAAAAGAGGCTAACTGTGTTCCAGTTTAACCTGCCCTGTAAACACACAGTTTTATAACCTGCTATTGATGACAGAATACTGCTTGTAATTATACACAATAAGGCCAAAAGTATGTAGACACGACACCCTCTTCTAACAATTTGTGGAGGGCTGTTTTCTGTTCCAGCAGATAAAGAAATGAGTTCCCGAGACTGGTGTGGAAGAACATTGAGTCCATCATCAGAGCATGACCTCACCACTGATGACTTTGTGTCTGTATGAGACAGTACAGTTGAACACCTTTTCAGTGGAAACTGTTAGGGAGGACCAACTCCTTATAAATGACAATGTTTTTGAAAAGAAATGCTTAACAAGTGCATACGAATGTGGTGTTTGTGTGTCCACATACTTTTGACCATATACTGTGTAATATAATAGGACCATAAGGAATTTTACAAGGCCTCAGAAGATGAGTCATTTAGTGGTCATTGTATTTATTAAGAAATTAACTTTGTCCAAGATTAATCAATGCTGTAAAAGTGTAGCACATTGTACTTCATCTTAACAATTGTGTCAATTTAACATCTAATTTACACTGATCAGGTACTTGAGTGGAAGGGAGATAAACCGCAAGTTTCATTTGACACTTCAAGGGAGCGCTTAATGTGTTATCAAAGAGCAGCAAAGGAAGCGAAAGCTACATTTTTCTCTAAAATCATTTCTGAAAATGCAAATCGACCAAAAGTTCTGTTTAAGACAATTGATTCTGTTTTAAATTCGTCAAGGATTGCATTTCAGAATGCCACACAAGACACCTGTGAGGACTTTTTACAATTCTTTATTCACAAAGTGGAGCAGATTAAAGGTGCAGTTACGCCTTCACATGTTCATCAGCCAATAATTTTCAGGCTGTCCAGTTCATTGAATCACTTTGAACCAGTCTCAACTGTGCAGATGTCACATATATCTCTGAAGATGAAGTGTTCCAGTTGCAGGCTGGATGTTTTATCCACATGTCTTTTTAAAGATGTTTTTACAACAATTGTTTCCAGAGTGACAGCAATTATATACTGTTCATTAGTAAGTGGTGTTGTTCCAAGGTGTCTTAAACATGCTATTGTCCATCCTCTGCTAAAAAATCTGTCTTTAGATCCAGCTGTTCACAATAATTCTAGACCAATCTCAAAATTGCCTTTCATTTCCAAGAAGTTAGAGAGAGTTGTCTACACATAGCTCTACTCTTACCTGCATAAGTTCAACATCTTAGATCAATTTCAATCAGGCTTCAGATATCTACACAGTACTGAATCAGCAATGTTGAAGGTAACTAATTATATTTTCCTTTCCTTGGATTCAGGCTCACATGTGGTTTTAGTGTTGTTGGATCTCAGTGCCGCATTTGACACTGCAGACGATATAAAAGATATCATGATCAGTAGTGTATGGTTGGCATTCAGGGCACAGCCCTCAGTGGTTTGCCTCTTATTTGAAAGGAAGAATGTTTTCTATTAACTTAAAAATTCCTCAATTTCTCAGAGATATGCATGTGTTATCATTGCTATATGTTATATGCTATATGACAACACTCAATTTTATTTTCCAGCATGCTTGGATAAAATATAATTAAAAAAAATGCCCTAAAGTGTCAAGTCAATTTTATTTGTATAGCGCCTCTCACAACACACATTGTTTCAAAGCAGCTTTACAGAAAATCAGGCATTAACAGATGATAAAACTGTAATCTCTATAATGTCGATGAGTCATCATTGTGTAATTAGAAAAAATACGATTTTGAATTGTGTTTAAAAAAACATTATGAAATAATAATTCTATTTATAATCCCAGTGAGCAAACTGAAGGCGACTGTGGCAAGGAACACAAAACTCCAGTTGTATAGTGCAAGTCATGGTTTAAAATTATTAAACTAAACACTGACCCTTTTTAGTTTGAGCTATAAGATTAATGACCACAGTCTTTGAAGACCATCCTGGATTAACTACAGAAGTTCACATAGATGCAATTGTCCTTGTTAATTGACTGATGAAGGCTTTTGTTGCCAATTAATTGATAGTATATGTATTCCATTTCAAGATTGTAGTCCATCAATAGACCGAGGTGATGCAGACAGAGATCATTGCAGTTCAACCTCACCTGTAATTTCGGTGAGGTTTGGTGGGGTCCGTCCAAGGTTCAGACAATGTCATATGAAGTATCCCATATCTTATGGTTGGAGTTGGCATCAGTTCATCCTCTGAAGTCCATCATAATAGACTGAAGTGATGTATGGCTGGCACCAGCTGCATTTAGTCATCATCATTCAGCGACATGTAGCAGTGGAGTCCAACACAAAGCAGGAATGGTGCTGGATCCAGCCGGTTCTGGTGACCTCAGGATAAGAGTCCCGAGGTTGAGACAGGTAAACAAATAAAAAGATGTAAGCATAGATGCTATAAAATTTATTGCAGAGTTAGAGATCATGATCACTGGTTCTGGTTCCGGGAGACCCAACTAAAGCAGCCTAATTGTGGGCTGGAGGATAAATTAAGTGTATGCCTGGCTAAATAGATGAGTCTTTAGTCTAGACTTAAACTGAGGGAGTGTGTCTGCATCTCGAACAGTTGTGTGAGCCAGCCTCACAAAGTGGGCCGTGAAATGATGAATGCTGGAAGCGATAAGCTAAAGGGGGCCACAAAACGGTGTCGCGATATGCAGAAGGGGACAGTGAAATACAATGCCAAAGCCAAAGTCCCATTGAAGGCAAGACACTCGTCGACCATCAGGCAGCTATGTAAACAAATGGCATAAAAGTACAGCTCCCTTCTACTTGAATTGTGAAAGACAGAAATCTCAAAAACTTTTGGTCAAGATTACGATCAAAGAACAGATTTCAAACCAGCAGTAGTCTGACAACACTGGTATAATAAATTATGCTTCTTTACCTCAGATCACATTAAAACAAAACGATTTTTCAGGCTGTTTCAGCTAATGCATGTTCTCTATTTGACGGACAGTTGATGTCTGTATCTAAAACTTGATTGGCTCTTTTACCTGTAAGGAGGAAATTCCTTTTCTACATATGCCATATTGGGCATTCCAATTTCTCCCATTCATTTGAATAAAAGTGCTCCATCTTGGATAGAATAGTCTGTTTTAAATGCTCAAATACCTGGTGAATGCAGCGGAGCATGAACAGATATGTCACAAATAAACCCAATTTTATCACCACATCTTTAAAATGGGCCAATCCCAGTATATTGGTGATGCCTTAAAATCAGTGTTGTTTATTCCAAGGACGCAAGGGAGGCAGGGCATCCTCAATTGACTCAAGTCACCAGCAGATAAAGGTTCAGAGGGAGGCAGTGTCTATCGCGCCTTCTTCAGTGCATTGCAATCTCATTGAACTCCTAAAGTGTGGCATTAATGTGAGCCGAGAACCACAGAGTACAGGCGAAAAGTCACGGGAAGGGAGACATTGCCAAAAATACACACTCGTACGATTCATTCAATACACTGTCAATCAATCAATGCAATAGTGCCCGCCTTTCATGCTCTCACACTCACAGCGGTTCTCCGCAGATCACTATGAATGAGACAAGCTGATGGAATTGGAGAGACATTTACAGAGTTAGCAACTAACTGACTTGGACAACACTTTTGGTCATGTCCAAATCAAAATAAACTTGAACTGACTAGGTGTTGGTGTTTCAGTGAGTTTCAACATTGGTGTTTTCAGTATTTAGTGAACACTCACACTTAAAGCTCCATGCAATCATTTTAGAGGAGTTAGTCTCAGCCTCAATGGCATGCCCACGGACCGCCCACACTCTAACTGTCTGATGCACATAACAAAAAACTTGAAGGATACAGCTGCAGGCATAACTCCAAAAAGAGGTGGGAAATCCAAACTGCCATTAAAGATAAAGGGAGCCCCTAACTATTTTTTGCATTCCTTTGCATTAGATTGCATTCACTCGCAATAAGTTTTGCATTCATTTGCATTCGTTTTTTCACTCACAATAAGTATTGCCTTCCTTCAAAATTGTTTGAGTTCCTTCGCAATAAGTTTGAGTTCCTTCACAATAGCTTGGGTTCCCCTTCTGTCACTCACTCAAAGTGACACAAGGAGTCTTCCTTGGGAGCCTTGTGTACCTTTGAACTTGAGAAAAGGCCAATGTGAAATTGGCAGACAGAATTTGCATGTCCTGCCCCAGACTTACAGGTATAAAGGGAAGTGGGCATGTGTCTGTCAGTCAGATTTTTTTCTTCGGAGCCGAGCAGTTGTGCAATAGTAAGCTGAGTTCATCACTGGCAAGAAGCACTGCTGTTGGATCTTACGGCACATTTCCAGCTGGCGTTCTCTCTCTCTGCACGCTGTGCAGTCCACGGCCAGCGCTTTCACTGCCTAAAAGAGTGTTTTCCCGTCCTAAAAGAGTTTGTTTCTCTAAAAGAGTTTGAGTTTTCACTCA